>NW_028145196.1:0-266895 GCF_050947405.1 Trichoderma evansii | reverse complement strand
GCTCTACCCAAACTTTCTGGCGGTTTTTTGTGTGTTTTTTTTTACCACGCCCAACCAAATAAATTTTGAAATAAATTTTAACAAAAACTTTCGTGGTTTTCCCCCCCCCCCCCCCCCCCCCCTTTTTTTTTTTCTTTTAAAAATAATTAAACAAATTAAGTACCTACAAGCATATTATTCTTGTGAGGCACTTCTCTTGTGTGAGAGACACTTTAAAATTTTCACAGCACCTTTAATCCTCCGAAGTTCTCCACCTGATGCCTTTTTTCTATACTTTCACAGCATTTTTAACTCTCCCCAAGGCAATACAGTGTTCTTTAATAGAACTGAAATTGAACATTATCTTAGAGAGAGTAAGATTATACTGTGAAGTCAAGACCTAATTAAAAAGTTGTATTCCTAATTCGTTGTTGCCTTGTGGAGGGTTGAAAATGCTGTGAATGACGGCTGAAGGCGAAAAGCAGCAAAGTGGAGAAAGAAAACGCACCCCAAGTACCTTTTCACAGCATTTTCAATCCTTCCAAGGCCATATTAAAGCTCAGCCTTGTTCAAGGATACTACTTACCCAAGAAGCTACATCATCATGCTTCTTTATTTACCTCGGAGTACATAAAGGCGCCATTTATTCTGCGGAAATCTACTGCCACCCCTTGGTTGTTTTATGTCTATTAGAGTCAATCTGATGGCGTCGATCATCGCAACTAAGCAATACAGCAGAAAATCTGCTGCAATCTTGCAATCTAGCGGTAAACTCAATGATCCTCATGTAGCGCTAATATCCTTGTGATCGCCCTTGTCACCTCATTCGGCCAGCTTCAATTTCAATTAAAGAAAAACAACAACAAACACAACAAAACAATCCAAATCAAGGCAGAGTAGGTAATCAGAGCTATCGCGTCCATGGATCCTCTATCAGCTACAAAAATAGCCACCAGCCCATTTAGTGCTAGCAGCACTAACCACAAAGTCCGTAGTGGTGTCCTGCGAAAAAGCAGGGCCGCCTCTAATTGGCCACGGCCCGGCCCTCCCAGCGCCATCAGTGGCTTCAGTGACGCTCGAGCTGTTCCAAATTGTTGTTTACTGCTGTTTTTAGAGGCGACCCCGCTGGTTACTGCGGCACCCAGCAGGCAATTTGGAGCAGCAATTTCGAAGCTTAGACTATGGAGGTGCCACAGCATTACCAGCAGCGTAAGCACAAGCGGCCAAGCAGAGCCTGTAATCATAAATCATAGTAGCGGGCAGTCAATCGATTGACTCGGACTCGCACCTGTACATACTCGCACACGTTGTGTGGCACAGACGTCAACGTCACAACATCCGTCTTCCCGCTGTCGCTCATTTTGCTCCCCGCGCTCCCTATTCCGCCCTGTCGATACCCTCCAACTCAGCTTGAACCTGGCGACTTTTCTCTCGACTTTTCTCACGACGTTTCTTTTTTCTCCTTTTCGTTCCTCTTTCCTCAGAAGCACCTACGAGGCTGATACAGCTGGCCTGGAAGCTTTGAGCTGTCGAGCTCAGCTGTCATGCGCAACGACCAACGCGATACTACGTCGAACAAAGAATCTCCAACCATCGATGCGAATAGAATGTTGCTCAAATGAAGTGAGTAGCGCAGTGACAGTTTGCGGCTTGTGATTCTTGCGCACCAGCCCATTTCCCCAGGACGAGTGCCATTGCGAATAAGCTGATGCCTCTTGGGCAGCTTGGGCAGCTCTGCTTCCGTCTTCACGTCCAACGCCATTAGATCCGGGTTCACACGTTGTATGCTGCGCTCTCGTGGCTTGGAATCGCTGCATTAGCTAGCCTTGTTTTTGCTTTCTATCGTTTGCGGTGGCATTGGGATTAATGGTGTAGATGTCGAGCAGATTAATAGACTATGACCTCGCCAACCGATTCCAGTAGCGAGAGCTCCGCGCCATCCAACCCTACGAACCCAAACGATATCCCTAATACCACCGAAGATGGCAAAGTGGCAGACGACAAAGCCACTCCTGGAGAAGCCTCCAAACCGGCGGCGGGTGCGGGAAATCGTCCACGGGCAAACACTACGAAAAAGCCAGAGCCCCCTACCTTACTTCACGACTTTCTTCTGGGGCGGCCCTCCCCGGCAAGACTAGAAGCAGACCGCAAGCGACGACAAAGCACTGGCACAGTCAGATCAGACATTCGACATGATATGAAACAGAACATGGTGCGGAAATTACAGCAGCCAAGCGGTGTCAATGACAGGGTCAAAGCATGGCAAAAGGCCAACGCATCCGCCATGGCGGATGCCGATCCAGAAGATTTGGCAACGGAGCCGACGGAACTTGCGTTTGCTGGAGAAGAGGTGGAAAGCGTCACAGAGGAGGATCGAGTTCGAATCAAGATGAGGCAGAAGAAGAGACCACCTAAAAAAGTAGTCGTCCATAACAACAACAAGACTGATAACGAGCCAGAGAAAACGCCTCTTCCCCCTCCTAAGAAGAGGATCGTCAGCGACGACAACTGGGTCAGGCCAAAGGTTAGGAAGCCTTCAGTTGTTAGAAAGCCTTCGGTTCGCAAGGTCTCGCCGCGTCCTAGGAAGCCGAGCAATCCGACGCCTCGAGTTCCAAATGGCTTTGCATTTCGAGCAGTACCCAATCCGTCTTTTCAGAGTAAAGTCAAAGCATGGGCCGAAAAAGTTGTGACACCGCCTCCTCGAAGCTATAGAGGCTCATTTTCTTCGGAATTATCGACTTCCTCCGAAGATGAGGAAGAATATAGCGATGATGAAGAAACAGAAACCGAACTTACTGCGAAAAAACCTCTTAAACCTAGCGCAGATGATAACGACGGGATTCGTGTGCGCCCAGTACGAAAAAAGCAAACCGATGACGATGGAATTCGAGTTACTCCGGTGCGAAATAAGGAGCCAGAAGATGATGGTATTAGAGTCAAGCCTATGAAACCTTCGTCAGCTGCAACCCAGGATGATGGTATTAGAGTCAAGCCTATGAAACCTTCGTCAGCTGCAACCCAGGATGATGGTATTCGAGTTAAACCTACGAAACCTCCGCCATCTGCAACCCAGGATGACGGTATCAGAGTAAAGCCAATGGCCGACACCAGGTCGGAACCCGGGGCACCACGCCAGAGGAGCAAAACTGCGGGTGCTGCACCTAAAAAACATACAATTGATGACTTGATCAAGGCAGTCGAGGAAGCAACCCAGTTATCAATGTCGGATCGCGATACCCCGGCTCAGAGGACCCAGCAGAGACCTCAATCCGGCGTGAAAAGGATTGGGACGAAGGGTCCCAATGTTAGAGCCAAATCGGTAGACGTCGGTTCCCGCGCCAGAGAAATTCTGGAATCAGACTTGGGCACATCCTTATCAAATAAATCTTTGGCTGACATTTCGGGGGATATCCCTGTTGGACTTTCCGCCTTTAGTGAGTTGGATTTGACTCAACGGGGCGCTCCTAAGAGCAGACCAAAGCAACAGCCCAAGCGCTCAAAGATGGATAGAGCCGCGAGCCTGAAAGTCATGCCGAACGTACTAAAGAAGGTGGTGGAGGAGGGTAGAAAGATTATTCAAGATCTCAATGAACCTCCGCGGCAGGCTGTACCCAACAACCCTCCTAGCATTGAAAAATGGCTCAACAACACTGTTGAGCCTTATGATAAAGACAAAAGGCCAGAGTCACCTACGTCTACATTAACTGACGACGATGACGATGTCACTATCGGGGAGACCACGCCCAAAAAGGCAGCACCTAAAAGGTCAACACCTAGAGAGGCAACACCTCGAGAGACTAAATCTAGGGAAGCCTCGTCCAAAGAAACCACACCTAAAAAGACTAACCCTAAAAGGAAACCTTCAGCAGAGACGAAGAGCTCAATGGCGTCTGATTCACGTGTAGTCTCCAACGTCACCTCTGATCTCACTTCCAATGTTACTTCCAGCGTAGAAACAACACAGACAGAGGAGACTGTTCAGAGTACCCCTGGCCCTACAAACTCAACGCCAAAATCAGGGCCATCAAAGGTGAAAGAGCTTTCCAAAAAGAAGTCATCATCCTCAGATGGACTGAGGAGGAGCCGAGCTACGAGAGATTCACAGTCTCAGTCAAAATCAGGAAGCAAGAGGCGGCCATTCCTTGGCGCCCTAAAGGAAGCTTTTCAAGGAGAATCTGCAGAGATTGCGAAGCCGGTAAAGAGCTATCAGAGCCACGAAGAGCGCCGAATCGAATCCGAATCTTCTGAGAGTGAAGAAGAGCTTGACGCGGATTCCCAGTACATGCAATCCAACTCTGATTTGAGTAGCTGGGTTACAACAGACACGCGCACAAGCACTGATCGGGATTCATCTGTTGTCAGCTCATCTGTTCATAGCTCAAGAGGAGCTCCATATATGGCCGGGCCGCGCCTCCGACCCCCTACAAAGGGCCAGTATGAACTTTCGACAATCCTTTCTGCTGGTTCCAGTGTTAGCCATTCGGAAACGGAATCAGATGTGACAGAATCTACTCTCACTCGATCAAGGACAGTCTCAAAGTCGACAGACCCAGGAATCCCACAGCGGCAAGGCTCAGGGCTTAAAAGAAGGCTAACAAAGCACTCTGACCTGGTTTCTGTGCTCTCTTTGCCTGATGATAAAGATGTTCCCCAAGGAATCATGAATAGCAGGTCAAGACCGAGCTTACGAAAGGCTCGCGGCTTGTCTAATGATGTAACTGCTGATGATTTGCTGAAAGAGTTCGCCGATGATGAGAACCTGTATCAGCGCGAGCTCAAAACTTTGGTCGATGGCGTGGTGCCCGTGCTTCTCTCACACGTGGTAACCGATACTTCTGGAAACTCTTCCCCCAAGGTCAAGGTTGACACTACATCCAAGGCAGTCGTCGATATGGGAATTGCCCTCGAGAAGCTCAAAACCGCACATTCCAAAGCTCCTCTTACAGATATTCGCCGGATGGCTAACTGGGCTCATGGTGTTGTCCCACTGTATAACAACTATTTGAGTGTCTGGAGGCTGGGCTTCCAAGACTTGGTAATTAATCTCGCGCCGCGACGAGGCGTAGCAGAAGGGGACGACTCCCTTCTTGATGCCCTGCCAAGAAACGCAAATGGCGATCTAGTCAATGATCAAGGAGAGCGGGTGGCTGTCGCCTACCTCTTGAAGAAGCCGCTCCTCCGCATAAAACAAATGGCTAGGTTAATCGTTTGCGTTGACCAAATGTATACCTCTCCCGATACTAGCCAGCTAGTCAAAGATTTTGAGGCTTTGCAAGAAAAGGCACGCCGGCGCCACAGAGAGGAGGTTGCTAGGATTATTGATGAGGAAGCCATCAACACGGATACTACAAGAGCTCGAGACCTCCGAACGCTTGGCCCAACCAAGTCCATTGTTATTGAAGTAACCCGTCAAGTCAGCGCCAAGGATATTTTTTCGCTTGATATTGCCCACTCCAACGGCCAAAGGTTGGAATGTCAGGTAGAGCTGGTGCACCGGGACAATCAAAGCCTGGCTGGAGATCAAGGAGACCTCCTCATCCGAGAAGTGGGAGATGGCCGACGTTCATATCTTCTTTTCCCACCCATTTCTATGTCTCTTGTCTCTGCTCGCTCAGGAGATGGAAAGCTGGATCTGGTACTTATGGTTCGTGGCAACCACAATGGGAAGCCATGGCATGAGCTGCTCAATCTATGGGCAGATGAAGAAGAGCAGATCCTAGACTGGCTGGATATCCTACCTTCATCCCCCGTTCCACCCAGAGAACCTGAACCCAGTATCCTGGATGAATCCGAGCTTGGGCCAGGTAGATTGCCTGATGTTCCAGTTGGAGTCCAGAGCATGCTAAGCGGGACATCTCGATCCGAAATCACCGACCAAGATGATTCTGGCAGCGAGCTATCAGCTCCACCGACTCCTACCCGAGCTGCGCCTGGGTCTCCTGGCAGAGAAAAACAAAAGACATCCGCACAAGATGTTGGGAGGTCCGGTTCTTCTAGTTCTAAAACAATTCCCGTCATATATCATAACGACACGCCACCGCCGCGACCGCCTATTCATCGAACTCTTAGCCCCACGCCCCAGCAGACAGCAAAGTCTCAGTCACTGCTTCAACCGCCTGTTGACCACCACGTCAGCGGCGGGATTAAAAGAATACGCTCCTCTCCTCTCAAGCATGAGTACCTACCTTCCGAGGTGTCTTCTGCATCTGGGTTATCTTCTTCTGCTGTATCCTCGATAGTGGAAGAAGGAGAGGAAACGGAAACAGAAGGAGAAGATGACCTGTCTGAGACAGAGTCCGAATCTGAGTCCTCTGACGAAGAAATGGAGAGCATTGATGTCCCTCAGACTGAGCTTGGCTATAGCATAAGAGAAGATGAGCGGAGAAGAGGCTCTTATGCTCCTTCATGGACCCCATCATATGCGCCCTCATATACTCACGGATCTGAAGTCAGCCTGACGCCGTCCAACTCCGCTTCTCAAGCCGGTCTTCATGGACGAAAGCCCTCGTCAGAGGATGGTAGTATTGCAAAGTCGGGGCGATGCCTAGCCACCATCTCTAGATGGTCTGACAAGGGTGCTTGGAAGGACATTCACCCTGATCACTGTTCGATTACTGTTTCCGATGGTCTCATCGAGGCATTCGCTTTCAGAGATAGCAATTATACCCAGATGGATGACAAGCCCATCATCGCACTGGATCTCACTCCCCTGGTATTGATTCGACAGAGCACTGCGGTCGATCTTGAAATCAGGTCTTCAATGCAGGCCCATAGCAAGCTGGCACCAGTCTACCAAGGAGGCAACTTCCGTTTCCGCTGCTTGAACGGCCCTGATTGCTACCTCCTCTATACGGCCGTGCACCATGCTCGTCTCAATAACCAAAAGTATATTCAGCTCGAGAGCGAGGCCAGATTCAGAGGCTTTGGAGAGCGACCAGCTCCTCCTCAAGATGGAGACACGAGCAGCCGCCGCCGTACCTGGTTCGGTAGGAAGAACAGCTACCGCAGCTCGGTCAGAGCGCCTTCACAGAATCAAGATGGAGCCAGTACTACGCCGTCCACTGCTCTATCTGCAACCAGCTTCCTCAAGAAGCTCACTCTTGTTGGAAATCTCTCATTCAACCTTGCGCGATCATCAGTTGACAAGCGCGGCGGCCGAGGCGGAGGCGGCAACAATAGCCTCTACGGATCTGGCTCTTCATCAGGATACGGAACGCCTCGATCGCCATCTGTGAGCGTCGACCATAGCGGCGAGGGACCTGTGAATATTGACGCTGAGAATATTCGTATCCGGCTACATCTTCTCGTCTCGTCTGCCAAGTGGGAAGACTATGGTAACTGCACCCTGCAAATCCGCCGACCGCCTCCTGGTTGGCGTCAAGCCCTCCGAGCGGACCATGGTCTCGAAAAGAGAGTCACAGTTACGACTATACCAAAGAAGAGCTCTGAGAAGGTGATTCTCCTACTGGATGCTGTTCTTGGAAGTGGATGCTTCACACCTATGGGCAGTCGAGGTATCGTCTGCGGTGTCTGGGAGGAAGTCAAGAGCGGCGATGGCGTCATTGGTGGTGTTCCAGCAAATGGAGCCACGGGAGGAAACATTAAGAAGTGGTGTTTCCAGTTTGCCAGCGTGGCTGAAGCCGGTTGGGTGATGCGACTGGTTCACCAAGAGGTCATTACCACATGATCGAAATGATATCTGGATCAGAGATATTTCAAGGCCAACATGGCCGTGTTTTTTTTTTTTTTTTCCGCCTTTACTTTATCAGCTGGGCAAGTATATTTGCTTTTATATCATTCATATTTTTTTTTTTTTTTTTTTTTTTTTGGTATCCAATTTGCTATGAGCATAAATACCACGCCATTTGTATTAGTTTTTGTTGCTGCTATATCACCGTGGCCACATTATATCCCCTATTTCGCCACAAAGCGAGGAATTAGATATCTGTATATACGAAGAGCATCTGTATTTAAACGGAAAAGAGGTCATAGGGATGGGGGAGGTGGTGGGAGAGGCGATGGTGGATGAGCCTTTTATATTTTCTTTCTTTCTAGATCCCCCTTGAATGTTCAGATAGTAGTGGTGCATAAGTGGATGGTACATCATTTAGCTGGACTACACATCGCTGTTTAGAGACAGCTCGAATAAAGTTAGAATTATGCTATAAAGAGTGTTGTTATTGTGATGTATTTGAATTATGTTCTATCCAAGCCATAGCAGACGTCAGTCTACATACGGTGTGTAGTAAGCTAGTATGTATAGAGCATGTCGTTATCTATGCAGTATATCAGTATATACACAGTATGTCAGCATATATCCAGTATGCCAGTACGGATACGTATATGTTGCTCACTACGTGGCCTTGGTGCACTGTTGCACTGTTTCCAAACGTCACATCAATCATAAAACTTCCCACCATTGTACCTAGCTTTGTTCCCATAAAAAGTATGTTGGCTATGGATAATGTATCAATACTTGCTTTGATCGATGATCTTCCTAAGCCGGGATATCCCGACCCAACCAACCCAGGATCCCCCAAACTCCTAGGATCGGTATATCAGCCACGATTACTACCTGAAGACTTGCTTAAACCTTCATTACGGCACTTGCTATGAAAGCAAATCATATTTCCTAAAATAAATCAACTAATGACCTGCAAAGCAGCCCCGTCTCTCAAAATAGCACATCTAGTTACCATGTTACCTGTCACCTTTGAAAGTTTCCGAAGGCCCATTTTACCAAAAAGCAAGATGATTGGTATACCCAAACCTAAGCGCTAAGGCACGGCTCGGGCGATAATTGTCCCTCTGGTTAGCAGGAAGTTTTTTTACCAATGGACCTGCTTGGAGCGCCTGTGGTATGGCAACTCCGCCTCCTTTTAGCAAAGCGGCGTTCACCGGAGCGGCTGGAATACGAGGGAACCGACGAGGGAGCGCAAGATGACTCGTGTGTGTATGAAATTTGCGTGCCTGAAGACGGATAGTAAACTAACAAGGTTTGGGACGTATGTTTCGATTCCTTTAGAGGCAAAGATGGATAGTAGCTTTTGACGGCGGAACTTCTAGAGGGCGTGTCCGATGTTGTAGCCAGGGGGGAAGTTGTTTGCGTCTTTCAGTGGATCTAAACTAACGGAGCTGCAGGCCAAGTGAGTAATTATGAGTTGTCTTTCGAGGTCCTATTGGTCCGGTACTACATGATGGCAAGTCTTTCAATGCAGATCAGGAGGCGAAGAATTTCCAGCTTGGATGAAGCAACGCCATGCTTCGGAGATCAAACTGAGTTTAGGAGATACAACGTTGCTTTGCAGAATATCCCAAGGAGAAAGAAGAGATATGATTCCTGTAAAGACTCCTTAATATAGATCTCTCAAGGGTACAGCGTTGAGGTTTCCAATAGAGTTGCAAAGAAGCAATATCAGAAGTCAACCTTCTAATAATAGCGAACAGGGGAGATAAAGGAAGGAATATTCGTGATTCTAGAAGCCACCAATCCTTTACTCTCTCGATCTAATCTCCTTTTGAGCTTTGAGCAACTCGTATCGTAAACTCCGACGTGTTTATGCTCTGCTTTCTTTCAAAATCATCTTCTAAGCAAACCAAACTAAACTCCTAGAAAATAAGCCAAAAAGAAGACCCTGTAAAACGTTATCACCGAAAACATTTGAAAATAATTTCTCTATACGACAAGTTAACAAAGAATAGAAACTCTCATTTCTTTTCTCTCTCTTTTACGAAGCTATTCTAGTAGTCCTGCCAAGTCTACCTAAAAAAAGACCGCAAAACCTCGTATTTAGCTGGCCCTTCCTCGCCCCCAAAACAGCTCGCGTCTCATAATAGGAAAAACCCGCCCCGTCGAAATTGATCAAAGAATTTACGTCTATTTGCAAGAATAAAAAAAGTTTAGGAACATATAGTCTTCGTATTATTGCAGGATATCTCCAAGTATGGTGTCTCCCCTCCAAAAAATGCATAAACACCAAAATAAACTTGCAGCTCCATCATCGCCAAAATAAACATCCGCCCACTCCCTTTCCCAAAACAGACCTAAAACATAAAAAAGATTCCACCCCTCCCATGCACGCTTTTATGCTCAATTATTTTCTTGTTCCTCTTCGTATGTGTACATACGGTTACGAGCATATACATAAATAGATACCTCCCCCCAATAACAACCAACCAACCCCCCCTGCCACCCATTTCTCGTATTCACAAGCGTCCCCCAAGTCGAAAAGCCCACACCCCGTGGACTGGCTAGACCTAGAACGGCGCAGATATCCGCCATCGCCTAACTAATCCCCAGTCAAGCTGGTATCTTTTGTTCTTCATCTTTCCTGTCTCCCCGTTTTTTTCCCTTGCAGATATTCCCTCTTGACCCCCATCCCGTTTTCCAGTCTGGGCCTCCGTATCATATACAACATGCCCCCAGTCCATCCGATCAGGGCCCGTAAGAATGTAGGAAAGATGGTTAAAAAGGTAATTGAAGGGATTTGGCCGTTACGGGGCACGCCGTTGCCACACCCTCCACCTCACCGTTTCGTCTTCGCCAAGGATATGTGTGATGTGTGTGGTACCATGCTGCAAGAAAGGGAGGGGGCCTTATTTTGCCGCCGTGACCTACTGCAGGCGAAAGAGAATCTAGAACAGGGCGCTTAGTATGATGGGGGACAAATCTGCCAAAAGGAACTATTAGAGCCAGCAAGATGAGTTTAGTTGGGGTAACAGGGGCTGGGCTGGGCTAAACAAAAGGCAAGATAATGCAGAGTCAAGGGGAATCAACCGACCAACAAGCCACTCCAGCCCAGCCCAGCCCAGCCCAGCCCACTCTCTTCTTCAATGATTATCCGATAATACTGGTAGTATAGTTCAAAGATTATCCGTTGATACTAGTGGTTCAAAGATTCCCCGATAGTAGTTGTCCGAAGTAGGCATTTCGTACCTTTGGGACCCTGGGGACCTGAGCAACCAGGGCCTTTCGACGTCGGATTTGTGCTGACACCTTACTTTCGCTGACATAGAATTCGGGTTTACAGATAGAATAGATCATTAGTTCCGGAACAGACATGAGACAGGAACGGATAGAGAGAAAACAGAACGAGTAAGAGGCTAAAAAATGGCATCAGTAGTTATCCACAAATTGAGACTTTGCCAAGAGATCATACCTTGCATAGAACACTCAGCCAATCAGGTATTGAAGACACAGGGATGCAGAACTTATACGGCATGCTCTCTTGATGGATCAAAGTTGGGACTCAGGGCATACACAGATAGACATATTCGAACAAGATAGTATTAATCCAAATTCAGGTTGCCACTAGAGGCAGTACGTGAATTGTCCACAATCATTTTCGCAGCAGCATTTCCCAAAATCTTTGCAACAACTATTAACATTCATCCACGCACATCTGTCTCATACACGCTCCTGATTCATCACTGGCACTTTATGCCACTGCTCATCCACCTAACATCCAAGCTGCTTTTTCCAGAAATAAAACAAAAGTCCTAATACAATCAAAATTCAATCAAAAACTTCTCTCCCGCCGTGTGTTCATTTGAACGCCGCGAAAACGCCATATTCTATCCGATAAAATGTGCGTAACAGCACAAAAATAACAGTCGCTATGCAGTGTGATATTCAATTCGCCCTATTACCATTTTTGTATATCCCAATAAAGGAGTGACTCTATGTCGACCTGATGTTCGTCATAACGTAATAATTTCATAAAGGAGTGTGTGTGATCCGGAGGATCCTGGGTATCTTCGTCTAAAGGATTGTCGATTAAGCTGAGGTATCATTTCAAAAAGGAGTGTCGTGTATTAGATAATACATTAATAGTTAGTTGGTAATTATTCGTGTCGTTAAAGGATTGTTCTGTCGAGATCAACTCGAGATTGTAAAAGGAGTGTCGTCGGGCGTTGGGCTCAAGCAGGCTGTGGCTGACAGGAGCAAAAAAAGGAAAAACAAGGCCCATTCATCGTAGTTGTGTTGTTGTATGGTAGCGAGCGTCTTAAGGAATGTTGTACATTTGCGTCTGTGTTAAAAATCAAGAGAAGAGGAGGAGAAGGAAGCAGATGCCAGCTGCGTCGGGTTGGTTGTCCATAGGAGGAGGAGGATGAGGTTGGTGAGGCTCGTCGCGGAGCAGTGCAGAAACCTGATGATGCCCAAGTGCTACTCCATCAAACCGCTCGCTGCTTGCCTTTGCCTTGGGGCTCCAAAGAACTCGGGATTAAAGGCGCGCGTGATAGCGGCGATGGAGGGTGTGGCGCGGAAGACGCCGAAGCGGTTTGGCGGTGTCGGTGATACGGCTTGCTAGACAGCTGGACTGGAGACTCGGGAAGAGGAAGCATGCCGAGCGGGTCCTGGAACTGGTATGGTGATGGCGATGGAAGTGGCGGATGGGATGGCGCCATTGTCGACGAACCATCTAGAGGCGGATACGCTGATGTACTGGAGTTCCTGGGTGGCAAACGGTCAATTCCGATTGTGCTTCCTCGAGCCGGGGTTGGAGAGCCGGATGTGTGTGCCTTAGATCCACACGGGCTGCTGGGGAGTAACGAACCCGACGCCGTAGCTACTGCTGTAGTGCGCATCCTCGAAAACGGGCGATTGGCCAGGAGGAAAGCTTCGCATATCATACGCACCATACTCTTCCGAATCACTGTATGCAATGGAGGCCTCAAAGGTTGATGATGCCGGGCTGTAGGAGCCACCAAAGGATGGAGAGGGGACATTCAGATACTGCTGGTGAGGGTAGGGAGACGAGATGACCAGCGGACTGAGCGACCCATGGGGAGCAGGCGCGGCAGGGCTGTTGAGCATTGGCATCTCCTCGGCGCTGTAACTGAAAGCCGGGTTTCCATATGGCATGTAGGACTCCGTTGCAGGGACCATTGGGGGCACCTCCTCCAGATGATGGAAGTTGGGTGGATGGAACGTGGGGAACGAAGGGGTCCTTTGCGGACTCATCCAACCCATGCGAGACCGGAACTCACTGACGGTATCAATGGGAAACTCCATGAGCGTGAGTGGGGTCTGGTAGGTACCCTTGATAGTGCTCGCGACGTTGATGGACATGAGACGCCGCGCAATCTCCTCAATGGGGGTCATGGACAGGCTGCCAAAGTAAGCCGCACCAATCTCGGGAAAGAGACGCTCCATCAATAAAGCCACGGTGTACAGGTGAGCGATAGCAACCAGGGAGTTAGCAGAGGCTTGGTGAGACTGGAGGTATCCGACTGGAACCCAGAAAAGCCAAGTCCTCAGGGGCTGGAGGCGCTCAAACTGCTGGGCAATGGACAGAGTGGGGCTGATCTTACGAGAGCCCTTGAGAAAGCTGATCAAGTGCTGCATCTGAGTGGTGTCTTCCTTGTAATGCTTCAGATGAGCTTCCACCTTGATGACTTGCTCGAGGGTTCGCTGATAGGCCTCAATGTCGTCCTTCCGCGGCTGGGTGGGCTTGTGCTCAGGGTCCGGAGAAGCAGGGGCAGTTGGGAACGTGCTGCTCTCAGCAATAAAGTCTGTGAACTCAGACTCGTGCTTCCATGGCTCCATGGCATCAATCACCTAACGGGGAAAGTCAGTACAGTGTCATGTAAATGCGCTAGTAAAAGAAAGGAAAACGTACCGTCGAAGTACCCTGCATAAGCTGGGTCCAGCTGCGCCTGTAGAGGAAAATCCAGTTAGCTATACACTGCTCACGCAGAGATCGCAGGAGAGCGATACTTACCAATCCGTGGCCTGCCACGACAGCACCAGAGATGCCGCAAGGATAGCGTCAGACGTATCGCGAGAGAATGAGCCAATAGCCGCATGTAGACCGCTCAAGGCTTTGCCCTTATGCTCAAAAGCCATGCTGCCGACTAGAGGGCAGTCGGTCAAGAAGGCCAGGTGCATGGCGGAAAATGCCAACAGCGCATGCATCACATAGGGAGTAGTGGCTCCGATCTTTAGCAGACTGGAAACACCAAGTCAGTGTCTGGTTGAACAGTGTGCTACCAGGGGAAGGATGGTTCCTATGAAAACTTACGTCGGGATGTGACGCGTCCACAAAGTGAAGTTGTTGGCGCCAAAAGCCTGCAGCTGGACGTACAACGAGGTAACGTGGTGAATCAAGCGGAGATCCTCAACGGAAAACATGTGAGGCATGGGAGCTGGATAGATGCCGAGCGAAGGGAAGGGGAACATGCCGGTCCTTCGCCATTCGTCAATGCAGGCTTCGATTTCGGGAGTCCACATGAGATCGGGCTTGTCTGGCGTGGTTGAGCGACCAGCATCAGGGACCTGCACGTCGTTGTACGGGCAGCGGATCTTGTGCTTGGTGCAGTTGCGGCTGGGAGCATGGCGTTAGCAAAAAGAGGCATCCAGCTAAAATCAGAATAGACCAAACTCACCATTGAGGAAAGCTTTCATCACAACGGATGTGGCGACGCTTGCATGTATCACAGCCCTTGCGAGACTTGGTGTGACTGTTCAGAACTATGTCAGCTGATGCGCAGAAAGCGAGCAGAGAAGAGGGATACAAACCTGCGACGAGGAGGACCACCGCCAGGGCCAGCCATTGTTGATAATGGAAAAGTGTTGAGGTTTGTGACAGGTAAGAGAAAACACAGCTTAAACGGCTGTGCTTGAAAAGCGAGCGAGTTGTGATGCTGGTTTACTTGGCTGTCGTCCCAAATACTTGGTTTATCAAGCTATAGCTGTGTTGAGCAGTAGCTGGTGTCGATTAATTTTGCTGGATCCTTGCTCCAACGTTCTCTTGAATAATAACAGTAGCGATTGAATATGGCGTATAAAAAGTTTTTCTCTCCCAAACTCTTAAAAATTAAACGTAAAATTGTTTTGGTCGTAAAGAGATATTTTTTATAGTTTTTTTAGTTGTTTATTTGGTAGCGATTGTGGATAGCGATTGTGGTGGTGCGAAGAAAGAAGCTCTTTTAGATAGACATTTACGGCGACTTCGAATTCGGTCCTAGAGGACTTAAGAAACCCGCGACTAACAGCTAGTCTTGATATTTCGAATGTTGCGCAGTTCGAAAAGCTCAGACGTGATTTGGTGTAGCTGAATAAATGTATTCCGTGCAAGAAAGATTTTGATTTATCGATTCAGATAAGATCTCTTCTTTGTGGTTTGATGATCCGGAGACTTCGAATAAGATAGTGGCGGCGGAGTCGGCGGATAAAAAAGTTGCGGCGGAAGTGCGGTTGTGGGGAGGATCAAAAAAGCGAGAGCACCGGTAAAAGCGAATGACAGGAGTCAACGAGGACTTCCTAGGAGCGAGAGGAAAGGTGGAAAGCGAATGTGGGAGAGCGAACGTTGGAATCGAGAAGATTTGGAGTGTTAAGACCAGGGAGAGGGAAAAGAGAGGGGAGGTGTTGGGGGACTGGGGAATGTTAAATAATGGCGGCGGCATCCCACCGGACGCTCAGCGAGCTCTCCCCAAGCGTGCTGTGCTGTGCTGTGCTGTGCTGCGGTGCGGTGCCTGCTGGGCTAGGCTGGGCGCTACGCTATACTGCGCTATGCTACAGAGGGCAATCGAGCCCCTACAGGCGGCCACTCAGCCATGCCGGCTGGCACTGTACCAGCACAGGTACAGGCACGAGTACAGGTACAGGTACAGGTACCGACGCAGCCTACCCTGGCCCCGGCCTGACCTCGCCGAACCTGTAGCGCTGCTGCTAGCTGCTTAGATCCTTCCAGTCTGAGCGTTGGTGCTAGCGAGAGCTTTGCTCGTCCGCCGACGTGGTAGAGGCCCATTAGGCTTAGCCCGGCAGGAGGCTACGGGTACAGCAGGTACTTGTCCTTTGACAAAAGGCCCCTCAGCAGCCATGTCCCGCGACTGACGGGGGTGGAAGGGGGTGCCACGCGCTGTGCGACTCGGGGTTTTCAGGTGGTGAGTCGTAGCGATTAGTGGGGGGCTTTTGCACTTTGTCTGCTGTTTACTGTGCTGTTGTCAGGGCACATGGTGCAGCGCAGTGCGGTACTGTACACGCAGCATTTGATGAGGTGGTGCCAGTGCCCAGCTCCAATAAGGTTGCCAGTAAATAAGGTAGTTGATAGGAGCACAGTAAGTACTTATTATGACGCTTGCCAGAGCACACAACACACCTGCAACTACCTGCCCGCATGTAGACATCTGAGACACACAGCATGGAGTGTAAGCGGGCATAATCACAGGCAAGGGACCAGTCGGCATGTTCTCAGTGCCAAGAACACAGCATTTGCCTGCAATAATGAATAATGGCCATGAGGAGACGGGGGCGGCAGGGCAGGGCAAAGCAGAGCAGGGCCTCCGGCCGGCACCGCAGCGGAGAGGGGGGGCGAGACGGGTGATGGGTGATGGACGATGATGCTTCGTACGAGCCAGCAAAAGGCACTGGACAGTTCGGGCTAGGGGTGTGACGGCCTGATGAGGCTTGGCTCCTGGACACAGCAAGCCGCCCAAGAGGCATGACGCACATGGCACGATGCCCACAGCACCAGAATTAAAAATAACAACTGGGGCGAGCCGTCGGCCTGGTTTGGCCACAAGGGTGCGGGCAATGTGGGGGATGGAACCAGCACCCGCCCAGCGACCGCAGACGTCGTTGCTTTTTCTCACCCTGACCTCGCGGGCTTAGGCTTTTTGGGCCAGACGCCATGGCACAGCGTTAGTTGGGGCCGGCCTTTTAGCTCAGGGTGAAACAGACTGCGCGATTCGACGCCATCAGGCGAGCATCAGATGCTTGGCCGGCCGGCCGTGGTGCCAGCACATCTGGCCTGCGGAATTATTTTCTGCGTTGTGGGAGCGAGGCCCCCAGAGCCTTGTAAAGACGCTGCCATTGGAGCCTTTTTTTTCTCTCTTCCCTTCGTATCTATGACTTCCCTTCGTATCTATGAAATGAGATGAGAAGAAAGGGACACACAACTATGCTATTATTATCAAGCCCCAACTTGCCCTTTGGCTCACACTAGCTATGTCGAGCGTGCACTCCGAAGAGGATAGGAGTATTTGAGTTTCATGATAATTCGCCCCCCATCATCCCGATATGCGGCAGCCCAAATGCTAAACAGAGAGCTGGAGATGAAATGGAAAGCCTATTTGGCAGCAGTGAGCGAGCAGAGTTCATCATAGTCAACTAACTATGTATTGTCTTAGTGCTAGCGCTGGTTGACAAGCTGCCTAGCCGAAAAGTTTTCGGGAGCCAAGAGCTTAACTCGGTGGCTTCCTAAGATGAGATGCGCCCACCAGAGGCCAGAACCACTGTCCACCGCTGGCGAGTGGGTCCTTGTCGTCACAGGCTGCTACTCCCGGAAAGCGCACCTGCACCACGCATGCACATGCAGCCTCTAGCATTGCACCGATTAGCTCTTGCAAGAACCCTAATGCTAATGTATATGCAAGCCTATATGTGGCTAGCATACTGTCAGTACTGCCTCTATACATCTACGGGCACCTGTCAGTCTATTGTGCAGGATGGACCAGCCAGGTATTGGTTGCACTTGCCGTCTGACTTGGCATCACGCCGAACCCTGCCTCCTTCTCTACCTCAGGAACTTACCTACTTCGTACCATGGGTAAGCGCAACTCAGCAAATATCATTTAGACTCATGCCACCATTTCAGGAAAGCAGCCGTCTATAGTCGCTGCAAAGCCTGCCTGGTTCCTTCCTGATTCCTATCTGTCTGCTGCACTGCTTATTACAGCGTGAAGTTTAGGCAAAGACACTGGTCAACTACATATGGTACTATCACTACGGTAAGTACAGTAGTGGCTGCAAGCCAAGCGACACCTGCCAAGCCTAGCCCACAGCAGAATGGCAGGAAGGTCCAGTGCAATTAACCCGCAGCGTACCCACCAAATACTGGAGCGGCTGTCTGAAAAAGTCGGCAAGTCGGTTCACCAGCACAAAGTGCTAGCACTAGTACTTTTTACAAGTGACTGCGTCTAGCGCCTTGGCCGCCACGGAGCCCTCGGCTGCCGCTGTATGCAGAAATGCCGCCAAAGTACTTCGTACATACATGCGGTTTCAATCCTCTTCCCTGTCGACCATATTGAGTCCATGTTAGGTAATACCGGTCAGAGCTCCGTTGACCAGGAGGCCCTGAAAGCCGATACTCCATTTAATGCAGGAATGCTGGCATAATGTGATGCACGAATAATAGTACCTTCGATGTATGCTGTCAGGTGGTGTTCCGTGCCGCACTCCACGCGCCAGCGCGCCACTCTCGGCGTAAATCCAAACGACCGGTTCATCTTTGGGTTTTTGAGGCGTCGAGGCGAAGCCCTCTCAGCTCCTCCATCGCGCGTCTCAAAGCGCCTACAACGGTCAGTGCACAGCAAGGGGGCGTTTTGCTTGCTTGGTATCCCGGTTGAGGTTAACGTTACCAACAAATTGCCCTCGTACTGCCCGTGCTATATGGGGATTATCCAACTGCCAGGTACCGTGTCTGCTTGGAGGGATTAGGATTGCTGTCACGACAACAACATCTGCCGCTAGACGCAGTCACGGCGATTATCCAGCGGCCTCGCCTATCTCTCTAATCAAAACGGCTAGCCAGGGCCGCAAGGTTGTCAGTGATTGGGTCTCCGACATGTCGGTGCCAGGAGGCAAGTCCATAAACAGTAGTAACTAGCAAACAACTGCCGTATAACCTTGCATGCTAACATAGAAATATATCCAGACTTGGTTGGCGCGTTGCTTGAAGCCAGCTGAACTCCAGGCCCTGGTCTTCGAGAAGCCAGGAAGAAACTTGGCGGCCGTCTTACTTGTGCTTCGTCCATGCAGATCCTACCGCGGATATCGGCAGCGTGCCATTGACACATGTACAGTTACACTTATCGGCCGAGCAAATCTATGGGGCGACCGCACGGAGCGCATGTACACTGTACAACTGACATCTCCTGTCAACTGGCGATCCCGAACCGTGGTCAATGTCGTCAACGGACGGCGGTAGCAATAGAGCGCACAGGCGCGGCATATTACTACCGGGTGCTATTAGTAGTATATCCGTGCTGGCGGAGCGCATCTCGTAGCCAAGCAAGCACTGACCTGACCCCCAAGCCAAGAGGCTATATCGAGTCAGTTATCTAAACCTCAGCCTGCCGTCCTGAATAGGCTACTTGTCCGTGCAAGCGCCAATGTGGTTGGCTGGCTGGCTGGCTTTACAACTGCATAACATCTCAGCCACTCTCATCACTGGCCCCGCTCTGGTCAAGCGCGTTCCTGATCTACAGGAAATGAGCGAGAGCCTTTGTCTCTAGTCAATCGTCCCATCATCTAAAGATACGAGGTCACACTCTTCCTCCAGCAACTAGAATAGCTTCTTAGCTCGGCATTACACTTAAAATTCTTCACACCAAAGCCGAAAAGCCCTGGACCCTGGATAAGCCCCTCTATATCGCGGCCAGGATGCAAAGCTCGGTTCTTCATCCGCTGCCCCCGTTAAGCAAAAAGCACGTCGACTCGGAAAAAAGGGTTCAAGTCGGAGGCAGCCAACGGCAAATGTACCTATTGCCGTCTTTGACTAGCTTTTTCCATATTCCAAAGTGGAATCCCCAGGGGAAACATCTTCAACCCAGCATGGAGGGGCAGCGCCGCCAATTATTGCAGCCGTAGATCCGCTGCTCCATGCTGTCAGTCTACATCTAGACACCGAAGATTGGCGGATACTGGTACACTTCTCAGCCTTTCGACGGATTTTTTTTCGGCTGGCCTTGCCCACTCATAAAGCTCCCAGCGGATAAAACTGTCGATAAAAAGGGGCACGTGGTTTAGACAGTGACCCGCCTATGAAGCGGTATTGTGAAGTGCTCTCTATTTCTATGGCGTCTGTTGTCTTGCAGCTTTCAACAAGCCAAGTACAGTGTCGCCTTGCAATAACAAGAGATACGGGGATGGTCCCCGGCTTGGGTTGCCAGTCAGAGTGAGTGTCCTAATCAATACAGTAGTGCCGGACCAAAGCCATCAGACTCAGAATAACGTCAATATAGCAGGTTGTTACTGCTATTATTATCACCATTACTTCCGTTTTTAGTAATGTTTCCCTCCGCACTATGCTATGACGGATTACCAGAGCATTTCCAATCATACGATGGAAGCTCTCGAAACGATGATACATTCAGGCTCAATACTAGGCTATCCAAGCCTCTTCTAGGCCCGGAGACGTGCTTCACGGGCCCGCTCAACCCCCCGAGCAGAGCCCAGGGCATCTCCAGGGGTTACTACCACCATTCTCAGGAACAGGTATAGATCTAATTTATAGCGAGATTATCATGGATTGCGAAGGAGATTCTAAAACCTCGTGTCCCGAAATGGTCTTCTGGGGCTCCATTAATCCGCTTTCTACGCTAAGAATAGCGGCCACCCCTTTTTAGGCTGGCGGATTCGGGGTCCTCAGCCAGTCTCACTAGCCACAGGATTTACTCAGAACGCTGAAAGCCGTGCTGCAAAACCTCATGATAACTAAGGGAAGCTTGAGTTGCTACCCTAATAGGCTATACCTATGTCCGTGAATAGAGATCATTACAGCTGAAGCTTTCTAATATTAGTGCTGCTGCTACTGCTGCTGCTATAATCGAAATGTGGGATTTTATTGTCATCCGTGTAGGGTCTGCTCTGCCTGTCATTGGCTGTATCGTCAAGCATTTACGAAGTACGGAGTACGAATGCATTGAATTGTCTTCATCGACGAATCCTGCCGGTGAGATGCAATAGCCAACCACGAAGCCGTATCGGCCAATTCTTTTTTTAGCACGAAATCGCAGCTATAGACGTTCGTCGCTTTGATTGGCTTCATGGCGCGAGGCATGGAGGTTAACCTGCAGGAAGACGCTGGTTTGCTGGGAAGCTTTCTCATGCAAAGCACAGCAACGGCATTGGCGGTTGCAATATGGAGCACATGGTGGCCCACAAAATGTCAATTCCACTCAAATACTACTCCGGACTTGCACTTCAAACGAGGATTGTCGATTGAAAATCGCCGTCTAGTCCTGAATCGACGATGAGGTCCGATGAGATGGCGACACGACGAGTCAGACAGCAGCAGGCAGTGCAAATCGAACATGACTATGGGGTACGGCCAGCTGGCACTTTTGGCTGCATCCGAGCATGAAGTCGCCCTGACAAGGTTGTACCAGCACTCGAGGTTTTATGCGGTATAGGAAACAATCCCGAACTCCTGGGCGGCATAATTAACCACAGCCTCCTCATTGCCCAGAAGGGGTATTATGCGATGTGACAAAGGAGGGAAAGCCTGTAGTGCATCCATTCTTGCCGCGACTTACACAGCCTTATTTCACTCTGCATGAAACGCCACAACAAAGCATACTGCCCAATACTTTTGCACATATCCTGCTTTTAGCTGAGGGCGGTTTATGCTGCCACCAGAAAACACCACTACTGGAGACAGGCCACCTCCTCAGAAAAGAGGACCACAGACCTTGGAAAGCGCCGAGGCTCTTAAAAGTGCCGAGACTTGTGAGGCATCTCAAATGACGTCGGTTTTTGATACTCAAAGAAGCCTATGCGCTGATCTCTTGTCTGTCGCTGAGTGTAGCGTCGCTGATAAATTCCGTAAGTGTGGAACAGCAGCACGCACTATACTGGCAATAACCTTAAAGCCCATGGCTAAGTGAAGCTAGCAAAAAGCTTCCAATGTTCCTGTCGCCAAGACAAGCGGGCCGAAAGAGAGCTGACAAACGAGGGCAAAGCCACAATCGCACACATAACGGCTGGGGGGAAATAATACAAAAAAAAAAAAGGTTCACCAAAAAATTAAAGAACAGAAAAAAAAGGCTGACAGTATTACTCCGTAGCTTAAGTAAAAGAAAAGAGGAGCCCTGCAACGTTTCATAGCTCGCCACCGAGACCTACTTGCACTTGGCTTCGATCTCGGCATCCTTTACAGCGAACACGTGTGCACTAACGGGCAAAGTGGTGTCTAGCGAGCGAGTACCCGTCGCCTTATTGCTAAAGATATCATTCTGCATATGCCTGGCCTTTCCACTTACAAATCGGTATGACAGAAAATGGCTGGAGCGTCACAGGCTCTCACAGCCTGCTTAAGCCGATATCCGGACGCATCTGGCCCGGCGACTACCTAATACAGTACTCTGTACTAGTCGATAATAACACCTGTGATGGCCGTGTGAATGGCGGGCACAGGTACAAATGTCTTCGAGTTTGTTTTGAAACCGCCACTCGCGCCCTCGCAGCTAGGTACTGGTACTTGACTTTTCGCTTTATGATCGATCTAACCTTATGATTTTTTACCCGACTAAGGCTTGAATAAGATTCTATATCTCCGGAGTAGCTGCAGTAAGAGTGTTACAATGACTGCAAAGTGCTCGTGAAATGCACATATACACGTGCTCAGGCTGTCCTACGTTTCTTCTCCCCACGAGAAGGATGTTATTTACATGAAAAGAAATGAAGAAATGGTAGAAAAAGTCACTGTCTATGCTAATCATTGAGATTGCGTTGCCGTCCGACAGCGGGATGTACCCTATGACAAGGATGTGCGATTACGTACTTTGGCGATAGCCGAGGGCATGGGATTCTGGGCCGCCACAGCTGGATCCCGTCTCCCCCATTATTGCTTGGGCGATGCGGTCATTATCTCACGACTGGCGGGATAACACGTCTTGGACGCATATTGGGGTATCCTATCAAGAGGTGCCTCAGCTCGCTTGGCGATGGTGCACCACATGAAGCGGTGAGAAAGGAAGCCCAAGCCAGCCACAAAAGACGGCAGAACTATACTCGCACAGCATTTTTCGATAGTTTGGTTTCTACGAGACCATGTACCACTTAATACTGTTTGCCGATGCTGGTTGGCTCATCCTACCCTGCAGAGTTGAAGAATCGAGTGCATGATGGTCTACATGCGCATGCACAGTGATCTGTTTGATGCGACGCCCCAGTGTGGAATGTCAGCGCGTAAGCATCCTCTTTTCTATGTTTCTTGCTCACTGACTGCATTCACTAGTAACATTACTGCTACTGGATGGCGGTACCAGTAGAACCATTGCCCTTAAAAAAGTCAACGAGCCTAGAGTGCTGGGGCGGGTGTGTATTAACTGCTGGCCAACAGAATCGATTACAGCCATTACATATGCAGCTCCTCCGACATACATGCGTCTACCACAAGATGACGGAAGTCCGCCCACGCACCCTTTCGACGGGCTGCTAACGGTATTTCGGGGTGGGAGAACTTCTGGGAAGCTGGACCCCTCAAATGGTACAAAGCAACTGGTGATCACAGCCGCAGACGGTCCGATAGCTCTTGTCTGGCGCTGCGTCGTTTGGCCTGGTAGTTGCAGCGAACCCTTATCACAAGAGACACTGTGTATGACCACAGCCTCAATATGCTCATCTTAAAGCCTCCGGATGGCCTAGTACTAATGGAGCGATAGTCTGACATGCTGCACAGAGCGCCGAACGAGCCGCTGTCGCCCCTGTGTCCCTGCCGTGGAATTAATGCGAACTATACTCTGCAAGACAGGCAGAATCATCTGTTCCTGGCGGGCGAGCCTGAGGATCGCCTGTGATCGGCACAAAGTTTGGTCAACGAAGCGGCCAGAATGGGCAGCTCAGCCCGCTCTTCGTCTTTGCGGGGAGTGTCAGCCCCCTGGCAGAATCTCAGCTCATCACCAACACCCACAGAGACGGCGACGAGGGCTGTGAAGGAAAGTAAATGACAAAGCTCAAATAGTATGGTATTGCGCGGGGGAGAAGCCTCCACTCTTAATCCCGATGTGCTTGTATGGTATTATGACGAAAGACCAGCAAATTGGACCATCCTCCCTGCTCCTCTCATACCTCCGCCTCTCTCCTCGTCCTGCACGTTCTTTTGCCGCTGCGGCGTATGAGTGGCCGAGCAGCGAGCTTCGACAAAACCTTCGGTGGTGTACCTAAATATAGAATAACCCTAACGCGGTGCTAACGCAGCGATGGTGTGGTACTAATGAGGATGGGGCCGTAAAGTACTCATACCTTTCTTTTCTTTTCAATATTTTTCGTTTGGGCCTCGTGATATCACAAGCACCACCGCTACCGCTACTACTAATTGAGGGAAGGCGAGATGCTGGGGAGCTGTTAGGCAGACGATGCTATCCTCTACGCAACGAGTAGAACCAGAGACGGACAATTTGCAGACTCCGCAGCGAATATATGGAGATGCTGAGCCTGATATCCACAGCCGCGAACTTACTTTCAGCATCACATGGAGAAATGGCTTTGGTGGCGGCTGCGCATATGATAAAAGTCAAGACAGGAGCTTTTCCCTCGTTTGTTGGCTCATCTGAGGGCTAGCGGACAAGTTGCTCAGAGTCTATGGAAATCGCTTATGCACCCCGGTTAACTATCTGGGCTAGATTCTTGAATAGGTCCTCGGTCTAGGCAACGCTAGCATCGTCATCGGCATGGATATCCCTGGGGCTTGTTATCGCAGTGCCCCCATCATGTCTCTCTTCCTACGTGAAATCATTGTGTGGAGACAAGGCAAATACCTACAAGCAATACTGCGCAAGTAGTGGTAGCCTGTGGTAGCTGCTTACATCTCATCTGCTGACGAATGGTTTACCACAGTCCATCTAGTTTCAGACCATCTGCAAGGCGATTAAGATGCCATTTCGTTTTAGGGCCGCCGGCCACCTAGGCTGATGGTTAGCGATCGGTTGCTAAGGTTATCTCAATAATTAGAGTCGAGCTAGTCAAATGAGCCGCTCAAATCAGCACAGTAGTAGAGAGATATCAGTACTTCGTACATCTACAGTTGTTTCAAACAACAAAAGCTACTTCAAACGATCTGCTTCGTTCTGCTCACGGAGCGCTCTGCTATCAAACAAAGGCAAATTGCCAGGCATGGATCTGGTGCACGTGGTGCAACCTGTCTGATCGAGTACACCATATCCCAATACAGAGTGCTCGCAATGAAAGTAATATTTCCGATTCCCTTGGCGATATGGGGCGAAGTGAGTTTCGACCGGCGAGGACTAAATCTACGTGGAGCGCACCCACTACTCGCGAGTACAAAAGTGCGAGACCCAGAGCCCTATGCAAGTCTCGACTTCATTGCGTTTGGGCGGGTACCCGGTGAGTTTGATCATCCAACTTTTCTCCATAGCACACGCAATATGAGTCCTTTTCATCAGTAGTCGTCGCTAATGCATGATAGGCGAAATGTAGGTTGGATCCGGAAAGATTTGTCCACAAAATCTACCCGCTAAAAGATGCACATGTAATAGTAATCTGAACCCCTAAGATGAAAATGGGTCAATACAGCTTTCCATGTTATATCCTCGTCTATTTTCTGGTGGGCCAGGTTGGCCAGTCCACCTGCAGACTCAGCAGCTTGAGCTCCCCGATTTGCGGGATGACGGGGATCGATTGTTTTCCTCTTTCTCTCTGTGGAAAATATCAATCTCGATATTACTACCAGTATCTACTAATATCACATAATCCTATGCTCCTGGTTGATCCGATCCCTGGCGGACCAGCAAGGATCCTGTGACTGCCTAATCAGGTAATGCTCATGTCTTGCCTTCTGAAACATACTTGAACAAGCGCTGACAGGTGAGTTCAGGCAGATGGGCGCTGTTTCAACACTCTTTATAACATGTATAAGCGATTTGAGCTTTTGCCGTCCCTTCTCGGAGCATTCACGTACGTGTGGGACACGTTAAGATTCGGGACTTTCGATTTTGCCCCTTGACCGTGGTTGCGTCGGGGTTGTTAGTCGTGTGATCCGGCACTACGTGGATACTAGCTGTGCATTTCTGCTAATGAAATATTAAAGGCTAGCACAGCGCCAGCCAGGCCGTATTAGCTGCTGGCCAGATCCAGGCAGCCAGCCGCCCTCTCCGTCAACGCCCTGGAGCAACAGCTTCCCATTGAAGTCAACGATAGGATGCCAGCGCTCCGTCTTCCTCCAGCTTGCATCATGCACATGTGGCTGTCACTCCATGAGCTAAGAATAGCATCGGCCATTTGGCAATGGCGCAGCGAGTAGCCGTTTGCGATGGCGCGTGAGCCGAGAGTGCAACCCTCTCATGGGGGCGTTTCTGCATCTACCCAACCGCCTCTGCCATCTCACCACGTTATGCACTCAAAGGGCCATCACCTGTATTACAAGCGCAGTGCATGGCCGATTGGAGCATGGAGCAGCGAGGACAGGCCACCGGCAATGATGTGAGCCTGTCGATGCCTTCGGCAGTCCATCAGAGATACAGTGTTACTACCACTGCGACGTACTCTCATATGGAGCACGCCCGGATTTCTACTTCAACGCCCCCCGTCGTACGCACATTTTCTCGCTTACTTACGGGGTACTGGTACTAGTAATTAGTACAGAGCGGCTTCTTCCCCGGCGAATTACTAGCTGAATTCTCGATCAGCGACGTTAATTTGGAATGGGCTGGAGTAAAGCATCCGCTTTGAATTACAACTGTGAAGCAAGGCGCAGTTATACGACAGGGAAGGAATGGACATACTGCCATGCAACCATATCTTGTGATATGAATGGAGCTCTAACACATCATGCTGGTCCCAGAAAAGTTGTTTGTTACCTGGCTGGAGACAGAGAAGTTTGCTCTGACTCGGTACTTGAAAGAGTCTCTCTTCAAGAAGTGTGAAGTTGATGAAAAAGAAAGGGCAGTGCTGTGCAAGGGGCATGTGCACGCATCATATCATCCTTGCTCGTTTGCTTACCCATGCTCACAAGCCCTGCTTGTTTTCTTTCTTTTTTTTGCTCTTTTGAGACAGTGAACGTCAGTAAAAGTGCGGATGCTGCGGTTGGCTCGGAACTTTAGATAGGTATGATGATGAGCGCGGAGTATCTTTTTTTCTTCTTCCCTCCTTCCACGACAGAAGAGCAACGTAAGCACCAGCAGCTCCACTCCGAGGCAACTCAACTCAACTCAACTCAAACCTTGAATCCCCCTTTCTCTTTATCTTCCCCTTTCTTTCTTGATTTCTCTTCTCCTCTTGTCCTTTCTCTCTTGCAAAGGCTTATTTGAGTGAGTAAGGAGATGGTGAAAAGATTTGGAACTCTGCTTACGGAGGGAGGGACCCCGGCAAGGTTTCTCCATTTTGTGGACTAGGGGAGAGAATATGCAAGACATGTGATAGTTTTTAAGATGCCAGAAAATGAGATGCTCTTTTTTCTTGTTTCGGCTTTTACTTTCTTTAGTATACCCATTGTAATTGTGCACTTGAGTTGGGTAGTTGCTTGTGTGACGAAATAGAAAATGATAAGTCTTTTTTATATGAGAGCCGTTGTTTGCTCTACCGGATGCTACGGATATTGTAGAAATTGGCTTCTATTGTATTTATAATGTGCTTCTGGATGTGTACGTGATAAGGCCGTTGATGTTGTTTGTTGTCGTAGCTGCTTTTCTTACTTTCCAGTGATGATTGTGAGTTGACTAGAAGTGAATATGCTCGGATTAAGTTTTGCTGATGATGTAGGGAGAGTAGAGAAGCAAATCAAGCTTATTTATATATGTATGTATAACTATTAAACAGTCATTGTCTCGATTTAGTGTATACGCCTGAGCAGAGGTTGCTGTTGATATTGGCTCTCATGGAGGAGAGATGGGGAAACGATGAGTTATGTGTGGATGCTACATGTTCACCAAGACTCTCTTTTTAGATAGTGCCGTGTTTACCTTGTTATTGACTTGATACTCGCTTTAATTCATTTATTTAAATTAAAAGAGGCATAGCATATGTCGAAAGGAGCATGTTTGTTCGTTCTCATCATGTTTCATGAAGAGGATATTACTGATGAAAGAGACTCGGCAATCGAACAGATGGACAGCATTATATTTGTAGTTTTTCTTTTTTGCCTTTTCATTTTCGTCATTACTTCTCTTTCAATTGAAACGGTGTCTAAATAAAAAGAGGAGATGAGAACGTCGCGGATGTTTGAGTACGTTATATTCTCAAACGTCTTCTTTTTGAACCTTGCTTAGCAATATGACAATGTCTTCACCCGGATAACAACTGGATATTATTATAAAAAAAAATAGAAAACATTAAGTTGGCTTAAGTAGCGAGAGTTTCACCCCAAGAGAGCAAAAAAATACAAGCTTTATCCGTGGCCAAATATCCTCCGACTCTTTTCCTTGCCAGTCGTTTTCAAATTGGTCTTTCATTATTAGGAGTCTGTATAATCCCACCCTTCTCCCGTGAACTGATATTGACACCCCGATTTATTGTTAATGACAAGGAATCGTAAAATTGTGAGTCTAGTGCAGATAAAGATGGGCAATCATGTAGAGTGACACAAGAGTTAGTAAACAAACTTCCGGAGAAAGCCTTCGCCTGTGCAACAGACAGACCCCATCAATCTTCTTTCTAAGAATATAGCTCTTCCCTATAATACAATACCTACTTAACTTTTGTCCATCTTACAAACGTAGTTCTCTAATGAGTAAACGGCAGAGAAGTGAGAAAGCAACAATACCCCAGTATCACATCCTTGAGAGATAAAACTCCTGCATGATAACAGTTATAAACGGATCAACAACATCCGTAATTTCAAGATCATACAAGATCATTGACTTAAATAAAGCCACCTTTCTTTATTTGGGTTCTAACTACTAACTACTATGGACCGCCGGCAACGCAAGGCAACGCAGCACGGCATATTTCCCACCATCTGTATGTATGCAGAATATGGTCGAGGGAATAAGATAAACGAGTAAAATATAAAAAAATCTATCTATAAAGGTGAGTATGGGCTTGTAGCCCCCAAGAAAGCCCCCTCCATCCCCCTTAAAAAAGCTCAAGACACCTGTGTTCCCGTGTTTCCTCCATGCTGGTTTTTTCTTTTCTTAATTTTTTCTTTTCCATCATCACATCATTCCAAAAGGTATCTCGTCCGCTTGCGGTACTCCAGAGCACGCGCTTTATATTTTTGGTTTTCTTTTTGCTAATGCGCCCTCCATATTCCGCAAGCTCCAATTGTCACTCAGCCAATCCAACTGTGCGTACCCCTTTCCCATGGAACTGCTGGGCAGTAAAAGTATCGCTATGAGTTTTAAACAATCATATTATATTCCTCTGACTGGACCTCAGGAGCATAATTGACCTCTGCGTATCAAATTCCGTTAGAGATTCGCTTAACGAGATCATCTCTTTTCCTCTGCGTCCAGCGCTAACTTTTCAAAATTTTCTCCAGCTCAGTTATTGCTCGCTTCTTTTCGTATTGCAATAACTCTACGTAGACTGGTCGCTGCTCTCAAATCCCGTACTGCGTCTTCAAAGCCTGCTGGTCTTGAGGTTGCAGCTGGCCGATAAAGTTGTCAAATTGCGGGATAATTTGCTTGTAAACGTTTAGAACCTGTATAGTGACGATTAGCATTACATAGTATTAAAAGGAGAGAATCATATAAGAGTAAAAAAGAAATTGGGGCCTGTTCTTACATTTCGGAACACATCATGTAGCTCTTGCTTGATGGGATTCCGCAAGTTCATGTCTTGGTATCGCGCAATTGCAACAAAAAAGTTCAATAAAACTTTCTCCAGTGCCTGGGGGTTCTGTCCGACAATCAAAGTGAACCCCTTAAATGCTGTGGCCTTTTCCTCTGTAGGATCGACCTCTTGCATCGCAACCAGGAATTCTTCTGCAAACTTTGGTAGTGCGGGTGCAAGTTGCTCTGCATTACCTAGACCAAGACGTCCCAAGGCAATCGCAGCATTCTCGGTAAGGCCCTTGGGCACACCAGGATTGGTCATGATCTCTACGAAGCGCTGAAGGAGCTCTGGTAGCCAAGGTTGCATACCCTTGAGGTGTTGCATGGCAATCTCACCAGCTGACCAGCAGGCATTATTAATGATGCCAAACCCGCTTTCAATTTCCTCGTCGAGTATGCTATCCATATCCAATTGCCTCAGCAATATCGGGATGATGGTAGGGACATATTGTTGAAGCTCCGGGAAGACGTACTTGGCGCAGTCGCCGAGTAACGCGTACGCGGATTGTCGCACCTCGTCCGTGGGATCCTCCATGCAGAAGCTGAGGAGCTCAAAGAAGGGATGCGGAGAGCCCTTGACCAGCTCAATTGACTTTTCGTCTTCGAGCGCTTGGATAATGGCACTTAGGAGGTCAAGGCTTGTGATGAGGAAATCTTTATCAGGCTGGTCCACAGCGTCGCTAGTGTTGGCGTTGATACCCTGTTCAAGGTTCGTATGGATAATGTTGATGCATCGTAAGAAGATTGTGGGTGCATAAGGAGTAAAAGACTGGCCAAGAGCCAATGCAACATAGGAGAGACACTCCAGGAGCGGGAAGAGTTCGCGGGACTGATCCGAGACGATATTGTATCTCTCAATCAGTGCTGGCATCAGCTGGTTTACCAACTCAGGTTTGGCAATGAAGGGGCCTAGACGTTCGGCCAGCGTCTGGACACAGTCGTAAAGGATATACATGTTGCGATCCTTGTATTTGCCAAAGCACAGAACAAACTGTTGAATGATGGGGCCGCAGTATGGCTCCAATCTCTTGCCAGCCTTCTCCTCTAGGTTCGCGAACGCTGAGGCACCTGCCTCCTGGACCTTCTTGTTCTTGTCCAACATCTTGCGGAGGATACCATCCATCATTGGCAGGAAAAACTGCTCTCGTTGAGCCTGGTCAGAGAGGTTGGCTGCCCAAGCTGAGTATCGTCCCAGGGCCCAGCAAGTGATTTGCCTGACAACCGGCTCTTGATCTTCAAGAAGAGAGATCAAATACGGCACCAGCTCGGGGAGGTGAGGAGTGACAGTATCCATGCAGCCATCGGCTACCGCACCAAGAGCCAAGACGGCAGCCTCTCGGTGAGGCCACTCGTCGTGCTTGAGGTTTTGAGAGAGGTACGGGAAAATGGCTTCGAAAACAGGCCCGCCAAAGTCGCGGGCGAAGACGTCGAGTGCTGCCGCTGAGCACTTTCTGACAGTCCATCTCTCATCGGGGTTCGCATCATCTCCATCATCGAAGTCGTCAACCTCACCTTCCTCCAGTCCCTCGTCCATGCGGGCAAGCTTCTCGTAGGCACCGCCATTCTGGTTAGGGTCGGCCGAAAGGTTACTTTCTCCGTTTGCAGCTCTTGCTGAAGCTTTCTTGGCGAAAACCGGTTGGATGTCTTCCTCTCGATCTTCTTCATCTTCGTCATCTGAAAGACCACCAAGAAGGGCGATATCCTCTCCGCTGTATACCATGCACTGCAGTAAGACAGGGATGATTTTGTTGAGGTACGGCGACAGGGAGCCCCAGAGTTCATCGTGTTCGCCGACGGCCAGCCAGAATTCGGCAGCTTCACAAGCTAGATCTTCATCATCGCTCTTCTGCTGGTTGATAATGTAGTCTACCAATCCGGTAATGTGAGGCTGTAGCTTGTCGGGGCGGGTTTCAACTAGGTGAACAAAAGCTCGACACACTTGCCGGCGGACATCGGTATTCTCGTCTCCGGACAGAATGAAGAGGTGTTGCAGCAGGTCGTCGACACTGTTCATCATAGCCTGTGATGATCTCGGCGTAAAGACGTTGATTGCGGTCAGCGCTCCGGCGCGAACCTTCGGGAGGGGGTTCTTGGTTGCAGCAATCAGCTTGGGAAGGACATAGTTCAGCGGTCGTTGGCCGTTAATTTCCTTGGTAAGAAGTTTGAAGTTATCTTCGCAGATTTTGGTCATGGCAGACATTGCACCCTCTTGAGCGTCGTTGGAAAATTGGCCATTTTCGTTGGAGATCATGTCGAGGAGCTGAGGAAGCAGCTCTGGCCACGCCAACAAGCCACCTTTTCTAATCATCTCAGTAGCAATGTTTCCGGCAAAGTTTCGAATCTGTGAATTCTTATCTTGCAAGCACATGGGGACGGCGAGCTTGATGAGCTGTAGGCTGGACTCAGGGATCGACTTCCACTCTGTCTTGACATTGTTCTTCAGCATGATACCAGCGGCCGATCGAACGAGATGGTAGTCTTGCTCGCTGCACTGCAAGCCCTCGGGAGTCTGGGGGCTAGAGAGGATATATGCTAGATAGTTGTTGATATCAGGCGAAGTTTTAGCTTGCTGGAGCATCTGAATCCCACAACGCCTCGGTCAGCATCGAATCTCGTAACACAGACAAAGGAGTTTCTTCTAGATTGGAACTAACCTGCTCAGCCTGCTTCTGGGCATTCTTGTCGAATCCGCTGAGGGAGTCTTTGAGACATGCCGCAAGCTGGCTCAACGACTCCGGGGCCGGTTGCCACGACATGATGGGCAGAGTATTGGCAGCTGTTGCTGCGCGAGAGAGGAGCAATGCGATGCGCGAAAGGGGTAGGTTCCTAGTCGAGATGTTCTAGGACATGAAGCGGTGATTAAAGAGACTTCAACGAGATAAAAGGTCAGCATCCTAGAAACTAGCAACTGGCGTATGTACAGTGTAGCAGGAAGGCGACAGGGCGTACGAGAGCAAGGAACCAACACAATTGGCCCTTGAGTCGAACTGGGGGTGAAGGCCTGGTTATCAACGGCGCTGCCGCAGGGAATCTTACAAGAGGCGGGTCTGGGAGTCGCAGAGCCAAGCGCTCAGGAGTAGCCGAAGCTCGAATGTTTGCAGCACGCAAACTCAGCAGGATCTCGTCGATGTCGAGAGCGAGACGATGCGCCAAACCTTGTGCGCCCTCAAGTGGTCTGGTTTGGCGGGGAGCAAGCCCACCTCATTTCTGGCGGCCAAATTTCTCTGTTAGCGGGGTGCGATAACGATAACCCGTGACGCGGAATGGCAATGGCGAAAAAAACGGAGACATGTAAAAAAATTCGCCTACAGATAGAGAGTACAGTACGGGAATAATGCCAGGACAAGTCAGCTGACTGAGACAATGAGTATGGCGAGCGAAGCTACAGGTAGCATCATCACAGTATTTATTACTCCGTGCAGGTATTTCAAGGTGCTGCTCAGCCACCAAAAATTAGTGAGCGACAGGTGTTTATTGTTTGTACCCATTGGTTGAGAGAATCAGACGAAAACAAGCACGCGAAACGTGAAACACGATTTGGCAGTGCCTGTCACAGCCTTATGGAGAACTCCATGATGGAAACGTGCCCAAGGCAAATCCCAATCAACTGAATTTATGGATGCCAATTAATTGCACGATACTCGATTTTCTCCCTGCTATGAATCATACTGCTGAAGCTGTTGATGCTTCCCTCGCCAGGCAGCCTGTTTTCCCGCCCCAAGCGCTGGGAATAATGAATAATGAAATTCCATGTGATATGTACATGTATTATAAGCCAGGGTCAATCAAGAAGCCGCCCTTTAGCAGATCAATACGGCATTTCTTAGATGTGGCTGCGGAATAAACTCAAATGCATGCTCTCTTATAAATAAGGCCTAACTGATGTGCTGCGGCCTTGATGATCGTCCATGTCGCAGATCCCTCATTTCTATTTCTGGAATCTCTCTTAAACCTCCAGCCAAGGATGCTGCAGGGTATGACCTCGCCGTAATCTTGGCCTTGCTCTCTAGTGACGACAGACTATGCCTTCAATCACAGATACGCAAGCACATTGACCTTGCATTACAAACGCCATACTCTGTCTGATTGCCACCTTGAATTGTTCATAAATCTCCATTCATGCCTCAGAGACAGTAGTTAACTAGGCAACACCGTCTTGGGGAGGTTGCTTATGATCGCCTCAGCCACGCCTTTAAAGGCTTCCATTTCCTCCTCGACTGTGCCACCCATACCTGTGCTCTCTAGGCTGATGGAATTTGTGATATATATGGGGAGCTGGGTCTTTCGAGCAACCAACTTGGCAACTCGTGTAGTGAACTCAAGAGATGACTCTGCGGAGAAGAGTGTTGTGGCGATTGCCTGCTGAGGATTGAATCTCTGGCCCTGGAGTCAACAATCGCCGGCCATAAAGCTATTGTACAGGGCAAATATGTACGAGACTTACATCTGGCAATGCGTAGACAAATGATCCCATCGGTCTGGGAGCACCAAGCTCTTCTTGAGACGCGGTGGTGAGAGATAGCACAAGAGCCTTAGCTTGAGTTGTTAAACGGATGAAAATGCGAGTATCCAAAGACCGCGGGAGCGGAATGGAAACTTGCACTACTTCATTTTGGTCGGTAGCCATGGTAAATAAGTTGTAGATGATGTATACTGGATATTATATAACTGGGCCCGAAAGATGAAGCTGTATCTCCATCGCTGTTGTGAGACGCTGAAATCACATGATTCCGTTTTGGTGAGAGATCTCGCTGCTAGCGCTGCTCGAAAAAACTGCCACCACCAGCCATATTCCCCCACTAATAAGCAACTTTGGTTACAAATTCAAAGGGATCCAGAAAAACGCCCGATTGCGGCGATCCGGAAAAAAATAAAGGCAGAAACTCTGTTTACGAGATCGTTCACCTCTTCAACTCTTCTCTCTTTCTTACGGCCATGCTTGAAAATCATCGTCGTTGAGCAGGCTGAGAGATGGATCACGACGGCGGAGCCACTCTGGATGTGGACGATAAGAGCGCATGGGCCAGCGTAGATGGCGGAATGGACGATCCTGAAGAGATTCGGGTCATCTTCTGTGCCTTGGATTCATTTGCGTAAGTGGACTGAGTTTAGTCGTCTTCTTCACTCTGCTATTCGGCAGCTTGGCCACCCTTGGAGTGAATGGAACATCTGATGCAAGGCTATGATTGTATGTTCATCATGAGCTGTTTCACATTCGACACTCATCATGCTCAACTCTCCCGCAGTCTTTCATAGCACCGCATTGAATAACCTGATCCATGACAAAGGCCTCCGACTAACAACACTACAGCCAATACGCCAAAGTTGCCCACTTCAACGTCACTCATCTTCGCCGCCGGTCCTTCTATGCCCTCCCTCAGGCTCACTGGAAGCTCCTCGCAGCGCCTCCCTTCAACTTCCTAGACACTCTAGAGAAAGTCGATGAGGCCATCGATACTAATGCCGTCCTGGCTCGGTCCATTCTGAAATCAGGATTGGCTTCATTCAATGCCCTTCCTCCCGATTTTTCAGAATCGGATCAACCTGTCATGCCGCATGAATGGGCTGGAATAGCCAAACATGCCGACATAGACAAAGCAAGGAGCACTCTCCGCCAGTTTTACCGAGACTGGTCTGCAGCTGGCGCAGAGGAAAGGGCCGTCTCATACGGCCCTGTGCTGAAAGCCCTCGAACAAGAGAAGGCCAAGGGACCGGAAGACAGCCGTTTGAAAGTCCTGGTTCCTGGAGCGGGCCTAGGGAGGCTAGTCTTTGAACTATGTCGAGAAGGCTATGACACTGAAGGAAATGAAATATCCTATCACCAGCTACTGGCGTCATCGTATATTCTCAACGAGTGCCAGACCGCCGGACAGCACACTCTCTATCCTTGGATCCACACATTCTCAAATCACACAACGCGAGAGAACCATCTACGAAGCTACCCCATACCAGACATTCACCCTGGCACCACCCTGCTCAACACTCCCAACCCCGGTTCCATGTCTATGTGTGCCGCCGACTTCCTTTGTCTCTACGGCGATGATGAACACAAGGAATCCTACGATGCCGTCGCCAGTGTCTTCTTCCTCGACACAGCACCTAATCTGATTCGATACCTCGAAGTCATCTATCACTGTCTCCGTCCAGGCGGTGTCCTCATCAACGTTGGTCCCTTACTATGGCACTTTGAAAATGACGCGCCGGGTAATCATGGCCACGACGATGACGGCGATGGCGAACATGACTTGAACAACTCATCTGGCATTGCCGACCCTGGAAGCTTTGAGTTGACCAACGATGAGGTCATGGGCCTGGTGGAGAAGCTAGGATTTGTAGTAGAGTCGATGGAGATGGGAATCAGGGCGCCGTACATTCAAGATATGGATAGTATGCTGCATATGGTGTATAATGCAACGACCTGGATAGCTCGCAAGCCTCTAGCGAAGAGTGAAACGAGAGATACGACGACATGAAGGATGAAATAATAGAAAAATGAATGATTGAACTCTTATGAATGTATTATGTGAAGCGTATAGATGTTTAAATGCGTGTCATGCGAGCAAGGAACAGATTGACAATATATTTACTTAATTGATGCGGTATTCATTAGGCCTTTGCAATGGCCATCCTATCATACAAAATTCTGTGACACCTCATGCGTGTTTGTGCTCCTCTAGAGATGCTGGTCGTAACAAGATAACAATAATCGAAAAAAAAAAAAAAAATGAAACTACAACTTCGCCTGGTCCTCAACGAGCATCTCTCCACGAGACCACAAAGCACCACCATCAATCGCAATAGCCTCACCATTCACATGTGAACCAGCGCGGCTCGTCAAATACACCACGATACCGGCAATATCCTCCGGGCGTCCCAGTCTTCGCATGGGGTTCGCCTTGGCGATCTTGTCAGCGCCGCCAGACATGGCCAGCAGGCCGTTGGCCATCTTGCTGGGGAAGAAACCCGGGCAGATGGAGTTCACAGTGATGCCGCGCGGGCCCAGCTCCAGCGCGAGGTTGCGGCCCAGATGCAGCACGGCAGCCTTGCTGGCAGAGTAGCCGTAGGTGCCCTGCTTGCCGAGCGTGCCAACGCCCAGACCAGCAACACTGGCAGTGATGAGCACACGGCTTGGGTCGTCCAGCGAGGCGTTCTTCTGAAGCAGCGGTGTGAAGACGCGCACCGTGTTGAAGACGCCGCGGACGTTGAGGTCCATGACCTTGGCGAAGGCCTGGTCAGGGTGTGTGTCAAAGGCCTCGCCCCAGGTGGCGCCCGCGTTGGCGAAGAGGATGTCGACGCGGTCGGTGTGCTTGCTCACCTCGGCCAGCAGCTTGTTGACGCCGTCCATAGTGGACGAGTCGGCTGGCACGGAGATGGCCTCAGCACCAGCGGCGCGGCCGGGAAGGGCATTCAGGACTTTGCAGGCCTCTTCGCAGGCGGAGGCCTTGCGGGATGAGATGAAGACCTTGGAGCAGCCGGCTTGGATGAAGCTGTGTGAATAAAGATTAGTATGATATTGTGACTGAAAATGAAAATGAGATCTACGGTGTGCGAATATGTAGGGGAGGAGGGAGATTGGGTGAGATTGGTAATGGGACGAGGATGAAACTCACGCCGAGGCTGCGTGCAGGCCGAGACCGCGAGAACCGCCTGTTACGACGGCGACCTTGCCCTTGAGCGAGAAGAGCGAAGGGAAGTCCTGGAGATTGGCCTCGACAGCGGCAGACATTGTGGTAAGAATTTGGATACCTCGGTGCTGATATTCCTTTTCTTTTTCTCTTTAAGGGGATGTTTATTAATAAAGCCTAGGACTTGACCGATAAAAACAGCTGACTGGTAAAATAAAAGGAAGGATATATCACACGAAAGAAGAGAAAAGTGAGCTGAGGAAGATAGGAAGCGGGCGTCTTTATCACTTTACCTCATCCGACTAAATACCATCTGTAATCACCCACTCCCGCATTCAAAAGACTATTTTATCCCCAGATCCTCGGTGTAGATGGGCAGCAAAGTGGACACGCTTGTCTCCCAAAAACCAGGGGTCTCAGGTACCTCCGCCACTGCTTTTCGCGGGCGAGGTACTTTCGGAGATGAATTGAAACTGCGGGGAGATGCCGAGGCACAATTATCGGACTTCTTTTTTTCCCACCAGGGGGGCTAGCGAGCATTGCCTATGCGATTTAGTGTATGGGGTAATTCAGATCTGCCAACTGCCAAGTACGCGCTACTAATCGTTGATGGCTTTGATGCTTTGTGCTAATAGGTGGATGGCTTAGAAATAGGCAAGGAAGTGCTCCGTAGTGTAAAGTATAATGGGCGTATGTTCCAATGTTTGATCCTCGCTAGAGTGTTGTGTCAGCTTCTTAAATCAACCGGTACTGTAGCGTGTGGTGCGATTGCCGCAAGGATTCAAGTCCTAACAAGAACGCAGGTTCTAATTCTAAATACTATTGGTTTACTATCATGAAGCTGTAGTATTACTCTTCGCTTATATATCCACAGTAGCTCGGCCGGTTGCTGGTCATCCTTACCCACGCCTAGCTCCTAAAGGTATTATTATGCCTTGTCGTCTACTGCCTTCTATCTAGCATACTGTGCGCCCATTAGTATAATGAATTTAAAGTCATGTATATATGTGGTAATAGCTTGGTATCTTATAGCCCGACGAATGTCAAATCATGCTCAAATCAATCTTCCCTCTACAACACTCAGCAGCAACATTAGGCCCTCGCCTCACACGTATAAGCCCGACAACATGCATTGAGAGTATACATCAAAATATATGCCATGAAGAAAAAAAAAGAGACACTTAATATATGTCCATCAATACATCCATTGTCGTATAGAAAGTAAAATAGAAATTTGTATCCCGGTGATGGTCTAGCCTGCCCGGCTAGCCAAGTAATTAATGTGTCCTGTTCCACCACATGGACTAATGCAAGCAGATGCAAAAGCCCCCATTGATGCGGCCGAAACTTTACGCTTCCAACCATGCCGTTACAGCTTGAACAGAAACTAGGTAGTTAGACACTGCATAGCAACGAGATGCTGAAGAAAAGATGTGTGCTGGGATATGGCTGCAATGCCATGCTGAAAATGCAGATCCGGGTGCCGGAAGAGCTTGCCCGTGCTGCTTTTTCATCCCAAGGTCGCCTAGCACAAGATTCGCAGGAATTTGTGACATCATAAGATGCCCCTTTCCGAGGAACGTATTTTTGTGGATGGATGCGTTGCTATTGCAAGGCAGCTCCATCGTGTCGAATGCGGTGCGCCAAGTGCGCAACTGCGTGTGAGGTAGTAAAAACGTGTCTCTGCTAGTCATCAGCTTTCTCTCTGAGTCCTATCGATGCCTCTGCTTTTGATGGTTCTTCTTGTTCCAGCAGTGGTTAACGGCATCGCTGACGAGATCCCAGTCGCTATACACGATTGATCCTATGAAAAACACCTTGACGTTGTGCTCCACAGTGACCAGCTTAGAGTAATTAACGCGAGATTCTTTTGAGAGCTTCTCGCCCTCTTGCTTCATCTCGACCCTGACGGGAGGGAACCCAAGTTTGGGTTCCTTATCGAGTAGGCGTGGTTTGCTGCCGCGCTCATAAATAATGCCGTGTTTGTCGGCCTTGACACCCTTCTTCTTACATCCTTTGCCCCCATATGTGAGGATAGGTCTGTAGTTTGTCAGCAGAGAGGCTTAAAAATTTGAGGCGACGACTATGTACATACACGCAAGTACAGTGGCCCTGGTCATTTGCTATCACAATGAAGCGTCGAAATCCGACAAAAAACTTCGTGCCGAATCTGTTCTGTATCTCGTGTTTGCCGGAAACGCTCGGAGCTCCATCAGAGCTGGCGCCTTGCGGTTCTGACCAATGCACTTTGAATATCTTTTTAATGTCAGCGTTGGCCATCTCGATCTGGTTAACATAAGATGATGAATATACACACCTCGCCTGGCTGAAACCTGATGGATGGTTCAACTTGATAACCTGATTCTTGAGCATCAGCTCCACTGGCATGGGCTTTACAGGGTTATTTATAATACCTACGTGGGTCTAGTTCCTCTGGTGGCTCTTCGAGGGCAGTGGCAGCGATGTGATAGCTGCCGGCGCTTGACTGGGCTCTTGGCGTAGGAGGACCTTCCTCTTCCTCTTCGTCATATGGAACTACGCACCGTGTTAGTCTAGCATTTGTAAGCCGCTGCAGAAGAGAGACATACCGTAAGCTGTTGATGATGATTCCCCAGCATTCGCATATTCATCATAATTGTACTGTCGGCTTGCCGCAATAGTGTCCGCCAATTCTTCGTCTTCGTGCTCTTGGTCAGGACTGTAATGCTCCTCGTCGCTGTACCTGCGAGTTTGTTGACCTGGGTAAAATTTCAGTATTGAAAAAGCAATAAGTGGCTTAGAACGGAGGACATGAGAACAAAATGATAAAAGCGCAAGGAGATTGAAAGTGAACAATGGTGGGCGCACTCACCCACTGCGTGATTCTCAGGTGATCGGCCTTCTTCCCTTCCGCCGCTGTATGCAGCAGCCGATTGTGAGTCTACCCCGCCATCAAAAACTTGTTAGTCGGTCGTTCGGTCGGCGGTCAAGTCATGGGGATATTGGCTATTTGAGTATATATACCTGATGTCGATGCCTGATAATATTGACCTTCAGACGATCCGTGGACATCTAATTGTAGAATTGCTGTCAGTGACTGAGACATCGTTTCAGTGGCGGCGCAGCTTACATTGGCCGGTTGTATAATCATACTGCCCCGCCTGAGACGCATGTAAAGAATCTGCTGCGAAAGTGCCGTAGGTATCCTGAGCCGAATCCTCGTCGCGGGAGCCTGTTCGTTGTTTGTGCTTGCTCCTATGCTTGCTGGATCTTGATTTTGGTGAATGGTCTTCGGATACTGTAAAATTGTCTGATGTCAGTCGCCAATTATAAGCATGCCATTTCATGGTCGCCAGGAGAAGCTCAAGAGAAGCCTGTCTTGGGCGCAACCAGTGCGACTCGACGAGCCGCCGGATAAAACGCACTTGAGCCGTTATAATCGGTGGTGAGACCTCTCAGGCCTTCCGTTATGTCGCTGATCGTTGTGTCTCGCGGAGTTTGCGCATGAGCGGCGGCGGCTGAGTCGTGCTGGTCCCAGTCAAAGTCATAATTTCCTAGCAAGTACACATGCGAGTGTTGGCGGTGATGATGAGAAATCTCAAGCGCGGGGAGGGTATTCGCACCTTCGGAATCCTGGCGAAAGCGATAGTAGCGGCTCTGCTCCTTGTTGAAAACCCAAGCCGACCAGCTGCCCCATTGATGGGATTCTGACTTGGATCCGTGGTACATTGTGGCATCTTGCGCCCAGAGCAGCGCGGGAAACCTACAAGATCATCCGGCGATGTGCTGGACGGCGCAAAGGACCGGGAGAGCCCAGATGATCGGAGCACAAGCGCAAAGCACCTCTCTGTCGGGGCAGGCTGAGGGAAGGGGAGGCTCTGCAGGACGGAAGCAATGCGGGCTTCAACGCCTTTTAAAGAATGCCCGTAAAGAGCAGAAGCAGCAGCAGCAGTAGCAGCGCGAGATGATAAAACAGCAGCGGGCGGGAGGGGAACATTTGGGTCTGTCTCTATAGGCCTAGATTGGCGCGAGCCTCGACGTGGGTCGTCCACTTCCTGGCCCGAGTGCTGCTCCCCCGGCCTGCTGGTATGTTGGTATTGGAGGGCTGCCGTAAGGTTGAGTGGATTTAACCTGCGAGCTGCTAAAGCAAGCTGCGGCGGCGCTGGCGGATAGGATTATGGAGACATCTGGCATGCATCTCTGGCCGCCGCTTTTTTAGCTACGTCGAGCTGCCGCAGCTGGTCGATCAAGCCAATGGTCCAGCCGTAGCGTTATGTATAAGACGGAATGGCAATACCATCGAGCACAGAGCAGCAGACATGGGTGTCGCCGGCTAACGGGCGCCTTGTGCGCATCCTGACGTTGTCCAGCGGTCGCATTGCGCTATGGGACGATCTCGAAATTCCGATTCGGAGGTGGTGTGCTGCTATGTGCTCTCTTTTCCCCGTCTCTAAAATTTTCTCGTGCCTGTGAGCTCAAGCTCTCCCATGCCGAAACATGCCCACTTGCTGGCCACAGCCAACGCCGGGTGTCAGCGGCTGGAGCTACCTTACTATCTTGGCCACTGGGATATTAGTCGGAACAAAACCTGCGACTGGTGACAGACTGCAGCACAAATCACCAGTAGCAGCGGTACAAGCTTGGCTCTGCTTCGTCCATACCTGACCTGTACCCTACAGCACAGCAAATCGATAATTCCTCCAAGCGCAGCTGCTGGGATCGCCGAGTCGTCGTGCCATCTCCACTCTGCATCTTGGCCTGCAGCTCTTCGGTCGAGGGCCCTGTCAGGTGGCACGGCCGCAGGAGCCCCAGCGCTGAGCGACGGCCAGGTGGTTTTACTGCACTTCTCGTATCCTCGCAATGCACGACGTGCTTTATGCAGCGCGACTAGTCATTTGCGCCGAGTGGAGGCCATGTTGACGCGGTAGCTCTGGTGATGTTGATGTCGAGGTAGAGTGACATGCCCAGTTTGGGCTGGCACAGCGCCTTAGGCTGCTCTGAGGCGCCGCTCGGGACGGGTAGCCCCACCGCCCGAAGCTTTCTTGCTTTGCTACCCCAGCGCCCAGCTGGAGCACCCGTGGCTAGTGGATCGTTTGTGCTGGGCTAGCGACGCCTTTAGTGGACGCACGGCTCGCTCAAGCTTGGTAGGGCTAGCGGCGCAGTGGGCGGGTGCTACCTTGTGGGCGATACCTGATGCACTCAGCGCTTCTAGCGCGCCGGGGAGGCGTCGAGGACAGTGCTAGCACCTGCGGCCACAGGGGCTTCAGCCAACCGATGGCACGCTGGGCCATTCTCTGGCTGGCGCTATGAGCTGCCTTGCGGAGGGACAGCTGCCAGTCAGATGCTGAGCCCTCTGACCTGCCAGACGCACGTTGACAGTCCGGACGGGCTGCGAGAAGACGCACTCACCACTTGCGCAACTCATATGTGGCCGCAAATCGAACTTCTGTCCTGGCTTACTGTGTTGTCTGCCGTATCAAGCGACCTGTGTCTCGCCGTTGTAGGTGCAAATCTCAAGCCAAGACGCAGAGCAGACGCATACTCACGTCCACAGATGAGCCGTGCGCTTCCCGCCGCCCACCGTCATCCCCAGGACTGCAGAGCCTCGTCTGACCTCGATCCGGCACCTCTGGCGTCGTCATCTCCCCTTCTCCTCTCCCAGCCATCACGCCTCAGCGATTTTGGATGTCATCGAGCCGGAGAGATGGCCATGGATGGGCAATGCTGAGCGTCGAGCGACTGCCACCGTACTCGAGCGGCCTCTATGGAACCCGCCGTACGCCAGGAACCGGCCAGCCCAGGCCTCGCACCTCTGGGCGATTCCCTCCGCACCGGCAACATGGACGACCAAGCGGACAGCTCGTCTGTCACCTTCGCTGCCGCTGCGTCGTCTCACGAAGACGAGGACTTGAAAGAGAGCGATGGCTGGAAGCTTCATAGCGATACGTCGACGATATCCAGCAGGGTTACTACTCCTGATCCGGTGGTATCAAGCCCACCACTGACGCCCTTTGCATCTGCTGGCAGTCGAACGCCTCTTCCTGGCAGAGTTTCCAATGCATTCTCTTCTATTTTCCCTCTACCTGCCGCGCTGCCACATCCCCTCCAGCGAGGGTCAGAGCGGGGTCGAGGAAGAGGACGTGGCGCAGGCAGGGGAACAGGTCGATTTGTCCCAAGGAGTCCCAGCGAAGCTGCCCGACACTATCCACCGAGCCCGGCAGACCAGTCTCGGTATGGGCCTTTCCGACCTCCGCTATTTCGTACTGGCTCTGCTCAACCACCTCTGCCATTATCATCACCAGTCAGGCAGCACTTGGCCGATGACAGTCATGGAGCTCGACACCATTATGTCCCTCCTCACCCGCCGCCCCCACCACCTCCTCCGCTCAACTCTCCTCCTCCTTCCTATTTTCCCCGTCTTCCAACTATAAGCGGCGCGGATATTAGCCTGGCTAGCGAGAGATCTGAACCGCCATCTTCTCTAATTCCACAAACACCAGCTAGCATGCAACACTTTGCTCAGCCCGCGTCCGGCTTTCCAGACAGCAGTCACGTACGGCCAAGACCTTCAAGGGGCAAACGGAACTCAAGACGATCGCTCCGCCGGCGAAGCGATGAACTTGAAGACGAAACACTGACTTTCTCATCCACTCGGTCTGGATATGACGAGACCTCAAGTTCTTCCTCTTCATCATCTAACGAAGATCCAATCGCTTATCGAAATGCTAGGCAATTTCCTCCCCAGCTGCCCGCTGGACCAGCCCATGGACCGTCTGCTCCGCGGAGTAGATCTTCGGCAGCAAATCAAATTACAGCATGGGTATCACAATACGAAAAGTCAAGGAGCCCAACGAGATCTCGTTCAAGGCTCGGCGACATTTCTGCAGTTCTCCAGCCCACCGACACCGAGTCCCACATAGATGGCTCTGTGCACTCAGCTGACTCATCCCATGGCGAAATAGAAATGCTGTGGCAGCAGTTGAAAGAAAAAAGAGCCAAATTGAGTGGCACGAGAGCGAAAATGCGATCAAGGAGAAAAGAGTTGCGAGAAAAGAGGCGTGAGAAAGATGCCGCTGATAATGCATTCATGGGAGTTGTCCGACCTGTGTTGGTTAGCCAGCGAGAGCTAATTGATTACCCTGCCAGCCTGTTTGAATCTCGGCTAGAGAAGATGCAGCAGTTGAGAGATGAATATCAAGTTCTAGAATCCAGCTATGAGGCTCTTGAGGCAATGTTGGACGAGGAGGAACGCGATCTGAGCATTCTTGAAACCAGATTTTTCAGCATCTTGGCTGCTGGACAAACCAAGGAAGAGCGCCAATTGGACATCTCCAGTGATTCTGGCGCTGCTAACTTTAGCATCGACCAGACAGAGATACCATATGAACTCAGGGGCATATCTCCTTATGGCCCCGTCGAGGAGCCACATCCTCTATATGTGGACTTGACGTCAACGGTGGGATATCTAGGCAATGCTCGAGACGAATACGCAGACCTCCTATCTACTAAGCAGCAGTACGAAGAAGAGCAGCAGTTGAAAAAGACTACCAAGCAGAAGGTCTCAGACGAGCAGGAGATGAAGGAATTCTTTGACGAATTTCCCTTTGAAGAGCAGCGGATGAATGACATTATGACCAGCCTAGAATGTAAAGTAAATGGTCTCAAAAAACTTTGCGAAGATAGGGGAGTCATGAAGAAGCATATGTCTATCAAGATGGAATACGCATTAGATCCGCAGATCCGGTATGAGGATCTGGACCTAGATGATGAGCACACGATAATGAGCCGCCGCAAAACACTAGCTCACACTGAGTTCAATGAGCTGCTTTCTCAACCCGACCACGTGTTGGCTGAAGAGCCTCTCACGACACTAGGGGCGCTCAAAGCAGCTATTCGACTTCCGAATCACCACCCAGAAAAGGGCGTGAGGAAGAGATTGGCGTCGAAAGAGTATGCAATTGACAATCTCATGCGAGAGTGTGATGGCGGGAAAAAGGCTGATTACGTGAATCGATGGCTTCTTCACCAACTGCGACTGTCTCCGCTCAATGCTGTGCTGTTACGGTCCACCTTCCAAGCAAGCCGATCTTTGAAGATTAGGGATATGTGGCGCTGGCAGTGTGATGTTATGCATTACTGGTGGCGCGATAGCACCATGTCACTGGTAGATGGCTTCTTCAAACCCATTACGAGTGACAACTCGGATTATTCATCTCGCGCAGGGACAACGCAGCTGTCGCGGGCCGCATCTGACGGCGTTCCTAGACATTTATATCAGCGGCATCCTTCTGCTGACAATAGTGACGCGATGACAGAACATGGTTAAAACTGCCAAATACTCTCTCTACCACCGCATTCTTTTCTGTTTCTTTTTCTTTTCTCCTTTCTCTCTCGATTATTCTGGCTAATTTTGTGTTTGCGTTTTCTCTTATACACATTAGTGCCTGTTAAGCTGATTTGCAAGGCAGGCTCGGAGGAACTGTTGTTTTATTGCCTTTCTGGATTTGGTGTTTGGACATGATATTAAGACCGATGGCGAAGCAATTTCTTTTGGATTGGATAGATGGAAAACGTACCCGAGGTTGGCCTTTTGACACTCAGGCGCATTTAGCTTGAGCATTAGATGGAGGCAGAAAAAAGTGATACCCTTCTCCCTTTACCCTTTTTTAATCGCCCCCCTATCTTCTTTTTTCTTTTTTCCGCCTTTATCTCGCCTCCTCTTTTCTTTTTATTTGCTCTTTACTTTGATTCAACTTCTTTTGTACTTGTATTGCATACTTGCTGGTGGAAATTGTGTACTGAGCTCAGAGATGTCTTTCTTGCATACCGCCGCGAGGCTCTTATAGCAAGCTTTCTATCCTTCTCCTACTCTCCTATTATATCTTATTTCAATCTGATGTGAGATCTCTCTCTTCCCTCTTCTCTTTTCTACTAGGAGAGCCTGGCTCAGGTAAAAAAAGACCAGCAAGCGGCAACGTTTGCCTTCTCATGATTATAAGCCGGATACTTGTTCAATATTATATCACCTTGTGCATTATTCCTATTATTTTAATGTGCGGCCAGCTTCGGTCGCGTCTTCTCTTCACCACCAAGTTTAACGGACTTACCTGTACGGGGAAGTCCCGCGAACCTGCTCAGGAATATGGAGCCCTCGATCCCCACCCAGGCAGGCCGTGGTGAGACTGTGGAGTCGGCGAGTGGAAGTACCAGTACCCCAAGACCAACAAGGTGGTTTACGTGCATCAAACATGAGCTGTGGCCGCAGAGGAAGGTCGCATCACGTTTATTCACGGGATATGCAGCTGTTCGGCCCTCAGTCTTGCTGGTCCTAACGAGTGAACCGCCTTTGGTTCATTTCGCGTTAGAGCTTTCTGCACTCGTTTCTACAAGTCGCATAGCGACAATGCATGTGATGCCCGCTACGACCCTACGTGGTGCCATTTGAGCCATACATGACGCTGCGAGCGAGAGTGATTTAGCGGAAATACTTTCTTTAATAGTGATAGGTAAGACTGTACATAGCGTGAGAGGAGCCTGACCCAGCTTCTGTCTGCTTTGCATGCAAAGCACTGTAAGATCGACGGAGAAATATCGCGGCATGCAAAAGCTCAGCTTTGGGTCCATTTTCATCTCATACGACCCCTGGTCCTGGAAAGATCTGTCCGGGATCATACACCCAAGCCAGGCATCACCATAACGATACAGCTTCTTAAGTGTGCTCGATTAAATGCCGCGTTCACTCAATTCCCTCAGCCATTCGTTCACATGGCGGCGTAGGTGGCTTATCAAACGTGCCTTGGTAGATCCGACGCTGTATAACCGAGATGCGATCTGTCACATTAATGCCACAATGGGGCCATTTGGTGATGAAACAGAGACTTGTCACAAAAGAAAAAAAAGATATCCCCATACGGAGTAAGCAGTAGCGAAACGAACTTGTTGCAGGCGCTGTCGCCTACATGATGTAATAATCTCCATCAGCGTTAATTAAAATATAAAAATAAAACTTGGCGTTGACGGAGTCACGGAAAATCTCCACGCTCACTATATTATTATCAAAACGACAGCAGCCCATATATATGCTGGCTGACACACGCCACGAGAGCTACTACGCTATACATGTAGCCAGCGCTTGAAGGTGGTCAGAATTTGGGGACCTGGCAGCGCATTTCGTGTTCTTCGTTTTGCATAAGTAAAGTGAATCATCAAACACGTAGCCAGCTAGCCAGCGCATCTATGGGGAAGGCTTTTGACAACTGTCAAGCGCTAGGCAAAATATCAAATATTATATGATCATGGTCCTGCGTATGATAAGAATTTAATAGTGAAATGAGCTAAGGAAATCGTATTTTTTTTTCTAGGGTAGAATTGGTAGTTGTGATTGGAGATTGGGCTATAGTAGGTAATTGGGCGAGAGGTGGGATGCCAAGGATTTGCACTGCGGGAGGATTTGAGGGTGTTGGGGTGATGGATTAAGGAAAAAGATTTTGATAGCAAGAAGCTAGGGACTTGTTAATGAAGGTAACATATGACATACAGTCATGCAGTGGCAACTAGAAGACTATATGATCAAAATAGCACGTGTGCTATAAAAGAGGATCCGATAATTTTGGAACCTTAATATATAATGGTAAACTGTCACTCAGGCTACCGGTTCGATATTATATCCATCAGTTCTTTTGAACACAGTGAAGTATAGGCGCGTGGCTACCTAGACAATGATGCGCTTGTTATATATCTGGAAGAGGTTGTCGAAGGGCTAGATACGATGTTGTTCGCGCCGTCAAACACATCGCCGAATTCGCAGAATCGGTAATGGAATACCCGAGATAGGAGAAGAAGAGAGGGATCAAGCGGAAGGGAAGCTAAAATGAGATGGATGTGAGGAAGGAGGACATACGGGATAAGATGGCGGATATAGATTTAACCCTCTTATGGCATGAATGTTATTGATGTTCATAGTTAGTCTCCAGGATATTATCATAACCACCACCGTTCAGAAGGAACGCGTAATTATACCAAATTCCATTATCCTCTAATGTGCCGAATACCGGGAGCATCAATATTACTAACTAGGTACTTACCTCAAAGTTACATGAGTGTCAAGGGTAAGACATATTACCACTCGAAGCTAGTTGTTTCGACAAGTGTTAGTTGTTTAAATTTTATCTAGTGATCTAATAGTTGGTTGATAGGTAGGAATAGATATTTTCGCGGAATTCTCATTTCAGTGAACAGTATCGAGTGCTAGATCATCTGTGTATAGTGGTAAAAACTCATTCAATTTTGGATAAGTGTGTAGTTTAAACCTGCAGAACTACCTTGGTTTAAGAGCAGTTAGAAGACATGACAATATCAGTATAGAGAGATCTTATAATGTATTAGTTCGCCCCCCCAGAGCTGGTATCAAGCTTTTCGCGAAGGCTTTCAGGCTGTCTCATACATCATTCAACATAACACTCTCATAGGTAGGATCATCCTCAAGCTTAAGCATCTGTCTAATATTTCTTATCTCTTTCATACGCTGCCATTAAACACTAAAATAATACGTGGGTAATATGCCGATACATTTAGGGCCTCGAAGCTAATAGGTGCACCAGCATACGACACTGTGCTGTGGCGAGCTTTAAGGCACTCTTCGCTACAAGATACTACAAAGCTCCTAAGATAGCTCTCATAATCGAGAAATAGATGAAGTGAGCAATTAGATGTTGGTCGGAGCATCAGTGAGACATGCTTTGTGCCGGATCGCTGAAATAGCCAATGAGAATGAGAAGTCAGGGTGAAGAGGAGTCCAAAAAGTTTGGCACGGGTTCTATGTTTACTCAAACCTCAACTTAGGAGATGATTGTATTTCTTGGATTTAACTCCCATATTTATTCTCCAAAGATGCACAGAAACTGGCAACTTCATGTTACCCGGGTTTGTCTACAAAAATGACCTTGACAAGACCACTGCCTGCCAAATCACGAAAATGGTTTTCAATTCATCCTGTAAAACGCCTTCTGAGAGACATTTATTAGGGATATATGCAACATGAACTTTAAAAATACAGAAATTATGGCGGTCAATGCCCTTAATATATGCTTGAGCCACCCTAGACATGCTGCCCCTTAAATATTTCGCTGAAACTTTTGAAATATATCGAAATAGTCGACTGCTACGTAACATTCGAGCTATCATATTGGCATTTTGGCTTGAAACTAATCACGAAAGGTTGCATGAACTAAAATAGCGGTGAGGGCTGCTGGCATTAAACAACACAGGTAGATAATATTTGACAAGGCAGGCATCTTAAAACGAGGCTGATATACGAAGTATATACGAAGTAAATATGATATCAACCTTTTAAAAAGTGACGAATTGGATCAAATAAGCACTTTTTATTAAAATCCATTCCCGGAATAAATTTGGAAAATTAATAGTCACATGTACATGCACTTTTTCATATCCATCAGCCAACAGCGCCTACATGTAGGTCTAAACACCGGCCAAGATGCCTAATCTACGCGCTTGTCATATCTTAGTAGCCGGCCATTCTTTTTGACAGCAGGCACTAAGCAGTAAGTAGGTGGCCGTATAAATCGATAGGTTGCATTAGTTTAATTTGGTAGCACCAATACCACTCTACTACCGAAGAGCCCACGTTGCGATCACTCACGGCAGTTGGCAAAAGTGATGCACCAGAACAAGATTGTCTCCTTCTCCAGAGAAATGCCGATATTAAGGGAAGATCTGCTGAATGAAATGCACGTTTGCATTAATATAAACAGTGAAAAGTGGATATTTTTCCAACAGTGAGCCAGTTCCAAGAGAAGTGCATCTACACCGACCATGATAAGATCAGCTAGTTGAAAGAATGGATAACGCACCCATGGTTCTAGCGAATTATTTCTGAGTGCGCTTAAAAGGTTACAAGCCCTATCACAATTCAAGCTTCAGATGTCGATATTGTCGATAGCTACTCCGGATTACCTTTCTGCTCTTGGATTAGTAGCCGCTGGCTTGTCCACCGCTTGTCTTCTACTCTTTGAGACTCCGAGACTTCTTAGCTCTGTATACAATTTTACCGATCAAGAGCCCAACCGTAGGTGAATCGCGGTTTAACGTTGCTGGCAAATTTGATTCAATGTCGATAGCATGAATCAGTATCACTTCTTTCGCTTCTTGAAGGTGAGTGTTCAACCTTGTAATCAATTACCCCCTGAGTCAGGGATATACAATACAGGGAGCAAAGCGCCCGCCGGAACAACTCTTGCATTTTGGCCTCATTTCAATCATAAATCGTAGATGGTTTCCCTTGCGGAGTTGCAATTCTCATCTCGCCCAAAGGAGATTGACGGATGCAAGAGCGGATGAGTTTAAGGGCAGAGAGGGTACGAGAGAGCCACTTCCAGCAAATTTTGCATCCGGAGATGCTCGCAGTGGAGTGTAGCTATACCAACAGGTTTCTCGGACATATTTTTTAGACTTGTCAGCATCTTATTAAAAGGGGACTACCTCGGCGGCCTATTAAGATACTTCTAGAATAACGCCCGGAATAGTGTGTGATGTCACAGCAAATCTGGACTCGGCATGTTTACTGATACAAATCACTAAAGGGTTGATGATGTTATGAAGTTTTATAAAGCGAAGCGCGACATGTAAGAGATGGTTCTTGAATCAAGGTCAGAGTTGACTCATCCAGCCTTGGAGAGGAACCAGAGAAAGCCACCCGCGTTTTCCGCAAGGTAATTGTGTATCCAAAACCCGGGGCAGCTCAATGCGTTCCAGTGTCGCAAGTGCATAAAGGATCGGTGAAGAGTAGACCGAGTATATGATCTTCAGAGGTGATTAGCGAGACGCAGCGTGTTTTCGCCTTCCGAAGTAGTCGAATCAAAGGTGGCTGAGACTGAAACCAAGAGCTAATGCTACCTAAGGATACAATAGCTCTGCGGAGATGGCCCATACTGCCCAGTTTAAAAGCTTGTATCCACAGATGCTACGTGCTTCGTGTTGTGAGCCAAGCGAGTGACATAGCGGCTCCGCAAAAAGGCCGTTTTGGAACCGATGCTTTGATTTCCATTTGCAGTCGATTATGATATGCAAGACGACCAAACAAGGCTGATGTGGAAAGTGTTTGATATGCCGGGTTTGATAGGACTGACAGCACCTTGAGTGGCTCTCGATGCAAACTTGATAACCATCTTGGCAGCCCTCCACCGAGAGTTCCAATCACTGCCAGACACAGCCACGGACACGGACGCAGCTGTAGCTTCTCTCTCATCCAATATTGCTTGTTTTTATGAAGCTTGTCTCTTTACCTCCTAGTGCCCGCCCCCTTTAGTCTTGTGAAATGGATTTATAAGGACGGCGGTTTCTTTCCTCCGCGGGTTTCCGCAGGCTCAGCTTGTATGCCATGAGTTGCCGCTGTAAGACAAGAGAGGAGTCGTCAGAATTTTCGTGGATGTCGTCCCGTGCGGCCGCCGGCCGGTGATAGGTGCGGTGCTAGACGCGGTGCTGCCCGGTCCCACCGGCATGACTCTCTTGTGCCTGGAGAGACGGCCATGACTCGTAGGTGCTGCTAGCCTTAAATTTGCAACGCTGAGGCCGCAAGTTGATAATAAGACACGGACGCATAAACTGCTCCGCACCCCAGACACGGTCACCATCGACATCCGGCCCCTTATTTCTCTGCCTTTTTGGAGATTCGAGGTGCTGATGCATTGGAAATACGTGTGGGTCGGGTGCGTTTGCTCCTTACAGCGCAGCTATGAACGAATCAGACGCCGGATCTATTAAGGGACTATAGATCATGGGTTATCGATCATGGCTGGTCGTAGATGCAAGGATCTCACTGAGCTAGCAAACCCACGATGCCGGGTTTGGCCTTGGGGCGCGGATCAGTGCCTCGGCTGGCGCTGATACCCTTGAGCAGTGGTCTCTTGACACTGGAGAATTTGGATCGTCGGCAGCTAGTCGATAGGAGGCTTTGGCAGTTGCGGAATTGATAGGCCTCTACTGCCGGCGCTGGCGACTGGCTAATGTAGACGAAGCTGGTTTGGGACTGAGATGGCAGAGCTAGAGGACGTGGACTCAATGGTGAGGTACAAGGGCCTCGTTAGTGTCTGCACTTGTCAAGGCGCCTCCGTCTATCAGCTGAAAAGTATCTTGCGCAGCACAGGCAAACAGGAACCTGGCAGCGTTCCCTGTGCCATGTGGAAAGGCGAGGAAGGCACGGATAGAGAAACGGTCCGAGGGATGTGCTGCAGGAGTGGCTGCGTTTCCGTTTCATGGCCACGCGGCACTCTGTTCAAACTACATGCAGAGAATACAGAACATCTGCACGAGGCTGATGTGGTGTCAGCTGAAGAGCAGAACAAAGAGAAGGAGGAAGTGCAAATCTTCATCTCTTCGTATTTCAAGTAAGACATGCAATCAATCTCGACCCCGCTTAGTCAATTCGGCAGACATTGTCGGGCCTCCCTGGCAGTCCGCAGATGTCAATTCCAACTTCTTAGGCTGAATAGGGCCGGCCAGCCTTGTTTTGACCCGCTATGGGCTGCTAGTTGCGCTCACCGTGAGAGTCTAGCCATTGAAGAGCTGGGAAAAAAGGAGAGAGGGGAGGAGATAGAGCTAGAGAGGCAATTCATCCAGATCGAGGGTTAGCATCACGGACCTGTGCGGATAGCTCTGGAGCTATGAGGGCGGGGCCTTGATTGACGGTACACGCAAGTGCGATGCGTCTTCTATATGAGATCTTCTGCAGGTCCAGGCGCGCCAGAAATTCCCCTGCAGACGGTTCTGTGCCTGGAATTTACTACTGCTGCTACTGCGGCTGCTGCTAAAAGTCCCAGTTTTGAGCTTCAAGGCACGACGGCCTCCTTGGCAAGATTCGATCAGGAAGCGAGCGTCTCAAGGCGATGGCGTTTTCCTTGGCGATGATAGCGCTGCTAATTCTTGGCCATTCTAAGAAGGACCCCGACGCGCGATGCGGCCGATCTTCTCTTCGTGTCGATGAACCAGTGACCTCACAAAAGGGTCCGACGATTTTCTTAATAGAAAGTTTCAGAGCTACGACAGACTAGCCTTAATGATGCTGTTTCAAAGCAATCTTCTAACCTTTCTGCGTCGCCACTACTGTACTACTCTGGTCTTAGGCGTACGACTCCGGACGAGTGGGAGTGCTAGTCCTCATTGCTTGTGCTGATCAAGCACCAAACAGGCTCTCTGATATCATCACAATGGGAGACGGTCTTCATCTAGGCACCAGCTAGCCTTACGCGAAAGCAGCTAGAGCCCGTTGAGGCGAATCTGGAATGCCTGTCTCAAAGCCGCCATGTCGTTAGACTCGTCAGGGGTCATGACTCTCTAGCCACGCTAGTCCCTGGCCCTGGTTTTCGAAGGTAGTATGGGGAACTGCTCGGGGACACCTCCGCCAAGTCCGTCCTATTCCTATTTACAGAGTAGGATTGCTACGACGGTGGTGCAGCAGAGGAACGCTCCGTACTCCGCACGTCGTACATAGCGGCTCTAACAAAATTGACTACTCAAATAACGTCCTATACTAGCAAGTTATTTTGACTAGAGGGAAACGGTGGCGCCGAGCCAAAGCCAAGGGGGCCACAGCACAGTTTCCCATGCTGTTTGCCGTTAAAATTACTTACGGGCTATTTTTGTCCAAGCGTTTTAACGTCATTTTCTTCAACATCAGGGTCTCTGACCACCATTCCCCGGACATACACACCGGGCATATGAAAATGTCCCCAGAGGGCTTTGAATGTGGGGGCAATTATTTTCTGGTTCCAATCACCAGCTGCCCCTGACGGAACCAGAAGAAAATTTTATGATGCTAAAATATGCATCCAGTAATGCTCCATGTCAATCCAGCCCAAACGCTTTGCCACGTTTGTACCTATATTTCGCAAAACTAGCTAGGCAACAGGCAAGGTTCTGTGGGCTAAATGAGGTCTTGATCCAAGCGGTACCTCGCTTCGACATTGGCCAGATATCGCCTCCACCTACGTCCGCTCGCCCAGTCCACCCACACTATGCATGAAGCTGGACTTCATCTCCGGCCCTCAGAGTGATATTCCCCATACGGGTGCTGTTGATTTGGTTCCGTTGTCTCGGCCCCCCCTGGCTCTTAGTCTAGCCACCTTGTCGCTAGGCTTCTCACTATGGATTTTTCAATACCCGCTCGCAGCATCTTCGTCCTGTCCGCTCGGCTCGTATCGCCGCAAGCCTGGTACGGACGGGTAAAGGCTGTTTTGTCAGGATTTAACCCTTTTCATGTGTACCCGTACGCCCTAACGATTGTGACGTTCATCCACCCAGTGGCAGGCATTCTGAGACGCAGGGCGCCACTGACCGTTTTTCTACCTTGTTTCTAAACCATCTTAGAGTCTCGCCCGTGCTTCTGGCGCCGGCACATGGACCGTACGCTTGCAGCGAACTACTGAGTCTGCTGCGTCGATCAGATACTACATTAAGAGTGCATAATTATTAGTACGGGAGCTTGCTCCCGCCTACTCCGTGTTGGCATTTATCTGTTCTCTCCCACCCTCTTTCTTTCTAGCTTGCCATGTTTTGCCAATTTGAAGTTAAGCCGTAGTGCTCTCACGCACCCTCTTCACGACCCCTGCCATCTGTTGTTGGGTGGTACATGCACTGCAGTGGAATCCCTGATTCACCTCTTCTGAACTGCACATATAATACTAACAGCCTTTCCCCTCTCCCCCATCTGGAGAAGCTGGCGAGGAAAGTTCATACTCTTGAGCTGGGAATTATCAGTCTTCTACCTCACTGACGAGGACCGGGCCGCCGGCACGTCTACACTTTCAACTCGAAACTTACGACGCTCATGAATCGCATTTTCTCGACAATTTGTTCTTGACCAGTCGACCAGATACAACTACTCAAAATGTCCGACGGTCTCACTCAGCATCAGCTGAATCTCATCAGCGACATCGAACGAGTTTGTTCGGTGATTTCTCTGCTAGGATGTGTCTTCGTCGTGGTTACATTCTGTGCTTCGAGCTCGTTCCACAAACCTATCAACAGACTTGTGTTTTATGCCTCATTTGGTAATATGATGACCAATGTAGGGACACTCATGTCTCGTAGTTATCTCAGTTCACCGAATTCCCCCGGGTGTCAGCTACAAGGTTTCCTCATTCAAATGTATGCTCTTGATACAGATATATACGATCGATTGTGTTATGGTCTAGCTAACATTGTTTAGGTTCATGCCTGCAGATGCGTTCTGGACGCTGGCCATGGCGTTCAATGTCTACCTGACATTTTATCACAAGTATGACGCTAGGAAGCTGCGAAGAATGGAAATACCCTACTTGCTTTGCTGCTATGGTATTCCTTTTATTCCTGCCTTTGTGTACATCTTCCTTAAAAACAAGGACGGATATCGAGCATATGGTAATGCCACTATTTGGTGCTGGATCACAACTGAGTGGGATATTTTCCGTATCGCTACATTCTATGGCCCCGTCTGGTAAGTGGTTTTTTTTATATATAAGAAAGTAGAGGGCACTCTTTCCTAACATGAATTCAGGGTTGTTATTTTCGCCACCTTCTTCATCTATATCCGAGCTGGACGAACAATCTACGAAAAGCATAAGCAGCTCAACGACTTTCACTCATCTGAGGGCCTATCTTCCATCGACGTCATTACTACTCTCAGGACCACTGAAGTAACAGTCACTTCAGAAGCCGTGACAAGCCCCGGAGGAACCCTCAACGCGAATGGCGGCCAAGGCCACCGACCGTCTCTTACAGAGCCCGACTCACAAAACCCCAACTACTCAGTGCATATATCGGCTAGTAAAGCCGCCGCCGATGACAAAATTCAGCCTATTCCAGCTCCCGAAATCGAAGCTGCCAAGAAGTCTAGACTCGGAAGATCAAACCGCCCGCCGAATGCTCGACGACGAAACTACGAAATCAACAACGCAGCATGGGCCTACGCTAAGTGTTCCCTTCTTTTCTTCACGGCACTTCTCATTACATGGATCCCGTCGAGCGCCAATCGAGTCTACTCTGTGGTGAAATCGCAGGAAATCAACGCTCCACTTGAAATCATGAGTGCCTTTGTGCTTCCGCTTCAGGGATTCTGGAACGCTCTCATTTACGCTGTAACATCATGGGGTGCCTGCAAGAGCTTCTTTGAGGATCTAAAAACTGGAAAGCGGCCAGAGGTGATGGAGTTGGTTGGGGGAATGGGTGCGCAAGACGAAAACAGCCGCCACAGTCGGCGTGTAAGCCAGTTTAGACCAGGACGCGCGAACAAGGGTCTCGACTCGGAGAGTATGACGGAGCTGGCCAACACCCGGACACACTCAGCAGATGCCCATTCAGCAGAGACCAGCTCACAGTATGGACGCTCAAGCACTGGATAAAATAATGAGGATGGAAAATGTGTGTTGCTGCTACTTCCAGTATATTATTTAATCGTCCAACCGAGTGTTTGATGCTCTCTGGTGGGCTTGTTCTTGTTCGCTTCTTTTTTACACCGATGCAATCTCTTTTTATTTTTATTTTCTCGCATTCTCTTTTTTTCCTCTTTTTTTACTCATTTCTGTATGTTTATGACGGCAAGGATGACGAGCTCTGGGGTATTCAGGGATGGCGATTTTGCCACTTGGGAATTGACAAAAGGCGGGAAGATACCCAGGACTTTACTATGACTATCAAGATATTATCGAAGCTGAACTGCATAGCGTTCGCTAATGATTATTATTTTTTTCCCTCCCTATTCATACATGAAGACTATCCCATAGTGAATCATATGTCCAAATCTGCAATAGTTTGAAGAAACTCATCCTGGGGAAGACAAGCCCTTGACTTCAATTTACTAATATTTACTAATTAGCAGTGCAAATCCAAATATACTCGGCACCATATTCCGACGATATAGTCAACAGATGCGCAGAACAACTAGCGACCCCTCGATCAAATTTCTTTTCCGGGCCCAACACACATAATTACTCCGTATTCTAATCTAGATCCAGGCCCTTTCCCCCTCCCTCTCCAAGCCACCCTAGTTGTCTAGGAAGAAGCCCTCCCAGGGTCAGCACGTGTGGCACACAACAACGGGTAGGATTCAGGAACCAGGGTCCCCCATCAATCTCCGCAGCAGCGGCACGCCCTTGCGGGCTGATTAATAGTACTTTTAGAAGGTGAGGAGAGTGCGTTGCAATGCAAACATAGTGTGCAACTGCTCTGTAGAGCAGCTGGCTGGCTCGCATCAGGCCATTGTTCTGTTTCTCTGGCCTATGAAACGCCGCGAGCCTCATTCATCAGCTTTGATCAGCGGCTTTGGCCACCAGGCAGCCGATTGAGCTTCCCTGTATATTACGCCCCCCCCCCCCCCCCCCAGCGACCCCAGGATTTCCTCTCGTCATCGTGGTCGGCGAGCAAACTCCTTTCCCCCTACAATCGGAGAAATACGATGAGAAAATGGACAATGTTTTCGGGGAACACAGAATACAGCCACCAGCCACCGGCCACCTAGGCAAATTATTTCCTGCAAGTGTGCGCACTTTTTCATTAGTTCCCCGCATATCGTTCCCGTCTGCGCCGCGTCCAACAAGAAGTTCACAGAATCGTCACGAAAGCAAGGGTATACAGGTCAAGACCCTAGGGTGTTCACGAGCGTGGAAATGCGCTCCGCTTTGCTAGACGAAGAATACAGTAGTGACGCAGGGTGAGAACGAACTGTAAGCTCAGTGCTGATATAGGATTGCAATCCTAGGTGAGCTAGCCAGCCTGCTCTGTATACGTAAATAGGGCTGGTAGCTTATTTCTCTTTGTTTTTTATTCCTCATCAGGTATCCGTGTAGCCGGGTGCTAGCTCTGACAGATACTAATACCTACCAGGTCTCTCTTTTAGACATAATTATTCCCTTTCAAGACGGTCCTCGTCAGCGCATCTTACAGCATTGCCAAGGGTAGTCTGTCCAACGGTCCTGCCAAAAATGGGAGAGTGCAGTGATGCACAAATGAACAGCGTCAGGCCAACAGTCGGCCAAATAACCCGTGTCTTTTGATGCCTCTCAAATGCTACCGTGTGCAGAAACCAGAGGAGCTTCCAGCATCCGCAAGTCGGCCTCCAACCGGCCGAGAAGCGTAGCCGTCGGTCAGCATTCGAAAAAAGCCTAGTTCGCGGGACGACGAAACGATGGCGCTGCTGGATGAACAATTTAGGCACAAATGCATTGTGTAGCGGCTGTTAAATCAGGTCGTTGATAAGACCGTAAAAGAATTCTTCCCTCATCCCTGCTAGGGCAAGAATCTGAGGTAAAGGCCACCGAAAAACGGCCATGGTAAAAATCCAACGGCTAGCGGCTCAAAGACTCTCGGATTTGGTAAAGAGGCGCCCATCACAATGGGGTTTATTCTCCGAGAAAGCAATAGATTCAAACGAAAACACGCACAAGCCACAGCTTAAAGGATGCTCTTTTCTGTACCTGCACTGGCCTGCGGACCATTTTCCTCATTCGAGACTACTGCAGAATCGAAACAACCGCTAGGAGACGGTTCGCAGCTTAAAGGGGATGCATACCTGTAGCATATGGTTGGTGGTATCTGCAAAGACGTTGAGTCGGGGCAGTAGTTGTTGGCCAGCAGGTTGCATTTCTTGGCTGCGTAGCTGCGCAGCGCTGTTTCGTAATAATATACGCAAACATAATCCCCTTCCCTTGTCGACGTAGCATCAGACCTCAGTTCATCGTCCAAACAGCCCCTGTTTACGGACATTGGATGTGCAGGCATCCTCGCTGATCGTCAACAGAAAGGGGCCCCTGCGTCTGTCCCACTCTCCTCATGTAACACTGGATCTATCGAGCAATGCAACCAAACAGGTTGCAATACGGAGTACGGAGTGATATCTGTATATGGTGCTTACGGAGTGTTTTAACCCAAGCTGCTCGCCACAAGCTTTAAACGGCAAAACGGTCTGCTCAGGACATGGCTATTACCGTTTCTCTTGCTATTCTCGATAAGCACCAAATGGCGCAATTCCACGCCGTGTTATCCCAACCGCAGCGACGCCAACTTGAACACGACATGACTCTTCTTGGGAAAACCAACGACTCAGTGCCAGGATCCGTCAGCTGCAAAGAAAGATAAAATAAAGAAAACACCCATCTCGGCCGAGTTAAGGTTCCGGTCAGAAAACGCCATATTCGCCCCAGTTAATTCAGTGTATGCCCAAAAAGGCAAATCTCGTTGCTCTCCAGCACTGACTCGTTAGTATTCGTAGGCAGCTTCTGGTCGAAACCGGCTGTATATCTATGTCGCCTTCAGTTCCTTGACCCCTTTGACGGCATGGTATTCCCATAGTGTACCCAGCTCGAGACACTCGGCAACGCAATCCGGCTCATCCCACCACCATTTGTTACAAGTCACATACGAGCCCCATACCTCTACCCAAAGCATACGCCCAACTAGACTTCTGACCTGGGCCTTGGCCTCATTCTCCATTTGCACTGAGTCTTTAGCTGCATCTTGATCTCTGCTTATTGCGCTGCCCGGCATGGCGTAAAACTTTGTCGTCGTAAGAATGCTTCCATCCCCACGGAGTCGAGCTTGAGCGAGTAGATGCGGAAAGGCCGTGCTGGGGCTCATGCATTTGCCATGCCTTGCTAGGTTTCGAAGTAGATTCTCCTCTATCCATGTTTTCATCTTTGTGCCCAGGGTAGCAGCTCGAGGTAGTGGATCAATAATTATTAATCGAATGAAGCCTTTCTTATTTAAGCATTTGTAGACATTATTGAGTATACCAGGTAGCAGAGGCAAGGGGCACAAAGAAGGCAACGTCAACGAGTGGACCGATTCATAAATCCGGGGTGCTATTGGAAATTCTGTAGGCGAGACTCTGGGAACAGAAACTATCCGAACATTGTTAAACAAATCTTCTTTCGGTGTCGACATGAGCGATATGTGATCGTGCTGCTTCATGGGTTCAAGTGCAGCGAGATAGGCGACAGTAGCTATATCAAACACATATACATTAGCATATCTCTGCTCACCATGAGGCAATATTAACCGTACCTGCTGAATCATAGAGACACACAACCATATGGGCTGCCAGGAGGCACTCCTTACGAGGAAACACTCGGCTTTCTAGGGTTGGAACTTGGTCCATGTGAATCATAGTCGAAAGCATCCATCTGCGCAGATCCTCAGTTATAGAACTGTCTCCCAAAAGGTAGGTAACATCTTTCTTTGCAACGTTCTTCCATAACGTCTCCAGTATAACTAGGATTTCCGCTGCACTCTTCTTTGCCATTCTAACGACTGCTGCGTGCAGTAAACGAAAATCATTGTGTATTCCGCGACTGTGGTCAAAAGAGTCGGTATCAACAAGGAAATCTGAAGAGGTAGGCTCAGGCGATCCTCGCAGTAAAGGGAGCGGCTCCCATTCATCTACCGGCTTCCAAGCCTCGGGACTATTTGGTGCAATACGTCTTTTTGTGCGGCTATTCCCTGAGATGAGCTGGGAGCCCATTTGTGGAATCTGCATGGCTGCTGGACAAAGTTTTGGCTTGACTGTGGGCGGTAAAGATAAAGAGGGAGATCTTTGTGGCATATTAGTTTCAGACAATTGTACCGAGGGGCTTTGTTCATAGAGAAGATACGAAGTCATGAAACAGAATTTGAATGCGGAAGAGGAAAGAAAACAAAGAAGTGAAGAGATTGTGGGAAAGAGGAGGAAGGAAAAGAAAAAATTCAGTGCTGAGTTGCTACTCACTTCTCTCCAGATGTCAAATTGTCAGGAGCAGCCGCATCGCCTGCAGAGAGCAACGGGCAGTTGCCAGCTGGCTCGAGTGTCGACGGACTTCGCCGGAATATCTGCACCAGACTCCTCATCTTCTCAGACTCGGTCAAATCATCGGATGTCGAGCCAGCGATTGAGAAGCGGTTAATTATCGATGGCGAGGAGGGGATATCTATTGAAGAGTCACCAACAGGAAACTTTTATCCAAGCAAGCTGGCCTTTCTCACCGTCGGCTGCAGGGCTACAAAATAGTTTTCTGCCCGCATCACCACTCTCCTCGGAGATCAAGGGACAGGTGTTCAAAGGACTTTCGAAGTTGGCGAATCTCTCTAGGAAAGTGGTGGACATACCGCTGGAGCTTCGACGATTTCCCTCATCAAATGTCTTTGCCATTGGTGAGCGATCAGAAGAGACCATAGCCGGTGACGCAACTCCTGACGAGGCAGATGATGCCATTTCTGCGTTAGAAGAAGACGTGTTTGCTTTCCTTGAGCCTCTGGTACGAAAAATAGCAAATGGAGAGTCGGTTGACCAGCGCGAGCTGCCTGTGGATGCCGAACGGCGTCTCGGCCGACTTTTATCGTCTTTCTTGAACACCTCCTCTTTCTCTTTTCGTGCCTTGTGCTCTCCCACCAACTCTTTATCAGGGTCTGTCCAGAAGACATCCCACATGATGGAGATGGCCCCCTGCAGGCAAAGAGAAGTACCTAATCGGTGTCGTCCAAATAGCAAATGCAGCAGATGCAGATTCCACCACAAACGTACAGGCGAAGCCTCCTGTCTGGCTTTGCTATAATGCAGCGGTAGTAACGTAACCAAGAGAGCCTGGTGTCACAACAGCAATTGATTGATGCAGGAATTGATAGAAGAGGCCTGCTACTGGACTGACCAACTTGTGGCTTGAATGCCACTGAGCATTGGCTAGATTGACGCTCAAAGACAAAGTGGAATCCTGGTCTAAGAATTCTGGCTGTGGTAGGGAACTGTGACAGAAATTGGAGAATGGTTAAGGACTTGCAACGCTTTGGGTTTTGAGTTGCGAAAGATGATGAATAAGAGGACAAAGCCAGCAGATATGGTACGATCGTTATCATCCAAGATCTAACACTACAAAGCTCATGGGTACGGTGCAACAATCAGCGAAGCGAGAGATCACAAGGGCTTCGGCAGGAGGGAAAAATTAATAAAAATAGATGAGAGAATTGATCATCAATCACCAGCCCAATTTTCATAAGAATAAAACCAATACGGGGCTACGAGACGAACATAACCGAAGCTAGAAGGGCTAAATTCAACGTTTGTAGGTGCTTCACCTCCTCGTAACTGCAATTTTGGGTGCCCTTTGAGCGAACAACAGGCCAGCAACAGGGGGTGTGAACACAGCAGATGCAAGATCCCGTGTTGTGGCGATCAGATGGCAAGCGAGGTTTGACAGACCGTTTGCAAATGTTTGCGAGCGTTTGCTGGGGAAAGAGAGCAGTCACGAGGAGGCATCAATAACGATGACTTTCGTATAGAAACAACGATATTTATACCGGCGATTGAATAGAGTGAGCTACTTATATACAAGAAGCGATAGTCAGGCGAGTGGGAGAGAAACTCGACATCTCTCTAGTAGCAACGTTTCTTGCTACTTTGAAGAGTCATGAATCCCTCGCTCCGTGCGACTTACGTTTGATGTCACAAACAATACCAGTGAGCTGAGCAAGCACAAAGTTTTACACAGCTGTATTTTCTATTAATCCTCCTTGGTCGAAATGGTGATGTTGATTCTTTTTAAACAAGATAAACATAGACTTGGAATCGTCCAGCTGTCTTTGTCCAGAGAGTGTATATGGGATAATCCAATTCAGTCAATGCAATGAGATTATCAAGGGCGCCATGCTCATAATTCCCTTCATGGTTATCGATTTATTCAAAGCCTTGAGAATTCATTATCTGCTAAATCCTGTTCCAATTAGTCACTTAGATGCCGAGCGTCCGACATCCGCCAACGCCTCAGATTTGCCACGCCATGTTTATCCAACTGGGGCAATGAGACATGGGTAGCATCTCCCGATCATGCAGGTCTCGCCCCTTTGTAATCTTGTTGAAGAAAGAAATCGATCCAGCTGAAGGGATACTCCCTTTGTCATACATAGAAGCCGGATAGCTGCCTACACTATCAACTCATCTATTGACTGACTCTTAAACAATGACCGCAGGTTTGATCGAACTTTAGATGCTAGAAGATACTTTTTATTCGCTCCAGGTATTTTCATTGCGCGTATCTTCGATACAGCTGCGTTCATATCGTTCTCGGGTCAGCTAACCATATATCTTGTGAGCAATTCAACTAACCCCATCGTTCAGTTTCTCCTCTCACCTCAAATGGCTGTACGAGCACCACCACGCGCTATCACTTCCTGTGCAACGGGCTTTAACGACTCTCCCAGCAGCTTTGACATTGCTCGTACAACATCAGCGCTCTCGGCTACCAGTCATATCAGACATAGATTGGCCAAAACACCAGGAGACGAGCGGGTACACCCTCGCAGTCATTATGCACTCCATAGTCTTCCCTGCACCTCACTGTGACAGGTGAGTGTAGATGTGCGACCATGGTGAAAGTCATCGAAGGCTGCAGCTCGGCAGATACTAAACAGCCAGGTGAAGTTCGTACGACAGATAAAGAGATTGTATACAATATGGACTCCCTTGCCGTCGACTTTAGCTTCCCCTTCATCTCACACAAGCACTGACGGACTCGAAACGCTAATGGGAATCTTCATGGCAACGTGAGATACGTGTGCTCCCTATTGATAATCTAGAGATTGCCTTGTACATCTCTAAAGGCATCTGGTCCAGCTGAAGTGGCCTGTCTATTTCTGACCCAAGCCGTGATAATTTCGGATTCTACAGTCTATATGCTGCCAGCCGGCGGGCCAGCTGCCGCATAATCGGCCAACGCAAGACGGGCCGTACGGGTGTGCTGCCTCATGTATAGAGGTCGGTTGTCCTAGCAAAGGCTCAGAGGGCTGGTAAGCATACTCTTCAAATTTTATGTGTCCTGAGCCTAGAAACCATCCTCTACTTCTATCTGTTCGCTTCTATTCCATCTCCTGCTACAATCCATCCTTTTTGTTTTATTTCCTACATATCTTCGTGCCGCCAATATACCTTTTACTTTCCTTTTGTTGGTTACTGGATATCAAAACAGTGTGTTTGCAGTCTCAAAAATCTGTCGCCCCCAAGATCAGTGAATATCATCTCCTTTACCTGTCATGGAATCTCCGACCATACACCCTAAAAATAGCCAAGAACCCGGCACGCCTGATCCAAGGCTACCTTCTCCAAGGCTACCTTCAGTTCCTGTAGTTGGTCGATCCAAGTTTTGCGGATTTCGAGACTTTGCCGATCTTGTTGATAAATGGCTGAGCGGTTCCTACTTGGGGCGACTGTTTCGTCTGGCCGACTCAGGACATGTAAGTATCATAATATTTCTCTTTTGCTATAGAACCGACGAGAAAGAAAGAGGATCAGAGAGAGATCAGAGTCGCTGTTATTGGTGTAGTAGGCTAACTATATGATTAGGCAAAAGCACTTGAAGGCACAAGCTTCTTCAGAGAGATTCGCGCTGGGTTGACGACTTTTGCGACCATGGCATACATCATCGCCGTGAATGTATGTGGTCTTTGGCAATTCCTCAGTGGCGAACTATCCTTCTTGTTAGAGACTTGGCTGACTGTTACAAAAACCCACAGGCTTCTATCCTCTCTCAGACTGGCGGAACTTGTGACTGTAACCTGGAGAATAAATTCCAATGCGATACTATCCCTGATTATGCAGACTGCAAAGAAGGTTTTTTTTTTTACCCTGTGCCTGCTCCGGTCTTTAATACGATCATTTTCTAAACTACAGTAGAAGTACGAAGAGATTTGATCACAGCTACGGCGGCCATAGCCGGCATCGCCTCTCTGTTCTTTGGGCTGTTGACCAATCTTCCTGTCGCCCTTGCGTAAGTCATAGAGCAATCTTTGCTGCGTATATGTACTGATGCTAGTATGAATGTTTAGTCCCGGAATGGGTCTCAACGCCTATTTTGCCTACCAAGTACGTCACATTGATACTCATATATATTTCTCTACTGATACCAAATTCAACTTTCAAGGTCGTTGGCAGCAACGGTTCTGGGTCCATCTCCTATCGAACCGCCCTCACTGCCGTATTCTTCGAAGGAATCATATTCATGTTCCTAGCTTTGACAGGGATGCGTCAATGGCTTGTCAGACTCATCCCGGCTACCCTCAAAACCGCTACGGGAGTTGGAATTGGTTTCCTCTTGACAGAGATTGGGCTCTCCTACTCGTCTGGTATTGGTGCCATCACAGGCGGCGGCACATCGACTCCACTGGCTTTAGGTGGCTGCCCTCCTGATATGATCAATGTAGAGACGGGAGCATGTAATGCTGGTCAGATGTCGAGCCCAACGGTACGTCCAAGATCAAATTAGAAGCAAGAAAGATACTGAAATACTGTATGTAACAGATGTGGCTGGCCGTCTTTTGCGGTGGTGTCGTGACAGCCTTTCTTATGGCGTTCAGAGTCAAGTACGCTCTCGTCATCGGAATTGCACTTGTCTCCATCATCTCGTGGCCGTGAGTTCTGCCATTAAATCTTATCGAAATACAGATGTTCACTGACAATTCATATCGATGCAGCCGCAACACTCCAGTCACTTATTTTCCCAATACTCCCGAAGGCGACTTTCGTTTTTCCTTTTTCAAACAAATCGTTGCATGGCACCCTCTATCTAAGACTATAAACCAGCTTGACTGGGGCCTTGAAGCTACAAGTACCTCTCACTTTATTCTTGCTCTCTTTACTTTCCTCTATGTCGATATAATCGACGCTACTGCTACTCTATACTCGATGGTCCGCTTCTGTGGAGTTGGCAATCCCAAAGACGGCGATTTTCCTCGCTCAACTATTGCGTATTGCACTGATGCAGCATTCATCTCGATCGGAGCTCTGTTCGGATGCTCCCCTGTCACTGCCTTCATCGAGAGTGGCGCAGGTATCGCAGAAGGAGGGCGCACCGGCCTCACTGCTGTGGTTGCAGGGCTTTGCTTTATCACCTCCATATTCTTTGCTCCTATATTTGCTTCTATCCCACCTTGGGCTACGGGATGTACTCTTATCCTGGTTGGATGTATGATGATTCGCCAAGTCACGCAGGTTAATTGGCGCTACATCGGTGACGCCCTTCCTTCTTTTATTGTCATGACGTTTATACCGTTTAGCTACAGCGTCGCATATGGCCTCATTGCGTGAGTTTCCCGCTTTTCAGCAACCGCTGCCACTTCTTCTTCGTCTAAAGCTAATCCATCTGTGTGCACACAATTAGTGGACTGTTTATCTATACTATCCTCAACGCTCTCATTGGTCTCGTCGTTTTCCTCTCGAATAATCGTATCGAACCCCGGGAATATGACCTCAAAGAATACTGGACTTGGAAGGGTTCTGGTCGCCCACCCTGGTTTGTCCGGGCTATGAAGAAAGACAGAAGTCGCGTTTCGCCTTCTTCAGAGGATAATCCCAATACCGTTCCCCCTATCGCTGAGGACAACGAAAGTCAACGGGGTTTAAACCTCCAGCGAAGCCGTGACAATCCTCCCAGCAAGGATGGTTCTGCGGCCATGGTAGAGCAATCTGTGTTGCAGATTGATCATGACGAAGGGTATGATTATCACCATCATTCCTCTCCGATGAGGGGCATTGCTCGTTGATCATATCAGTTGATATTTCTACAATGAGAGAGAGAGAGGGACATGAGTGATTCGACTATTCTTGATGCTTCATGGAATACGCACTAACGTGGATACGGTTGGCTGAAAAGGCTCGTTAGAGTATGAGTATGACATTGCTTATCTAGAATTTGCTTAGCTAGGTCTTGATAGTTTCTAAGGTTACATTCATTCATCAAGGTGTTCTCTATTACTCAAAAGGATAGTTTCGACATGCAAATGCATGGATATTGAGTATCTGAGTATCCTCCTGTCTCTTTCGTTTGGTCTTCCCACATCGAGTAGCCTTGGGTGAACATAGCGTATGCTTAAAAAATGCCAGGGTATATATTCTCTATCTTCTCTCTTCGTCTCAAAGTCATCACGTCACATCCTCGCTCTTGGGCCTTTCACCCACTCATATCTACATCACCACCACCTCTCCCACCCATGGCCCTCTCCGCCGCTCTTCTCCTCTCCAGACTGTCGTCTACCCACTTCTTAACTGCATCATCGCCTCCCGCATCAAGCTTATTCTCCACCACCTTCTTCACCACCTCCCCAGCAAAACCCACAAAGTTGTGCCTCCTCAGCGCATTCTCAAACAGCCAATCCTTTCTCTTACGCTCCTCCCGCTCCAGCAGCTCCGGGTCGCCAAACTCCCGCGCGCGGATCCGCAAGTCGCGGCACATAGCCAGCAGGTTGAAGCGAATCTCTGTAGCGTCGTAACGGGCGATGCGGCGCTGCAGCACGTCAACCACCTTGAGGGGGAAGTCCTCGGTGGCGCAAGGGCCGTGAGAGATGGGCGCGGGCTGCAGGCCGTCCAGCTCGTACAGCACGCCGTCGACAGGTGTATAGGCGATGAAGTGGAAGACATCCTCGGAAGGCTCGCCTGTTCTCTGCGTCTCGTCGGCGAAGGGGCTGCTGCGCGCGAAGCTGTTGTGCACCTCGCGGATGAGGTCCGAGTTGCTGAGGGCCTCGCCGCGGAACTCGGGCGGCAGGACCATTGTGAATTCGCGAAAGTCCTTCATCTGCTCGCCAATATCGACGTCCCCAGTCTTGTTCATGAGCACACTCAGCAGGGCCTGCGTAGCGCAGGCGTTCTGGATGGTCTGCGCGGCAAAGAAGATGCGCTCCGAGGCATCGTGGTCAAAAGTACCGTCTAGCGGGCCATCGGCCGTAGCATAGGGTCGGTCAGTTGGGAATTTGAAGAGGAAGATGACGCCGTAGAGGGGCTGGAGGGTCAGCAGCTCGGAAGGGTCGAGGGTGAGGAGCTCTTCGAACTGGACATTTTTGACGCCGAGGTTTTCGATGAGGGATGTAAAGACGCCCTGTGTTGTAAGGTTAGTTGGTGTTTTCTTTCTTCATTTTCTCTTTTTTTATTCGATTAAGGTAACTTTGTAACGTACTGCATCAGACTCAACTAAAGGAAAAAGAAGACATTGCATTAGTAAAAGAGAGAAGCCTCGGAGCTACGAGAGAAGCTTACTTGTATTCCAACCTCCGCTCATTGTGTCACTCGATGTGCCGTCTAGGCGACAGCCCCCGATTGGAGAAAAGAGATAAGGTAGAGAGAGGCACAAAGATTGGCGTGGTTATATACAAAATTTCCGCGCAGGAGTTCCAAGTGGTAGCGGTAGAGGCGTTTGACGTAGACTGGGATAGCTATACGTTGACAATGGGCTTTGGTGGGATGCTCCCGGAGCTTTACGTAGATGGCAAATGGCTGATAAGATAAGAACGTTGTGCAGGCACACCACGCGAGTACGTACTTTGTAGTGGCGTCATTAATAAGGAACGTCAACCTCAATACAAACAAGTCACTGAAAATATCATATTGAAACAAATAGCCTAAGTTTTATTCGTAGAATGCCTCGCCCAGCCCTATTTACAGGCCCTCTCATCTTCTAATTCTTTAGCTAGTAAATACATGAAAATAGATTAGAGAAAAAAAAAGACTCGAGCCTGCATGTCTTCTTTAATCTCTGCCAGTGAGAGGGCTTTATAAGAAACATTGGTTTCAACGCCCCTGCTCCTAATAGAATTCTTCAGTCGCTAAACCCCACATTATGATAATCACTTTTCGTGTCTTTTCCTTTTGATGCATTTTCCTAAGCTCATATCGCTCATACCCTCTCTACGCGGTAGAGATTTCTTCACGGATGGCTCTGTCTCGTTCTGCATCCTCGTAATCGTGCTGCGCATCTTGCTCTCCAGATTGATGTTGGTTGTCACTTGTCTCGGGCACGTTTTCGTCGTCGTGATACTCAGCAGCTACAGCCGCTCTAGCGTTGGCCATGGCGTCGGCCATTGCTGCCTCTGCCGCTCTCGCTGCAACTTCGGCTTCTCTGAGCCGTGCTTCCTGGGCCCTTGCCTCTCTTTCTTGATTAGCAATATGGCGTTCCGCAACTCCAGGCGCGATACTGGCAAGGAAGAGGAGGCCCGCTCGCTCCAGTCGCCTCAACTGCGCTGTGAGCCACGATTCTTGACCGCGACGCTCGGCAAGTAATCGAGCAGCCGTCTCAGCAGGGTCAGGCATTCTGTTTCGCTCTGCTCTGGGGGCGCCATCGCGGTCTGTATCCCCCCTTTGTCCAGGATTCCCATGATCCATAGCAGGCAGCACATTTTCGAGGTATCGCTGTATTGGTCGCCAAACCTGCTCAGCATAGCCAGTCAAAAGCCCGGTGGTGAGGGCAAACATGAACAATGCTAGAGCAATAACAGCGAACCATCTTGACCAGCTGGAGTTGACGGGAGTAAAGAACCACACAAACAAGGCTAGGCGTACTATGAGCCAGATGTGAGGAGCCAATTGCACGATCAGAGCAGCCAGGCCGGCTGCAGGAGGGTTACCAGCATGTAAGGGCGCAATTCTCGGTTGCTGATCCTGTTGCTGCTGCGGAGGCTGCGGCCGTTGAACTTGTTGTTGTTGCTGTTGTGGAGGCTGTGGCGCAAAGCCCTGATGGATTTGAGCAGTCTGTCTTGGGTCAACCCGCTGTGTTTGATGATGATCATCTCTGGTTTGTGCCTGCATCGTATGAATCAAGCTTGGAAAGCTGGTCGCATTTCGGAGAGGATGATAGCTGGGCGGCTGCATAGCCAGCCTAGGCGTGTAATAAGCCTCTGCCACATTGCCGTTGAAGACGAGGGCGCGGGGCCCTTCAGGAGATGACAGAATATACACATCAACGCCTTGTCGTGGCTGAGGTGGAACAAGAGAAGGTGCAGATGTAGGAGCAGATGTCGGAGCGGGAATGAATGAGCCAGAAACCGACCTTAGCCCCAGGTCTGGAGTAGCTCGACCGCTGCTAGCTCGTGAGCCACCATTGGCGAAGACGGAGGTAGTGATGGAAGGTTGATTCAGCGCCCGATTGTGAAGCGAAGCACTAGAGGCACTTCGGCGCAAGCCGCTTTGATGCAGTGCATTTGCCAAGGGCGCGGGGATCTGGTTGGAATCTGCTCCTCGCAGAATATTGTGAACATCATTAGGGGTCAGTACGCCAGGAATTGATGGCGCAGATGCAGATGCCCCTGGAAGCCCACCAGCTGCATTCCGGGCCATTGTCTCTACGTGATAGCTGTGGCCGTTGGGTCCAATGACTTCTCGATAAATTGTGTGCGACGGGGCCGGACTTCCTCTCCCACTATTAGACTCTGGAGTATAGCCCCCGTAGTTCACAGGCGCGGTGTCACCAACACCGCGCATGCCAAATTGAGCTCTCCCGCGCTGATTCTGGTGAACCATCCTGGCCATGGCTTCTCTCTGGATCTGTGTCAACCATTGCGTCATGCTTTGGTGTTGCTGCTGGAAAGCTGCCGCCTGCTCAGGAGTATGGGCTGGGGAATGCGGGCGAGCCGGTGACGGCGCCTGGGGCTGAGATAGCGTAGCATTCTGATGAGCTGGCTGCATCACTGGTCTTCTTGCCATGCCAGGCGGAGGGGGAGGTCCCATAAATGCGGGATGTGGAGGTGTCTGGCGCTGGATGTTTGGTGGCTGGTTTCCCAAGGCTGGACTCTGAGTACCAGATAAGAAAGATGGTGTTGGAGAGACGCCATCAGAGACGTCTCTTAGAACAAGATGTATCGTATGTAGGTCGGGTTGGCGAAACTGTAATAAACATGATTCAGTCAGTGTTTTCTTTCTTCCTTAGACAGTGAGCCTATCAAGAGGGAAAGTAGACTCACCACATCACCTCCGATTACATCTAGCAGAGTATCGGTCTCATGTAGAAGCGCTCGGCCGCGATAGATGAGACGCTGATTTTCGTCAGACGGTCGCAAAGGGAGGCTTAGTCGGATCTTCTCTTTAAGTTGTTTGATAGTTGTGGTAGCCGAGAGTCCAGGGAACATCAGAGGTCGGTTCACGCCGACTGATGGTGACAGCACCTGGAGGTTCACTGGAGGCGGGTCGGGCAATGCAAGAGAACCCGGGCCCTGGGCCATTTGGTGCTCTGAAGCCATGATTGGGAGATAGCTTGCATGCTACCAGGCTTCAGATGGCGGGTTTTCGAAGAGAAATAACGGCAAGTCGTCGTGTTGTAAGGGCGACGAAGAAGAGGAGATGAAAGCGCCAGCTATGGGAAACGTGCGCTTCTGGTTGTGTTTGTCAGACAAGCTGAAGGCAGGGATGGCGGCCTTTGGTTTTGGAACCGAGCCAAGCGCACAGCGGCGCTGTCACTCTGGTGGAGAAGGACGCGGCAAAGATGCAGAAAGGCCAAACAGCAGAGGAGCGGCGAAAAGGAGTGGAAGCTCGCGAGCTTCAGTTCAGTTGTAGGGAGGCGATGCAAGAAAGGCAAACCAGACGCCTTCTAGAAGTCGGACAGATTGCAGTCGGTCGGCCAGGTACTTCGGAGGTACGTACCGCAGGCCAAGTTGCGCAACAGCTGCAAATAGGCCCCATGAGGCTTAGCGCTATGCGTGCTGAGAGGTGTCGCGTTTATAAGCGAATAGCGCTGGGCTGACGGTTTTCATGGCTGCAAAGTATAGAGTACTTAGCGCGTGAGCATGTTTATATAATATTATTACTTTATTATCAGAGATTACAAGGGTACTAGGTACAAAGCAGCCAGGTACAGCCATAACAAATCGATATCGTCCAGAGCTCGCAGCTTGGCCTAGAAGGGCGAAGCTTCCCCTGCAGGAAAGAGAAAAAGAAGAAAAACGCCAGAGGAAAAAAAGCATGATTATGCAGGGGGTTTAATTGACAGCTCTCTAGATGCAGGTGGAGACCAGCGAAGGAAATCGTCTGTTGGAAGTTGGTGAGCAAAGGGATTGGATGAAGCTTGGACCGAGCTTGACGCTGTGCATAAGCCAGCTCGTACCTGCTTGGCTGCTACGCTACGACTTGGCGGTATCTGTAGGTGATGGAAACAGTGAGGGTATAACTGATATCGATGAAAACCAGGTAATAGATAGTACTCGCATGCAGCTGCTGGTATCTGATTTGTACCTCACGATGCAACCTCTCGGTGGCTACAACGCAAAGGACATCTGGCTTCTTTACCCATGCTGCCGACCATCGGAACTGCGCAGCACATCATTCAGCAAACAACCTACATTCCCATCTAGGCAGGTTTAGACAGTCTTTCAGGTGATCGTAATACTCCGCAAGGACGACTAGGTAAGTAGGTAGTGGGCAAATCACTACCTACCCAGTAGTAGTACTGTATGTAGGCGCTGCGTAGCGATTTCAGCGGCATCAAAATGGCTTCGATAGCTCTTGGAACCAAGCTCCAGCTCGGCCTCGGCAGATGTTTGCGCCGCCCGCACCAACCATCAGATGGCCTGCTTCCCCGTACGTCATCTCGAAACCACCAAAATCTCAACCTCAAGCGCATTTGCATCGTCTGCGCTCAATCAATGCCTGTCAAATTGCCTAATTGAGCTCCCTTGCCAAGTGCAAAGCTCTGTTCAGAGGCACATGCCAATATGGCGACGCTGGGATTCGGTTCCGGCCGCTTAGTGCACGGTGGAGGTAGTGGGGGAGCAAGTTTCTACCATCCCTTCTCATCATCCTTGCGCGCACGATGTTCCATACGAGCTGCTGCTGGACGTCGAACGGGCCCAATGGCCACCAATTCAGGGCCTATTCGGCGCATTCCATCCTCCCAACGCAGCTTCTCTTCTCAGGACTCTGGCAAGCGACCCAAGTTCTCTCAGAGGCTTGGTGAGGCACTGCGCAACAGCAAAATCACATGGTATCAGATTCCCGTGGGTCTGGGCATAGGTTTCTTGGGATTGGTTCAATTCTACAAAGTTTCATCGAGGGAAAGGGAAAAGCAGCAAGAACAAGATGGAGTCAGCACACCGAAGCGACGGCCAAGAGTGCGCCCCGACGGACCATGGTAAATAATCCTTTCATCGAGCTGTTCCTCACTCTTCCTAAGAGTGTCGGATCAATATGCGCGCAGAATACCTCTAATTTCCTCACAGGCAGGTCCAAATCATGTCCACTCTCCCGCTCAAGGCCATCTCTCGATTATGGGGAAAATTTAATGAGTTAACAATTCCGTACTATCTGCGTATCCCTGGATTTAAGCTATATTCGTTCATCTTTGGAGTCAAGTGAGTGGCCTTCCGCTGAGATCAAAGCGGGGGAAAGAGACAATGCAAAACTTTTTACTTTTACTGACTCTTTTTGTAGCCTTGACGAGGTAGCTGAACCCGATCTTCATGTGTATCCCAATCTCGCGGCTTTCTTCTATCGTACTCTCAAACCTGGTGCTCGTCCACTGGATCCAGACCCTCATGCTCTTCTCTCTCCATCCGACGGCAAGGTTCTCCAGTTTGGCCAAATTGAAAGCGGCGACATCGAACAGGTAAAAGGTATGACTTACAGCATTGATGCATTGCTCGGAAAACACAGCCCGACATCCAGCATCTACAGTGGACTTTCCAACCAGGCACGCGAGCATCCCCGTCGAAGCCACAGCGCACCTGTTGGCGACGAAGAGATTGTCAAGCAGGAAGAGGAATTCGCCAAGGTCAACGGCATATCGTACACACTACCTGACCTCATGACTGGATCTAAAGATGCTAAGCCTCCACACCCCGTAACCGACGAATCGACGGCAGCCTCATCTCCCCGTGCCGTCTCAGAGGTCCGCGCCGAGCTTGCTTTGGGCGAGAAGCCCTGGTATGATCTCCTCTCGCCCGATAAGACCACATCCCTGTACTACGCTGTCATCTACCTTGCTCCCGGAGACTATCACCGCTTCCACTCGCCCACCAACTGGGTTGTTGAGAGCAGACGCCACTTTGCGGGCGAGCTCTATAGCGTCTCACCCTACCTGCAACGTACTCTACCTGGTCTCTTCACTCTTAACGAACGTGTTGTCCTTCTCGGTCGCTGGCGCTGGGGTTTCTTCAGCTACGTCCCCGTCGGCGCCACAAACGTCGGCTCCATCAAAATCAACTTTGATCGCGAACTCCGCACCAACAGCCTTACCACGGATACCGCTGCCGACCTTGCAGCCGAGGAAGCTGCCAAGCGTGGCGAGCCATACCTCGGTTTCGCAGAGGCTACGTATGAAAGCGCAAGCCCAGTGCTGCACGGACATGCGTTGAGGCGCGGTGATGAGATGGGTGGATTCCAGCTCGGCAGCACAATTGTACTGGTGTTTGAAGCGCCAGCTACGTTGAAGACGGAAGATGGAAAGGAGAAGAAGGGATGGGCGTGGGCGGTAGAGAAGGGGCAGAAGCTGAAGATGGGACAGGTGCTAGGACGTGTTCTCGAGGATTAAGGGGAAAGGTTAATTGAGAAATCATTAAAAAAAAAAAGCGACATACCCACTCAACGATAGGGAAAGAGGAGGAGATGGTGCAAAGAGGTGTAGCATGAAATGTCATTCGTCACATAAGAGTAGGATAGCTCAACGCTGCTCATCAAGAATTTTTAGCTTACAAATATAATCAAAACAAAAAAGAAACCCTTCTATTGCCAAACCCAAAAAAGAGTCAAGGGGAAGGAAGAAGATATCACATTCGCTTTGCTGCCCCTTTAACCCTCAATCATCCCCTCGCACCTCTTCAGCACCGCAACAACAAGCCACCTCTTCCTCACCGTAATGTCATCCTCCCTCTCCACATCCCACTCCCTCTCAACACCATCGCAATCCCTCTCCCAAATACGCTCAATCTCAACACCAGCCTCCTCGCGCAGCGCCTCGACATCGTAAAACCCAGCCATCTTGGCCCGTCCCGTATGGAAACCCGCAACCACCCAAGCGCGCGCCGAGGCCGTCTTCTTGAGGAAATGGTTGATTGAGCGGCGCAGGTTGGCGTGCTGCCAGGGCATCCAGAGACAGTCTGCTACGAAGAGGCGGTCGGCAGTGTGGGCGTGGGAGGCGGGGAATGAAGAAGAGGAGCTGTCGAAGACGCCCCATTCGTGGCCTTCGACGGTGATTGCGGTTGTTACGGGGAGGCTGGAGTCGCCGAGGGGGGCGAGGTCGGGCTTGATGTTGCGGGAGACGTTGTCGCGGAGTGTCTTCATGACAGCCGGGGCGGGATAGTCCGTCACGGTGACGCTCTTTGCGCCAAGCAGACCGGCCATGATACTCGGCAGGGCAGTTCCCGCGCCCAGCTCCACGGTTTCCAGACCCCTCGTATCGAAACTCAATCCCTCTCCCAGTCCAATCTCCGTCGTCTCAGCATCTGTCGTCTCCAGGGAATCCCGCTCGATAAACTCGGCCAGCAGCAGCGAAGCGTTCCACAAGTAGTGGCTGAACAGGCGGCGGTCCGTCTCGCCCTCTGGCTCGGCGAGCTCAATCATCAGGGGCTTGGGCAGCTTCGGGGAGGCGTAGATGAGGGAGTGCTCTGCGTCGCCGTGCTGGTTGGTGACGTCGTCGGGGAAGATGACGCCGAGGGAGGTGGAGAGGTAGTCTTCCGGGCCTGCGGGTTCGTCACCCTTGAGGGTGATGCGGGATGTGAGGGTTTCCATTTTGTTTGTATGCGCGTGTGTATGGTGTATATATCTTCTTCCTGTCTTCCTGTTGAATGGAGTTGTTCGTTTTGATATTGGTGGATTAGATGAAACAACTGATGAAGGGTTTTCAGATGAGACCTTATGAACCTTTATCGTCGTGAGATCCCTCAATATCCCCTCTTCTTCCAGATGAAAGAAATAAAAATCTCTGGCTAGAGTTTTATTCTTCTTGTATGTTCAACTCAAAGGCTTAAAGTGACCCAAATGTAGAAATTCGTCCTTGTCAAAGTTAGTCTCCCAACAAATCCTCACGCACAGCGGCACTCCAGCTCTTTGGAAGTTAAAATTTCCACTTGGGAAAAGAGAAAATTAAAATACCTCTTTATTTCTCTTTTTATTTCCCCTTCAAAGTCTCAAGAACCAGGTTCTGCAGCCTTCGCAATATGAGATGCTCTCTATCGTGCTGGCCAAGAAAAAAGACCAAGGTGGGGGGTAGTACCAGAGAAATTTGCCAGGTGCCTCCACCCACACAATCTCACACCTTTGTTTACGACCACTTCATTCACTACTGTTGAAATCTCAGTGCAGCTGGAGACTTTTAAAAAGAAGAAACATCTCAAAACAATCACAATGAGAAACGATTTTGGTAACAAAGTATTCCATAAATTCTTTGATATTCATATTTTTTTTGGCAGATTTGATCATTAATAATATTAAACAATGAAGCCATAATCCTCATGAGATGCTAGTACCTCATACAATTCCTTGCTCCCATAACCAGGACAAAAGAAAGAATCCCGTTCATCCTCCAAGATCGTGCCGAAAACAAATGAAAATATTAATATACATATGAAACCACTTCCAGAGGCGGTAAAAGATGATTGGTAAAAAACAGCAAATTTCATGCTTTAGTGTCCCAGAGGGGTAGGGTTGTACCTAATCCCCATAACATAGTCCTCCTTATAATGCCCATTCAATTCCATCTGCGCCTTCATTGTCCAACATTTATAGTGGTAATAGTATATCAAAACAGGGTATCAAATCCAGATTATCCGCTTCTTCCCAGCGTTATAAAAAATTCCCATTCAAGAATAGCGCCCTGGTCCAGAACGCCGTCTGCCATGCTTTGATCAAAAGTCAGGTTGTTGTTTTGTGAAGAGTGTGTATCCCAATATCGGAAGATATAAGTGTAGAGACTGTTTATTTTCCGACCTTACATGTCAGAAGCACCGGTGTCCAGCATCCGCTGCGTCTCCTGCATCTGCTTCAACTGCTCCTCGGTGGGGTCATCAGAGATCCAAGGGCCCTTCTCCTCGTCAGAGGCATTGTGGAAGCCCTCAGCGCGCTTCAAGGTCTGGACGTCAAGGTCTGTCACATAAGACTTGCCATCCGAGAGCTTGATGCGGACCTCGTGATCGGTAGAGAGCATCATATCATCCTTGGCAAGGCGTCGAGGGCCGTCAAAGACAGCCATGACGCGCTTCTTCATTGTCATCTGGCCTTTGTTGAATCCCCAAGAGGAAGGGTAATCGCGGCGCTTGTTGCGGCCACGCTTGGCAGAAAGAGGAACACCGCCTCGGGAGTGAGTAATACCGCGAGACTTGGAGATGCGGTTGAGAGAAGCATTCTTCTTTGAGGGAGAGTAAGTAGCCAGGTTGGCCATGTCATCCTCGTCATCATCCATCATATCATCCTCATCCTCATCCTCTTCGGTCAGAGAAGTCTGAGTGGTAATGGGCAGCTTGTTCTTCTCCAGAGTCTGGTGGACGTTCTTGTCGTCAGCAACCTCAGCCAGACGCTTAGCGTTAATGGCCTCAGCGGGGTCTTCCTGCTGAACCATGCGCAGCACACAGTCGTCCAAGTGCTCATAAAAGTCCTGAGCGTTGTTAAAGGTCTGCGAGCAAGTGCTGCACTTGCCAGTAGCATCGGCAGCATAGCCGGCAAGGGTCATTGGCGCACCGCCAGTCCTCTTGCGGCTGTTGGGAGGAGTCTGCTCGACATTGTGAACAGAAGTCAAGTGTCGCTTGAAGACGTCGGCGCGGTTAAACGACTTCTCGGACGCAGAGCCAGATCCGGGACAAAATCCACAGACCATGTTGCCCTTGTAGTGCGTCAGGGTGTGACGGTTCTTGTCATACTTGCGAGCAAACCCCTTAATGTGGTACTCGCATGTCGTGATGGGGCACTTCTCAGGGCGCTCAGTCTGATGGGTGAGCATGTGGGCCTTGAGATCCTTGAAGGTCTTGCCGCACTCGGGATAGGTGCATCGCTGCTTCTCCTTGACCTCATCACCGCTGTGGTAGTCGGCGGAGACGGGAGAAATGAAGTTGTTGCTGTTAGTCTTGCTCATGCTCAGGCGGCGAGCACCAACACCAGCGCCGTTAGTCATGGAGTTTGCGGTGGATGCCGCATAAGGGCTAGCAGCGAATCCGGGCTGGAAAGAACCGCTCTGCAGATATGGCGATGAGCTGCTGGTGCGGATCATATGTGGCTGGGGAGAAGGAGCAGAGATGGCAGAGGGTGAAGAGGGATAATGAACTGCGGGCTGGTAGTGTGTCTCAAACGGAGAAATCGCCATTGGCGGTCTGGAGATCTCCGGGTGAATCAGAGAGGGATCTGTAAGCGCAAACCAATGGTCAGTAAGCATCATGATAAGCGGCGAAAAAAAAAATGAGATGCATGCAGAAAAAGGGATCCAATGGCGGCAACGAACGGGGGAACTGGGGGTTGATGAACCCATTGGCAAGTCAAGGGAGGGCCCGAGCGACACCGAGCAATGAGGCTTTCTGGCGATGGCGGCGCGGACAAGAGCTGAGCTTGTGCTCGCAGTGCTCTTAGCGGGCCAAGTCAGCCCAGTAGGGGAGCCAACCAGGAGTCGCAGAGGCAACACAGCCAACCAAAAAGAGGTCGCAATGACGAATGTGCAGCAGTGCGCGATGGGATAGGAATGGTCTGGCAGGCTCGGTGGGGACGCAGAGGACGCAAGACATAAGCAGAGACAGAAATGAGTGTTGAAAATAGCAGCAGCGGTGATGCCGAAGCATGTGGTGGTTACGCTCTTCACTGAGCAGAGGCCGCCGGCAGTGGTGCGCCAGTCTGCAGCTGCATAGTGGGCTTCGGGCACCGCCTGGCTGGCTATGCAGTGCTTGTGCAGTGCTGAGGCAGGGATGCGGCACCACCGGGTCCGGGGCTCTTCAGCAGCAGCCACAGAGGGCTGGAGGGGCAATCCAGCGGGGAGGGGGACAGAAAAAACCATTGGTCGCCTAAACAGGAAATCTTCCCGCGACAGGCTGCCACCTTGTGGTTTTTTGGTGGTTTGGAGGGGGAAAATCAATCAAGGGAGAGTGAATGAATGACAAAGAAAGAATGTGAATGAAAGAGACTTACCAACATAGGACTTGGCGGTTGCCATGCCGAAATCATAGGGCGTCACATCCTCCAATCCATGTGCAAAGAAGTCGACGTTGTAATCGCCGGCAATGGTAGGCTGGATATTGAGACCACCTTGGACGGCCCAGTCCATGCCGGTCTGGCCGTGGTTTGATAGAGGAGATCCAACTGCAGATGAAGATGCAGAGCCAGTGGAGAGGCTGGAGAGGTAGTCGTTGTCATACATGCCCGGTGAGGTAGGGGCGTTGCTCATCATGTAGGCTGGATCGGTGGTGTATTCGAAGCTGATGGTGCTGGGGCTGGTGCTGTATTGCTCCTGGCTGGGCGCGCGCTGCACATACGAGACAAAGGCATCGGCGGGGATGCCCATATCCATGGGCGCAGAGGTGAAGACGGGGCCGTGGGTGGCTTCGGTGAAGTGGGAGTATTCCTCCTGCTGCTGCTGGGGGAACAGGCTGAAGTTTTGCTCTGCTAGAGAGGCCATTGCGTGAGGCTGTGATGAGATTTCGTGGCGAACGCCTGCGCTTGGAGGGAAGATATTCCCAGTCGAATTGCTTTCGCGCGCAAGGCCGTGTTCACCTAATCAAGCGCGGCGCAAGATGTTAGATCTTTTTGCTCTTCTGGCTTCTCGGGCGAGAGATCTGTGCTTGCGCGATCTCTTACCTGGAAACCTCGGCCGTGAGTGGAAGCGCAAAAAGTGCGGTGGTGCTGTTCGATGGGCCAAAGCAGAAAAGAAGTGCGATTATAGCCTTTTCAACGTTTGGCGCAAACCAACGGAGTAGCTTTGAGCGCAAGTGAAGATGCGATGCAATGGCAGATGGCGGCGGAAGCGGTGGTGGTAAACGAGGATCCGTTGTGGGTTGATTGCTGTAGATGCAGATAGATGTAGATGGGGTTCGTGGTAGGCAGACAATTGGGTCTTGCGAGGGCAGAGAGGGGATATATAATGATGGAGATCAAGCTCTAATTGAATGCTTGCTTGGGATAGTCTGGCACCAGAAGCTCGGATGGAGATGTTGGGGGCTACCGACAAAGATATAGCTGTGGCTATATCGTGGGTTACTGGGGTCCAGTTCGGATCGTCCATCAAACCAAGATGCAATCCGCGGGACCACCAGGTACGCAGAGGTTCATACTAGCGCTCGTACATCTCAAGGTACCACACTGCGAGTAAATGGCATGGTAGGGCAGAGGCGCAGGGTGTGTGGGCGTCTGGCACCACCATCAGGTTCGATTAACGCAATAGCAAAGCCCCTTCAAGAGATCCTGGTCAAGCCAACAGCCGCCTGTCGGGACGGTATTAGTCTTGGTCTTTCATCGAGCGAGGCGGAGGGGTGTGCGTGTGGGAAAAGGCAAGACAGAGTTCTCTACCAGTGGAAGCAGAGTGGGGTGAATAGAACGAGGAGCGAAGAAGAGCACGAAAAGGAGCATGGATCAGACATTTCAAAGGGGGGTGGTGATGCTTCCATGCCGGCCCTGGTGGGAGGCTTGAAAAAAAGCATGTACGAGTAGCTTTTAGACTGGAGGCGTGCCGCTATCACTAGGGGTGAGATGGGTGCCATGGGGTGTAGGGTGCAAGTAGCTCAAAGCCCGATACCCATGCTCATTCCCAGGCAAGTGCGATGGGGCCCAGGCTGCCATCCCCATCCAGACTGGGCAAGGCACGCAGTACGTACTGGCTGCTGAGATTGGCGCCGAATCAGGCCTGGCGCGCAACCTCAGGCCTGGCCGTCACCACCTGCGCTGTCGGCAGCCACTGCCAGTAGACAAATCCGGCCACATCGGCTTCCATTTGGGCCGTTGTCCGGGTGCCAGCCAGCCCGCGACCTGCCAGATGCTGTCAGAAGCTTGAAAAAGCGGCTCATGGGGCAGGTAGCGCTACCTGAAGCGCCCCCAAACTTTCGTGGCGCTGCTGGTATCCCGTACCTGGTCTGCTGCCCTGGTCCCCATCTGGGCCTTCATCACACACTCTTTTCGTTGCTTTTGCTCTGTATATATTGGATTGGCGTGTTTATTACGAGCTGGCATACATGGAGGATCTTCTCAGCTTCAGTCCCAAGTACGCGGCGCTCGTTCCGGGGGCCAGACCAGGGCTCGGGCAGGGTATAAGCAGCGCTGAGCGTGGGTGACTTTGATGACTCTATCGCCAGTGCTAGGTGCTTTACGGAAGCCTCTCGTTCCGTGCGAGGCTGAACCAAGTGCCTATCACCATCACATCTCCCAGGATATACGCACTTGGACGACGTTGACTTCCGGGCTGAACTAAGAAAACGGTGCCGCAAGCCTCCAAGGGCGCGTGGGAGTGCCGGAGGGCCAGCCAGCAAGGGACCAGGTTGCTAAGCGAAGCCATGAGGTTGTCCACGACGCAGGCGAGAGCAGAAAGAGATGGACAAGACGTCTGCTTTGGCCCCCACAAAGCCCTAGAAAGCAAGTTTTAGAAGAAGACCGGACCGTGATTTGACGCTGTGCCTACCTACGGTGCCTGCAGCGCCTGTCTGAAAACTGCTCTGGCGTGCTTGTCGTTGTGGGCTGAGGCTTTTCGCGGCATGCGCAGAGTCAATCATTGGATGCATGTGGCTTACAAGCCCTCCGGTATGGTCTGGGGATGGGAGGGGGCAAGCCAGCTAACAACTTGCACGATGCCTACATATCCATACATATACAGGGAGGGAGTGATATTGGACTATACAGCAGGAGAGAAGGTGAGAGAGATGGATAAACTACTGCATATCAGGCGCCCATGCCTGCCCGTGTCTCTGTCTGATCCTCCCGTAACGCACATGAATAAAGAAGAACGCAGATAAGGATATTATTGCAGCGGTCATTACCGCACCTTGGCGCACATCTTACACCAGATCGAGGGGTTCGCTGAACAGGCACGGAGAATTACGGCGGGCTTCGTAGGTCAGGCCAATCCCGTTGCGCCAGATCGATAACGAGGCACGGCACTCCGTACGGAGCCAGAGGATGCGGAAATCTGGTTTGGCCAAGCAGCGGATCGGCTCCGTCCCATGAAGCACCCAATCCCTGGCGCAGGTGGTGGTCGTGGGCAATCAAAGAGATGGGCGGCTCAGTGGGCGCAAGGCAGATACAGTGGAGTTTGGTCAGAATCTAACTGCAGCAATTGCTGGGTAGCCCCCTAAAGCAAGCTTTCTCACCCTCATATTAGGCCATGCTCTTGGCACAGGCTGCATGTATGCACATGCCTGCCTAGTAGGTGCTATATTACCTATTGATCTGATCATCTCTCTCGTTCTCGGTTTTCTGCTAGTATGGGCCTAGGCGATGCCTGTTCTCAACTGCCGCTACAGCAATTTAGAGTGCTTCTGGTAGGTATGGAGTACCACCGCCACTATGGAGCAATGCTACCATGACGGAGTACGAGTACCTGCTGGGCAATCTACACCTTACAACAGAGTGGGCTACAGCGCTCCTGCTGCTGCTCCGCTTCATGTTGGTGCCAGGACAAGGCCTGCGGGCTCGCTCAAAGCTCTTAGATTGTGCGCCCTCTCCAACAGATTGTCTCTAAGCATTGTGCCGGACCGCGGATGGAGCAGTCTTGCACGAAATGCCACTTTGGACCTGCTCTGGATAATTTGCTGTACTGCACAGCTTCGATAGTGGATAAATGCTTTGCCAGGCCAGGGGTCTTGCTCTGGCGGAAAGCAGCCAGAACCAGAACCAGCACCAGAACCAGAATCAGCGTTCGATGTTCCCTGTACCATGCAGACGCTGTCTCGCCCGCCATGCATTCATTGCATATTTTGTGAAACCTATCCAATCGCGCGTCGGCACAGGCGCATTTGTGCGAAGGAGCAGGTAGTACCCCTCGATCATGATCCATTGCTGCTATTTCGGGACATGGGCAACACAGGAGAAGATATACGAGCCAGTGCAAAGACAAGGCAACGACAGCAATATCGACAAAAGCCAGGAGCAACAAAAAGGGAGGGCGCGGAAGGAAGAGTGAGAATACAAGTGCTGCAAGTCCACTGCTATATTGCTTTTCTGCTGCTAATAGTGCTTGTACTTCCACCAGACCAGTATGCCAGATTCAATTTCATCTTCCTCACCCCTGCATGCACACGCCCACACACAAAGTCGGCCAATGACAGCTTCGGATCCGGCCTGAAAAACCGGGCGGTTGAGTTAGTGCGCCGGCTCCGACGGGTGCGCGCACAGCCAACGATCTGTTCTTTTTTCGTCTCACATACGAAGTACGAAGTACGAAGTACGAGTACCAGTAGTCGGTACAAGCGCCCGTACAGGTGCCTGCTAGCAATATTAGGTACCTATTAAGAAGGTAGGTATAGTACCCAAGGCTTTAAGGACCCAACAGGACGAAGAGAAAGAAACGCAAGAGAAGAGATGCAATAAGTTGTTTGAATTATTAATGTGCCTTTGCCCAGTAATTGTGCCTCTCGCACAGCTACTGATACAGCACAAGCCCTACAGCATTCCGAGGTATATACGAAGTAAAAGGCGTTAGTAACACAATGTATAACGTGGGAGACTTAATGATATTGGACCAGGGGTGCGGAGCGGGACCGCGAAGGAGGGTCCTCCAAGAGCTCAGAGGCTGCGACAGACGCCAAGCAGAGCTCCAACCAGGCAATGACGTGCAGGCCCAATCCGGCAATTCGTCTGGGCCCGGCTCAGAGGACGGAATATTAGACGGCGCACAGCATGAGCCGCGACGGAATGGCAACCGGTGACCATTTGGGATGTGCATCAACTCGGTCAGGTAGGGCTCACAAGGCGTTTGCGACGAGCGCATGCCATCGCCTGGACCTGAGCTCGAACGCCCTCTTTTCCAATTCATGGCGGATACGATGCAGCATGTAAGCGGAAGGATTCACACATCGACTGACTTGAATTGAACCAAGGCAAACTAGCACCGTTTGCCGTGAGACATGCGTCTGAACCTCTGTTCTAAGAACCCGTCTATAGTTGCCGGCGAGCCCCGGTTCCTAAGAGCCCCATTATACGCCTCCCATCTAGTACCTCTCGTTCTTTGCTCGCGCAGGTAAGACCGCGAGACATGCGAAAAGAAATTCCGGAAATAAGCCAGGTATTTTTAGCCCCAAGACATTGAACGGCATTTATTCCGCCAAAAAGACGTTATATGTATCAGATTCTGCTTTGTACTTGTAAGGTGAGCCCCTCTCTGCTCCGGAACAGCAAAAAGAGGAAACCAACCAACGGACCAACAAACGAGAGAAAAAATAGGAAATGCTAATTAAAGAGTTCGCCGACCTAGAGGAGCCACCAACATGGCCGAAACACCTGCAATACCACTTTGACTCCTCTGCCCATTTCGACAAGGGAGTAAAAGTAAACGCAGACTCGCAAACAGATTCATGACTCTGCAAGCTTCTTCTGTTGGTTCCAAGTGCAGCAGTGCTATGCCCAGACGGTAAAAAGGTACTTGAGCGATGTACCTCCCCCATGGCGAATGATACGACGAGATGCGAGAAGTGCGAGATCGATTCCGCCCTAGCAATGCAAACTTTCCGCACTAGCATCGACGGTAGATGGGCTTTGGATAAATTAAAGGGGACAGGGATATGGGGGCCGGATGGGATTGGATGGGGAACGCTAGAAGGGCGACTGACTAAGACCGTGGCTGGGTACTTGTTGTTTGGCGCCAGTTTGTATGCGCGATGCATGTACTATTTACTATATGCCTTTTGTGGACTTGCAACGCCTGCGAAATAGAGGCAGCAGCACAAGGTGCGAGATATACGAGTGACTTGTAGCATCAACAACAGGCATCAATTACTGTATAACAGGTAATAGATTCAACTGCTTCATGGTCATCTTTGGCCACCCTGGAAGCTGAGGCATAATCGCAACAGCAGCTGGTCTGTTTTCATTGCCACCACCCCTCCCATTTCGAAGCTATCGAATGGACCTCGAATCCGTTTCTAGTTATCAAGTAATGCCTCTCCGCGCCTTCCCGTAGGCAGACAGCCCAGGCCAGGCATATAAGACGAAAAAGGGGAGGGGCTTCGGCAATGAGAATAGGCCAGGCCCTTGACAGGACAGAAAGCAGGAACAACGAGCAAAATAATCAGGCCGGGCTTACATGGGGGTGTATCTATGCGGAGTTGCGAGTTGTGTGCTCAGTTGTACATGGCAAATGCCTGCTCCACGGTCCTCCTGGGATAGGATAGAATGAAGCAGGACAAGAGAGGAGAGTGAGAGAGAATTAACGAAGGGTAGCACTATGAGCACCATGATGCTAGTTCTCTAGCCTCAATACCCACAGGCAGAAACAGGAACCTGCAATTGAGCGAGGCTCTGCGACCCACAAAATATGCACCGCGCTGGCATGTCAACCCCGGCTGTTGCTCCTTCCTTCCAAACACCCCCCGATTTTCCCAAGGGTCTCGTCTTATTGGAAAAAGTTTTCTTTTCTTCTTCTGGTTTCGGATTTCCTGGTTTCGACCATGTTTGCTGATTCGCAACCCTGGTGCGCGCGCGGTGCGGTGCGGTGGGATGTTATGGTCAGAGGCCCGCTTTTTCAAGATTAGCGCGGAAGGATGAAAAAAACGTGACGCTGTCAAGGATGCGGCGCGAATTCGAGCCCATTTGGGGAAAGCGCAAATCGACGAGATAGTGTCATCCATCCCCAAACTTTTTTTCCCGCCCGGTGGGGATGGGGGTCCAAACACGGCATGGACGTGATTTTGCTGCTTATTGAAAAAAGCTTGGCCCTTTGCGTGCTAGGGGGGCCCTGTTTTTTTGGTGCCCTTGTGCCCTTGCCTTGCCTCACAATCTTTGAGAGGCTATACGCTACGGCCAGTACTACGCTAAGTACTACAACAGCCTGGATGTTGAAAACCAACTATAGTTTTTTGTGTTTAGTGCTGTAATGTCTCGGAGCGCTCCATCCCCTTGTGTATGAGACAAAGACATGCCATGCCATGGCCATGCCGTGCCATGCTACAACTCTGTAATGAAATGGCCCATGCTCTCTCCTTCTCTTCACCCATGCTTTTGCTTGCCACAGTTTGCGAACCCCATGGCAGATGATGCCCCCAGCTATGCCCAAACGGTTCAATGACATGTAATGCCGGACCGCGCAGTGGCCATTGGCGTGCCATATACTTCGTAGTAGCATTTCTCGCCTTCTTTTCTAACCCAAGCGTTATAGGAATCAGCCTCGTGCCTTTTGGCCATGTCTCGCTCAGACCCTTTCAGCTGAGCATTTTGCGCAGTTTCATGCCAATATATTGATTGGGGTTACATGCGCGAAATGGAGAAGAAAGCAGCAAGGCGTCCGAAGCCCTTGAAGAGTTCTAGATCATCTACGTTGTTATTGACGTTGTGGTTTTTTGGCCCCCAGCTTGGCTTGAAGAAGACAGTAGTATAGATAGTCTATATGTTGTCATCATGGTGATACATGCTAACGAATACCTGCTGGCAGAATAGTGTCGATGCTACCCTATGGCTTTTTCCCCCCTCTTACTCTTACACTCGCCTCTTACACTAATGGTCCCCCCTCCTTTTTACTACAAGTTATGATTTCGTCAAAGCATGTAATGAATGTCATTGAATTCTCTTTCTGGCCAGATGACAGCTTTGATGGCTCTTTACAGGTTCTCGTTACGAAGTCCAGGCCCGGGGGGGGGGGGGGGGGGGGGGGGGGGGGGAAAAAAAACCAAACCTGGGCTTGCCACCAAAGCACCCGGTTCAAAAGGCCCCCCCCAGTAATGGCGCACCACCCGCCCCCTCCCCCCCCCCCCCCCCCCCCGCCCCGCCCGCGCGGCCGGCGGGGTGGTCCCTAACAAAATCCTATCCTGGGCTTGCCTCCATCTCCAGCGTGTCTCAAGGCCACCGCCTTTCATGGCGCACGCACCACGACCCCCCCTCATCCTTTTCCCAGGCTAAGTACTCTAGATCCCATGTGGCGTAAACCGTTTTATAGTTTTCCTTCCCTTTCATCTCCTTTTTACATGTAAACTTTTTTTGGTCGTGGCTTTTCGCCTTTACCACGCGGGGAATGGGGGCTTCTGGCAGTGAGCGACAGCCGGGTAGCCCGAGACAGCGGGTGGAGGCGCAGCGCCAAAAATATAGTTAAGAGAGATTGGTTGACCGAGAGCGAAGAAATGCCATGTCCAATTTATTTTCCTGGACGAAAATCTCATCACCTTAGTTTAGCTTTTTAAAATACTCCTTACGTGGAAATTAGATGACAATGAAGGGTGAGGATTCGAAAAAGATTGGGTTGCATGCCAAGCCTTTGAGCTTCTTCTTTTTCCTTTCGTCTTTGTGTGTTGGTGGTCTATTAGTGGCCTTCCTAAACACGAGGTGCACAGAGCACCCCCCAAGACGCAGGAGAGAGCTGCTGACGTGCATGCCGCGCACTCACGCTCAGTAGTTTGCTACGGCTGCGTATTATGTTATGTATGTGCCCCGTATTAGTAACATGTGAAAAAATGCGACGTACTGGTTAAAAACAGTAATCTTTACGCGTACGTGAATGATTATCTCAACATCTCTCTTCGATTGTCTCAGCGTAATGAAGATTTGTAATGTTGACAGAAGGAGAAAGAATAACGCCTCTTTTCCTCTCTTTCTCTGCACTCATCGCCATTATTATGAACAAGCATAAAGAAATAGCACAACTTGTTTATTCCTAGGCCCCACCCCGGCAGCTCATGTTTCTCCTAGGGAATGCCTGTTTGGGACAAAAACGGCATATACCCCTCGCTGATTGGCCACAATCGTCTACCGCAGGCCTCTGCAGCGACCTCTGATGGCGGTGCAGCACACGCTTAATGCAGACAGCACACATGATACATCACATCAAAGCCATTAGATGAAGCTACTTGCTGAAAAAGAGCAAAAGTGGTGCCACGTCTCTCTTCATGCTAGCCGCATCTTGCTCTCTGCTATGCTGCCTCCACACCCATTGCCTTTTCCCAACCCACCTTGTCGACACATGGCTTGAGGTGGATCGCGCCCCAAACCAAGGCGCTGCTGGCTACTGGCTAGTGGGTAGCTCCCTTTCGCGGTGAGAAGCCTCCACGCGCCATAGCCCAGCGTCCACGCCAAAGAGAGGCAGAACTGGCCCCCAAACTGTCCGTGCAACACCGGATTGCTGGGTAAATCATCCGCGCCCCGGTTGGAAGCCACGGCGCATATCATGCACTGCACTCTGTAAAAAGCACGCGCCAGATCAGGTCAGGATGGCAAATGGCTTGCTTGGGAAACCAAATTCATGCCCCCCCGGAAGGATGAAGCAGCGACAGCCGGATGTGATGCTGCAGCCTCCAGGCGCTACCAGGTGCTTGTATTGTCGCATCCCGCATCCATGGCCGGACCCCCTGCCCGACGCGAGGCCAAAAAAAGAATTTGAAGCTTGCGAAACTGGGAGCACAGAAACGGGCGTTGGCTCGCCTGCCGTTGAAGGATAACGCTGATGAGACAGACACACGGCCTGTCGCTGGAGCCAAATACAAATAGCCTATACTAGACGGATGCCGTATATTACGAGGTACGTACCGCGTGGTTCTTCGGAGACCAAACCAGCTGGTCGGGACCGAGAGGGCCGTCGCATCTATTCTCCCAGTGTTTACCCGATAGTGCGTGTGGAGCGCTGTGGGTGCAATCCTTCAAGCTTCAAGCTGTGGATGCTACTCGTAGTGCTCGTACCGCAAAGTATTGGTGGGCTGGGACTGCCCTCAGGGATTTAGGTGCCGAATAAGAAGTACAGATTAGCTACTCCGGCCCTCCGTATCTGCGCGGTAGGAGCGCATCTGTCTGATTAGTGACAGTCCCAGAGCCCCAGCCGCTGGAATGGCGGTTGGCAGTTGGGCCTAGACAATATTGCGCACGCAGCTCACTCAATACTCTGGAGAGGATTCCCGGCGCTCTTGGCTGTACTCGTGAATACTTTTGCAGTATCGCCCCTACAGACACGAGCGAGAACGAGGCGACTATACAGACTTTGTTTGATCATGCCACCCTCCTACCCACCTTTACGTATTGAGCTTGACTCTGCGCCCAAGTTAGCCATCGGTGTCGTGGACCGATCAAGCGCCACTGGCGCTGCCGTTTTTGAGAGCTCTCGTAGCCGCCCCTTTGGCTCCCTTTTTTTAGCGGCTGTGCTGTGTGTACCTAGTAGGATGGCTGGCAGTGAGGAATGCAATTCATTGGTATGCTCAGCCCTATGAACCTGCGCAAGCCCAGTTCCAGGCAGCACATGGCCGTCCCAGCAAGATGGGACCTAAAGACTGGAATGAATCCCTTTTTTTCTTCTTGTCGGTACTGACTGGCATGCTGTGAAACATGGCAAAAAAAGAAACAATGTCACAAATTATACTCTCGTAGTCTCCGGGCCTTAAACTCCATGCCCCCATACCGGCCGCCGGGACCGCCAAAAAAGAAAGAAAAAAGTCTATCAATCATGGTTATTCGCAAAAATTAGTCACTCATCACTCGGCGCTGCCTGGCGTCTTCTGATTGCCTATCTCGTCTGTGCCGTCTAAAAATGACTTTTGCAAATTGGTCCGTCGCATCACCCCCCTCCCTCTATCTGATTTTGGGCTTTCGCTACTGGCGGCAGCTGCTTCGACCCGTCGATTCGGTTTTTAGCGCTTTTGTTAAATGGATCTTGGCGTGTAGCTCGAGGCACACTCGACAGCGCTAGAGGCACTAATACAGAGCATATAGCAGCGGTAGTATACTAGGTGTACTTAGTAGTTCGATCTTGTTAGTAATGCCACTTGTGTATCAATGCCAAAAGTAGACTGCGGTTGGCTGCCTCTCGCTGATCTATAAAAAGAAATGAATAGAAAAAAAGCAAAGGGAAAGGGGAAAAGAGAAAAGAAAGTAGAAAATAGGAAATATTAGGGAGCCTCTTCAAAATGACATTCAAGTAAGCACCATCTGCTTTTCCAAATTGTCATAGATCTGTCCTGTCATACTCCCGTCCGGATAGCTCGAATACTGAGTCAAAATCTGGGTTATGTAATCAAGGCGCCCACGCTGTGACGTGATGTTCACCCGAGCGCCGGCTGGCAAACGCTTTAGGTTGGAGATAGTCTCTTGTCCTTCAAAATACCCCCATACCAGTAAGCACGGGAGCGCAAACCAGAAACCTTGTCATCCGTGCTACCTCAGACTCGTTAGACATACGACGCAGCCAATCGAGGAGCGCCGTTGGCCTCGAGGGAAAGGAATAAGCGCACATCATGTTCGACAAGGGTGCCACGCCCGTTAATTGACCTGACCCGGGATCATGGACTCAAGTTGTCGCCCTCCGACCCATCCTGTTGGATTTATTTTCTTTTTCTCCTCCCTCTAGGGGGCACACATCACAGCTGCCATTATCTACTGTTGGCCAAGCGTGTCCCCTAGAGGCGCACTCGCACGCAGCGTCGTGGCCTTTGTCTTGCACACGTTTTGGGGCCCCAGCGAAGCGCCGCCCCCCCCGCCCGTCAAACTGGTTCAAACATCTCACACATCGGGGACTGGAGACGTATGGAGAACTGAATTTAGATTAGAGTGGCTTCGGCCTGCGTCGCTTCGCTCTCAATCGGTATTGTGGCTGCGTCTAACACGGCACTTCGTCCTGAAGCCCCCTCGCCGGCGCTGCCGCCAGAAAACCCTATCCGGAAAGTGGCTTAGGCATTCTTGTGCGTTGATGGGCTTTGGCTTGCTGCAACAAGCGTTGCGCTGTAGGGCTGAGCAAAAAGCTAGACTATGCACGGCTTTGTTCTTGTGCTGTCACCTTGCCTGCTCACCACATCCAAGCACGCATACGAGCAGCGCAGAATGCGGTTAGTCGTCCCAAGGGGGCGTCGAGCTAGATGGCTGCGGGAGTACGACTATCGGCACCAACGACGTGGCCGCGATACTCGCACCCCCCAACCACCTTCTCCCTACTTTGGCCGAATCCCTGACGTTCATCCTCAGTCCCGTCCAAGGCCCATCTTGCCGGCACGCCAATCTCGTCAGGGTCCCGGCCACACAGCGTCCCATCCGCAATCTCTGTCCACGAGGTCACGCCCTGGGCTGTCATCTCTATCTCACCCTGGCATCTGGCCGTTGGTGGGTGTTGAATCCCCCTGCCTGCGAGCGCCTATTGGAGCTTCATGTCCCGTCCTCTTCATTCTTTGCGGCTCAGGGATACGTATCGCCTTCTAATCGAATGCGGTAATCAGTGCGATCGCATCCTCCCGAATTCTTTCGTTTCTGCGGAGCCCCACCAATGTCGACCCTGCTCACTGTACTCCGGTTTCCTTGCCTCATTGCCCTACAAAGTATGCTGCTCCGTACATGCCTGTCGTACCTCGTACTGTACAGGCATGCGCTGCCAAATTTCCAACCACCATGGATGTATGTGTATCCCATGCCTGTTTGAGGCTGAAAAAGGAAGGGAAGAAGAAAAATTGTCCTTTCTACAGCAGGCTTACACGTGCTCGGCATAAGCTTCTCCTCCTGAACAATATTTGCATCAATTTTGCAAAGCTCGGCCAGGACGCCCTACTTCGCACACAAGGTTGACTCTTGTACGGAGTATATTGGGCAGAATGTCACCCTACTACTGTGTGATATCATGCCCGCCTCCGAAGCCCTCGCTCAATTATACACGTGTGAGCAAACAGTAGTAATAACTGCCACCGACGTGGGTGACCCCTTCGGAGCATCGGGCTCAACCGTCAGTGCTTCTGCAGTCGCGGCATGTGCGAGGCTGCCATACACATATACGTCAGAGTCGCATTCGCAGTTCAGCTAGTTTCACAGCATGTCAGCCATCCAGCGAGCAGATTCAAGGAGAAACATGAACAATTTAATATGGCTACACGGCTCGGAGGTCGCTCATGCTGTGCCACTGCACCTTCGTACAAATAGATGAGATATGCGAGTTGCGTTGCAGTGATAGGCACTCATTTCCCGAGACTGTCCAAGAAGTCAAAAAACACTATCATGGACGTCCCAATAGGGTATCGACAGCCTGCCGCGTTAGAGAAAGCCTCCCAACTAAGTTTTTACGGCAGCCGGAATGGCCGACAAGCAACATTTGAATACCCACTTCCCGAGTTGGCTGGCCTGTCCCGTTTCGTCTCTCGATAGGTGCCGCTATGCTCCTCTACCTAGGTACTGAATCAATGCAACAGTATATGGAATCAACACAATCCAAGGTGGTACTTCTTCCTGCCTTTCCGGGTACAAACAATGCTCGGCATAGTTTTGTTTTACATGCCTGTTGGCCACTGCTCGTATATCGTATATACGATCCTACGGAAATATGAGGGCGCCGTTAATTAATTCTACCTGGACAGACGGAGCCGGCTATTGAATCAATACCCGTAGATGTACACAACCAATACGGAAGGCTCCGTAATAGCATGTTCCACGGATATACTACCATATACTGTATCCTGGCCTGGCGACCGGCATGCTCCGTATTTGTCCATGGCAGCAGAACGTCTCCACCCTTGCCTAGGAGACTGCCTATGACAACAACGCTGCAAGCAGGCACTTCCATAATGGGAACCGGCAACGCCCATCATTACCACATCAATGGCAGTGCTTCAAGGTTCTTATCGGGCCCCTTTTTAATATTCTCCGCCAATTACGAAATACACGGCCAAATGGGGCATGCCTCTAAATGAGGTCACCGTCTCTCCTATGCACATACTACGTTGAGGTCATATAAGTCGAGCGTTTTGTTTCAGGGGCAGCCTCGCCCAGAAAAGACTACGAAACACGGACCATTTCTGCAGAGTTCATCAAATACCGTTTCGCAACGCGCGCCCACTTCGGGTAATAATCCATAGCCATCACTGTGCTCCGAAATGAGTTTGTGTTCTAGCGACTTTCGTCAGATGCGACAGCCCTGCAACCTCGTACACTAATCCCTCTTCAGTAAGGGGCCAAAGGCGTTCTGGTTTTTATTCTGAGACATTCTCCCTAGCAGGAAACTGGAGCCATCGGCGCTGCCGTATGATTGGCCGAGCCTGGCAACGCCCAGACCGTACGAGCAAGCCTCTTGGTACGTCCCTCGTACCTTGAGCCAACGAGCAGGGAATACAGGCACGTACCGAGCAGCAGCGATTGGCTCGAGCTTGTATTCTCGCACTTGGGCCAATGAGAGATCGTCTTTATTCCTGGTCACATGCTTATTCGCTTAGCTTTGCCATTCAAAGTTAGCCGAATGCGCTTCTGTTTTGGGCCTCTCTCTTCTGCCAGCCAAAGCGAAAAAAAAAGAAGCTAGCCGCCTTCACAGTCTTCCGAGTGTCATGTCATACTACCATCCCGTCTTCCATCTTGGGGCCGTTCTCCACGCGGATGAGGACCTTCGCTAGACGGCGTTGGCAGAACCTTGTCGGGAGGAGGCCTTCGCCGTGTTAGTCACACGTTATTCTACGAGTATGCTATGCTTGTAGCACTCCGGCAGCGCTAGCAGCCAAGGGGAAGATGCATGCATCGCTGCCCTCTGGAGATCTTGGGGTATGACGGCACTTAGGCGACCGTCGCCTGTGTCACCTCCTCAGTCTCGGTCTCCAATTAGAGCATACAGCTAACCAGAGTCTTCTACCGACACGCAAGGCGAGCGCGTCACTGCGTGAGAAAGACTCGCCTGCTTTGAAATGGGGCGCGAGGCGTCTTTGCGTCTCGTACAAGTCGTAAAAATAGATTTTCACGCTTGGGACGAATAGTCGTGACTTGCAGAGTTCTGGCCCTCCTCTCCATTGAGAACCGACGCTGCTGCACAGAGCATCCTCCGATGCCTCGCAGGCAAGAGACAAGACCACAGCGCAGCGCCACACCCACTCGTCGGACCCCTCGTTACAATAGTGGCACCTTCTATTGTACCTATATGTCCAGCGCACATGGGAGAATCCTACGGCAACGTCTTCGCCCATCGTATCGGCCAACCGTTGTCGTCGTTCCGCACCCTTCCGCGCTTCTTGTTGATCCTACATAACGTGCCCGTCGGATCTCGAGTTAGACCTGCCCTCTTGTCTCAGTCCGAAGGGGTGGGAAACGTGGCATGCTGGAGCGGCATCTTGCCCAAATCGAGGCTGTAGAAAAAAATTATTGATGTCCGTGGCAATACCACTAGTCACTCACATGTCTCACAAGATGTGTGGGTCAACAGGCGGTCATTTACTGTGAACTCCGTACGAGGTACCTACCTATTCTCTCCAAGCTTACAGATATTCGAATGGGAAGACATGATACATGGTTCGAGAGCTGCGCAAGTGCTTCTGCAAGATCTCAGCACTAGCATTGGCATTGCTTTGACAACCATTTCGCGATACCGTCTATCAGCCATGCAGTAGCCAGGCTTGCAAATAAAGTCACAGCGTTATCCTAGGCCCCATTCCGAGGCAGACACGGGTCTTAGCAGGCAGCTTTCTAGCTACCCTAAAGCTGAACTGTCAAGGCGATTATCTCATTCTATTCTGCCCAGTGGGCTTTTTTTGGCCCCCAACAATCGATTACCGGTACTATTCGCTACCGGCGTCTTCTCTTCGGCTTCTTCCCCTCACCTTTCCTGGCTGGAGGGGAAAACTCTATGGTTATAGAGCTATCATGAAGATATGATAGCTCATTGTTGCAAGTCCTCACCATGCATGATGCGAGGTCCATTATATCGGCAAGCTATGGAGACAATAAAAATTCATACTGATTACGAAGCACGAAATCAATAGCGCGACTAGAATAATCCTCGAGAATATCAATAGCTTGACGTTGCGATAGAAGCTATCACGGGTCGCCGAATGCAGTATTATGGCGCGATATATTGACTATCACTGGCAATACCTCCCACTACTACAAATAGGCGCCGTCAGGGATCTCTCCCCCGTTAAGCATGTCGCGGAACGGCGCAGGGGCGTCAGGGAAGTGGGAGGCGGCCGGGACGCTACCAGTCTGGACGGATGAGAAAAGGGGGGCGTGTGGACGTTCTGTAGCGCTGGGATGAGGCAACTTGGTATAGCTCCCTGGTAGCAAGAGGTGTACTTTTATGGATGGCGTTTCGAAGCTCCCTTTGCCGAAGCCCACAGTTCTCTGTTCCCACACCCTGGCAGCCCCGGCAATCCGGTAGCCCAAGCCCTCGGTTCGCCGAGCGCTGACTAACCGCCAGGATCAAGGACCATGATGAGATCGACAGCAAGTCACCAGCGATTCCAGGGCCGAAAGAAGAAGGAAAGAAGGAAGGCCTGCGTCAGCCTTTTCGGTGGCCGGGCATGGATTGCTGCCCGTATCAACATAGTACAACCACGGCAACGATTTTCGTGCTGTAAATGAAAAGATGTCAATGCCGTCAGTCAGCCACACCGCCACTACCGCTGTGTACAAGCTTGCAAAGTTTACGATAGGTTGCATGCCCACGTTGGGATCGTGATCCTGATCGTCGACTAGTAGTGCATACACAGGTTCATGCGCTTCACTACTGTAAGCTAGCACCAGTCACCGATCGACTTTGTACCGCTTTCCTGCGCCCCTTTCCCCCCCCAGCATATCACAGCTAAAACATCCAGCAGAGCGAAATTAGTGTTTCTCGTGCTCAAATATGCCAAATGTTGGGCTGAAGTGCAGCGGCAAGCAGCTGCATCGCATGAATAAGATTTGATTTGATTCGATTCGTTTTGGATTGTCTGGAGGGCTCATAATGCTATGACTCTAACCTTGGCCTCTGATTGGCCAGTCCGTATTTTTGCTCCCAACCCCACGATGTTTTCGCAGGGTTGCTTGTCACAGGCATGTGAATAGTGGAGATTCCCGGCACTGGGCTTGTGTGCTCAGAGCAGAATGTGTTAGTCCTCTGCACATGATACACTACGGAGACGCAGGGCGGTTACCATTTGCTCGACCACAGCGGCGGAACCCCTCAATGGCGGTGCGCCATGTTTTCCTTCACGGCCACCGGCGGCTTCTGCATTGACCAGCTATTGGCCATGTGCTAGAAATTGCTCTTTCAGGATACTTTCATGCCGTCTGTGGTGGCCAAATCTAGAGCTACGGGAGAGCTCCCACAGCTAATCCATATGCATGCTAGGTTTCAAGCCTGACGTTGAAAGCCACCGGCAGACCGCCACGCAAACCCGGTAATCTGAAGGGGGGTCCTACTAATATCCCTGCCTCATTCCAGATAACCACAAGAAGCTGAAAAAAAGGGAAGGGAAAGGACGGGATATAGTGAGCCAAAAATGGCAACAAAGCAATAACAGACACCGACGGGCTGGGAATGACGCTGACGTCGATATTGCTGTCCCAAGAAAAAGGGAATGCTTGGCGTCGATTCTGCGAGCACAACTTTAAGTTTACGAGACAACCTCCAGGTAGGACCAACACTGTACAAACCACTAGCTGCATCAACAACATGGGTAAGTTATAGGTTTTCAAGACAATTTGCAGTATCATCATGACTAGTAAGCCCCGCTAACACAGGAGTGCATATTTCCCTTGCAGCGGCAGATATAACAGTGACCGCTCGAGGCAGATCTTGTAGCCGAGTTGCTGTCCCGAATGCGCAGTCTAGCTTGCGCAATTAAGTGCTCACTGCAGTCGAACTCAGGAGGTGGCATGGGATGAACAGCACATTGTGCAGGAACGTGCCGTCTTTTGCTTTGACACTTTTTGCTTCTCATTACAAAGTTGAGCCCTGGTAAGGCTGGAACTAACAGTGTTGCGCCTACACCCACCCTTTAAACCGTGGCATGGCGTATACGTGGATAGCACAGCAGAGAAGCCAAAGAAAAAAGAATAAGAGGCTTGTGCTATGCATCCATTCGCAATCTCGCCTCGTTGAACTAAAGAGCACATCCAAGCGCCGTTAGCTCTCGTTCGAGATTGGTCTATGCAAAGTGAGGCGTCCCATCTGCCGGTAAGTCGTGATCAGAGAAACGAATGTCTCTAGGCGGCGCCTATCCGTCCCAGCCGGCTGGAAACGCTTAGCTTCGTAGGGCTTGTGGCGGAGAACCAAAATCTAGGGCTCCCACCTGACTCCTGGGAAACCTTTTTGGTATGCATTAGGCTCGAGGGGGTTTGCCTTAGGCTGGTGCTAGCAAAGTAATTCGATTCGAGGCCTTATAGCATGAGATGGGAAATGGCTGGTGCAAATCGAGATACATGGATATGCTGCCATGCTTACTGTTCCTCTTTGCAGCCTTCAACTTGGAGGCTCACGCAGCTCAGAAACGTGCCCGACTCCGTACGGAGCGCGGAACATCTGAGATACGGTACAAGCATGTATTGACTATCACGGCAAATTTACGTTACGTTCGCAGTGCCAACCTCTTCGAGGTTCACCCCTGACACTCCGATACCCTTGACACTCGATTCCTGTATGTGTGAACAGGTGTGCTTGTTAGGAGGGGCCGGATGCAACCCAACATCTCTGCTGGAATAATAGTTGGCCTTTTAGGTTGCGTATTGTTGCGAGTTTATTAGTCTTCTTCATGCAATGCACGCTGTCCAAAAAGGACAAACCGGGTGATGGGCTCTTGATAATGTGATGTAAGTGGTTTCATCAAGCACAAAGAAAGGTTATCTGACGTACGGATGACAGGTGCTACTGCGGAGAAAGTAGCATCGCTTAGCAGCATTTGGCGAGCTCGTAGGCTGGACGGGATGATCGCTGGCTATTCTCTCTCAGATGCCTGTGTTAGACGTGTGGCATTCGCCCCCTCCCTTTGAGCGGGAAGCTTCATGCCGTGGATGCCCATTCAAAGATTCGAGGCTGCTTTCTTGAGCGGGGGTGTTTCAGCGCAAAACATTGCAAATTCATGCGCCGCTCACCAACAACCTTTAAGCACATCTATTTTTGCAGCTTTTAGTTTTTTGGGGGCCATCTTGCCTAGCGCGACTTGCGGGACATACTCAGACGGCAATCGGCGTGATATCCAGCCAAGGATGTTGCTCTGACATCCGCTAGTCCCTCTGCGTTCGGGTCCGTCTCCCGACTAGCACCAACGCTTAACTACGGGGAATTGTGGCGTTCGCTTAATATAGTGGTCGGCGACCACTCTTATTAGCGTGGAGATATTGCCGGGGGATCGTGGCAGGGGGTGTGAAGGGGAGGGCGAGAGGGGACCCCTCATAGGGCAGGCGAATTGCCTGTGAGAACAGTCCCCCAGTTGCAGAGCGATTCGTGCTCAGAAAGCCGGCTTCAACGCCAGCATTCCATTTAGGGAGAAGGACTACTAACTTACAGACGCAAAATAAAGGGGCTGATTAGAGGGCGCGTGCTGAGGCAGACGGTGCAGCTGTTTGATGGCAAGGAGGGGGAGCTATCCAGGCATGTTGCTTGTCCCGATTCTTTGGATAGCCTCATGGTTTGCTTGGCGTGGACGCCTCCCCGAAGTCTTACACTGGGCGCAAAGCAAAGCTCTTACGAAGCACCAAATCGGTTACTGCCTGTGATTAACTTTGACACTACCGGTTAGATTGTGCTCGTCATTGCTGGTGGATAACAATTGCTCTACGGGCGCGCCGCTCTCATGACGGGTTATGGCCACGGGGTTGCTGTCTCCTCTCCGGTGGATATCGTTTCTTTGGCTCAAGATAACAAACAGAGAGCGAAAAAAAAAGAGAGTGGGGATGATGGGCGTGGCGTTCTCGTAACGACACGGCCAAGCATCTTGGAATAAGCACGGCCACGTGTGGTTGACGAGCCGGCCAGCGAGGTGAACCTAGGCCCTAAACAAATGCGCCGCCTTGCTGAGATTTCCCCCAATCTACAGAGTTCTTGCTGGCATCTGTTTTAGTCATGCCTAGGCGTTCGCTTCCGCCCGCGATTTCCCAGAGGGCGATGGCCAGAGGCGCGAACGAGGGCGCTTGACCTGAATGGGCTTGATTTCGCGATATGACTCGAGGGGCCGCAATCCGAATCGAGAATAATCTGGATGGGGGCATTCGGATAATGTTCGCTTCTTTTTTCTGGCGCTTCTTTGCCAATGGTTTGGTGCGTAATGTATTACTTTGGGGGCCTATCTTGCCGAAGCATCTGTTGATAGACAGGACCGATCGGAGAGCGCGAAAGGGGCCGAACGAATGCGACGGCACGTTGGGGGAGAAAGATGCACGTACGTTAAGGCGCATATACCAGGGTCTGTATGTATTCTATGTACTGGACTGGACATACTACTACCACCAAGTACTGCATCTACTCACGGTACTACTTCTATAGGCCTATATGCTTAGCACATGTTGCCCATTTAGAGTCTTTGCGACGACGGTTGGCCACGCCGAACTGAGAGGGGCGAGAAGCTTGGCCTGGACCTGTCTGGACCATCTTCTTAGAATACACCGTCGTACTCGTACGGCGATTTGTTGACGGTCCGGTCTTTCAGGTATGATGATATGGTGGATGCCATCAGGCTGGATTTCCTATTTGGATCGAATATGCACCTTGTGCAGCTCATCGCCATCCAATACAACGGCAAAAACGCCCGATTGAGGATCACACTGCCTCTCACCATACACCACTCACCAATAGCACATTAAACTATTTGCTCCGGATGTACGGAGTGCGTTGGCATGCGCGCCTAGGTACATATGGCATGCCTCTAAATCAACCTACATTGGCTATGCAAGATGTACGGACATGTCTGGAGTCCGGAGCACAGACGGTAGCAGCTCGGTCGCACAGGCCGAGAATACTACTGTATCTTGCTGCCTTTGTTACACAGACACAACAAATAACACAAATCAGTGACCATGCCGCGGCACCCAATCGCCGGCCCATCTGTCGTGTACTTCAATGGCTGCTCTGTCTCATCCTTCAGCAGGTCAAGGGTCAGTGTGATGTGTATCTGGCCAATGGAACGGCACGGTTGACTTGTCTCTGCCCGGTTGACTTGTCTCTGCCCATCCCTTTCCTCGTTCAGACGTGTCCACCAAGATGAATGATGATCGGGCTTTGTTTTTATGGTGCCTGTCGTCAATGTCGTACCGTATCCTTGGATGGAGGGAAAAAAGTGACCGATTTGCTGCTGGCGTCGCAATCCTAGCCCGGCATCTCCTCTATCCGAATAAGGGTGCTCTCGAATTTTTCTCTCTTTCAGGGAATTGAGCGGCACGCCCCTTGTGACTTATATAAGCTGAGATTCGGCCAATGACTAGTGGTTGTGAAGGCATTTCTTGACTCAACAGCCCCTCCGTTCTTGCATATCGCCAAACTTCTTTCACCGTAAGGCACTTGTACATACGGAGTCCGCAGGTACGAGCTCCACACCTAGGCGTTTTTTTCTCCTTCTGGGCACTAATATAGCCTTACAAACTTTTTTTTGTGCATATTTGTACATACATGACAACTATCTGATCTTCCGAGCTATACATGTTCATAACTCTCTCTCTCTCTCTCTTTGGTGGGGTAGGTTGTCTTTTCTTCGTAGGATCTGGTTGCCAAGGGGGGAGGATTTCCCGTGGGTTTCTTAATCTTCGGCCATTACGGTGATTCTCTCTCTCCTATCTCGGAGGAAACGCCTTTTTGTCTACATTATTGGTTTCTGAAGAAATTTCCTCTCGGAGATACTCTTAGAACCATCGAAACTAGCAGCAACATCCCTGTGTGTTTGGCCAAGCCCTTGCCCATGCCTTATTCTGTGGATAATACCGGAGTAAGGGAAGTCTGGAGAAAAGACTCAAGGCGATAGTGGTACTCCGTCGATGCTAGCTTCTCCAGTTTGTCCAGACCAGTGGGTTTGCATCGTCTTACCAACCACAACAGCGGTGGATGTACAAATCTCTTACAGGCACTCTCGAGAAACAATAGGCCGCGGAAAGACCCTCCCCCCTTTCATGCCAACGGATGATCCGTGCCATCACGTATGGAGTCCTTGTAGGATGATAGTAGGATGTGGTGCGATGGCGGAACTCCTTCCGCGTCCATAGACGACATACGAATGTGCACATTGAGGCACTATTATCCAAGCTCTGCATGCAACGCGGATCTCACTTGTAGACACGACAAGGCGCACTTCGCATCGCATCGCATCACTTTGAGCCGGGGGCCCACTATGTCGCCTCGGCTTAAAGTGCTACGTAGTTGGTTTGAGAGGACCAAGAGATGGGCTGTATGTCTCAGTTGAGAACGTCAAACTTGTGACGCAGCCTGTTCCTGCCTGCATGGCGAGCGATAGGCTAAACTATTATCTCGTGTATACATCGTGATTTCTGCATGTCTATGTTTTTCTCAATCTTTGGCTCTACTGCCCCCTCTTTTCCCCTCTCCAGTTGGATCGGGGAAATCGGGGTGAAAACCGAGGTTGGTTTTTTGATTTGAGTGTCTTTTTTGAATCTCCGTGTCATAGACTTTGTCATAGACTTTGTCATTTTGAGATTTGATTTCGTCATACTTTCTCTTTTCTTTGTGTGAGTGTCGATCGGTGGCTTTGGTTAAGCAAGTGGATAGTGGATTTTTTTATGCTTGTTTAAAGACACTACTATCGCTAGTACGGCTTGTACATCGTGTCTTGAATAGAGAGTGAACTTTTGTTTATTTATTTACTTTTTTTTCTTGCTGTGAATGGTAAACTTGTTACTATTTCCACGGAACTATAGAGCGGGAAAAAGGCCATGTAGTAATACCGACCTGTAATGTTTATTTCCGCTTCCTACTGTTATGTAACCAACCTGCTTCGACTCACGTCATTCACCCAAGAGTTGTCTCTGTTGTATCTCCCGCTATACTTGTATACACCGTAAGAAATAAGTGTCTGAGATTTAGGCCCTTTGTTCCAAGACATGCCCAATTTTACCAGAGACAGCTCCCCGTGCTCTTTTAATACTCGGGCCGTTTTTTAACGGCGCTTGGAGGGAAGCGAACCGAGCTCTTGGTAACCGCAGCTCGCTTTCCCTTTGTACGGGATAGTAAAACCGGGTGTGGAGCTTGCCGTTACGGAGTTCGTTCAAAGGGAAAGGCCAAAAAATTCTTTTTGATCTAAACGTGGCTTTGCGAGAAAAACTGGGAATGGGGATCAAGGGGGAGGATGGGGTTAGGGGGGGTTTATTGTGACAGATGATAGAGAGAGAGAGAGAGAGAGAGAGACTATTTACTTCACCCCCTGTGTTTGACTAGGAACTCTTACTGCCCTTGTTCTTTTTGGTTGTGGTATTCTATCGGATACATGCTGTAAACCCTGTCGTAGTGGAAACTCTCATCGTGATATAGAGTTCTACTGCGTGGTTTTTTCTCCTCTTCACCCCCTCCCCTTGATCGAAAAACGGTGATCTTGTGACAGGGCTCCCGCGTGGATTTCTGCTCTCTTCCTCCCTCCCTCTCTCTTTTGGAAGAGGGGGCCATTTGCATGGGTAATTCGGAAGTTCGGAAGGAGAAACCTGGACTGTTGGTGATGATGAGATGTTACAGGGTTTGTGGGAGATTTTTTATCCCCTTTTGTTTTTTTGTTTCTTATTCGGAAGGTAAACAACGTGTACGTTTTGGGATGGGTTTTGCTTGGCGAGACGGGATCGGATGGGGTATGGGGGAATGCAAATGCAGGGTGTAAAATCTGAGTTTGTTGAGATTTCGGGAAAAATGTGACAGAATGATTGGTTGTGATGGTATGTTGTAAGTGAATGTTTTTGTTTCTTTGAGCATGGGGTTGTTGGTCCTGCAAAGGATTATGATGAGGATCTATCTCAGGGCACTTTTCTGTAAGTTGATGGTGATAATAGCTTGATTTAAATTGTATGGCGGCAAAGCACAAGGTAAATGTCATGCTTTTTAAAGAGAGGGGGCCAAGAGTGAGATTTACGGTCTGGCAGAGCTCAGAGTGATTACCGTCCGGCGAAGATGAACATTGACGTTTGGGCGAGATTGTCTTTTGGCAGTAGAGGTTTGCAAGATGAAAGAAGCTGAGGTATGATTGCATAATATAATTCTCTGGATAATACGGATTGCACAGGGTAAATACCATGTTTTGCTGTGCAAGTGTTGGTCGAAACGGTGAGCAAAATGTCATGCTAAACCTCTTACATCACACTAGCCGTTTTACGACGAGCATGGCAATTTGCGGAACTTGCCATTGTTTCTCTTACATGGTTCGATCTTTGCTTCTAATGGCTTATTAATTTTAATCTTGCGCGGTTTGTCAATTGCAATTTGGTGAGAGAATGATACTGAGCTGTTGTTGGGATCGTTTAAAGGATGAGCAGGAGGATTGAGGTAATGAAACTGCATTCTCCCAACTCCTAATATGGGACTTATTTATCTCACTTATACTTTATACAATGAAGTCAATAAAATGATAACTTAGGCAAAGTTGGATCAGCTTGCCTCACTGAATGAATGGTAATTGAATCCTTCAGCACGCGTCCTATATAGCGTGGAGAGACATTAAATTGATAGGCTAAGAGCGGGCTTTAGCATCAAACCGGCTAAGTTGCGGAATCTCTCGAGATGACATAGCCAGTCACGTGCTGCCGTCAAAGAGTGCGTCACCGAATAGGAGCTTACTTTATCACTACCTTATCAATAACGTGGCATCAAGCAGACCGTACAATTGTTAATCACCCATTCGAGCCCATTTCGTTTTCTCCCAATACAGCGAGAGCGATTGCAAGCTCGAATGATGGAAATGTAGAATCTGCAAATTCGCGATTTTCATCAATCCAAGTCAAGTCTTTAGTTCGCAATGTTTAAACTGCGGCTGGGCTGGTACGCCGGGGTAGGTCACGATCTTCAAAGCTTGGTGCCAAGCTCTCCTCCAATCAGGCTACGCGGCATTCACCACGCCCAACCTGTCTATCAAAACAACTACTCGGTGTATGCTGGACATTATGCTCACATATGATTATTCTAGGTGTCGACTGCCCTGGCGGGTGGAGTCATTCTCTCGGCATTTCACCAGCGGGCCAACTTCTACTCGGCTATGGTGTATCTTGCGCAGAGTAACTTCTGTCTGCTGGTAGGTGACATCTTGTCTCCCTTCCATGTCCACTTGTCGCGGGGGGGACTGGCAGTTGACTTTGTTGTTATAGGTTCTGGTCAACTTCACATTGTTGCTATACACTAGCTTCATCTATGCCTTGACGCAGATATGCTTTGGCACACTGCGCGCGATCGAGGTCGAGCAACTTACCGAGCGAGCATGGTTTGCTATCACCGAGACATGTCTGGCCATGACAATCTTTCGAGAGGAGATTGGGGCTTGGTTCCTCGTCATGTTCACGGCACTGGTCACGGGCAAGGTCTGGGGATGGATTGGAGACGGCCGTGTAGACTTTCTCGAGCAACAACCCCCTACGAACCCTCGACTCTTCCACCTGCGACTCAGCATTTCCCTTGCGGCTAGTTTCATTTACGATATCTGGATACTTCGATATACCGTTCTCACGGTCATTCAGCAGGCTAGGCCGAATATGATGGTCATGTTTCTGTTTGAGTTTGCCATTCTCGCCACCAACTCTGGAAGAACGGGATTCCGCTACTTGGTATCCATCACAGAGCAGCGAATTCTCGACCTGCAGACCCGCAAGCTTTTGGCGGAGCGAAAGGCTGAGATCAGCCGGCAACGAGATGAGATTATTCGCCAGCGCGAAGCTGCCGCTGCCGCTGGGGAGCCAGCTCCGGAGAATGAGGAACCTTTGCCCAACCCTGATGATATCGACGAAATGGACATTGAAGTGCCCGGATGGTCGGCAAAGGGTGAGCTGATTCTTTGGTTGGATTTGGTTACTGGTAAGAGAAGTCCCCTTTTCTGAAGAATGTGTATACAACTCCAAATTCTAACACGTATCACTAGACTTTGCAAAGTTGGGGATTTACGTCTCCTTCTTCATGATGCTTCTCATGTTCTATGGCCTTCCTATTCATATTATGCGAGACCTGTTCATGACAACAAGAGACTTTTTGAAGAGGCTCAATGCGCTTTTACGCTACAGACGAGCTATTCAAGAAATGAACAAATACGCAGATGCTACTGTGCAAGATCTTGCACAAGAAAACACATGCATCATTTGCCGTGAGGAAATGCGTTTCTGGGATCCTGCAGAGAATGTAGGTGTTGTCGATCGCATACGCCCCAAGAAACTTCCATGCGGCCATATTCTACATCTTGGCTGCCTCAGGAGCTGGCTAGAACGGCAGCAGGTATGCCCGACATGTAGAAGTCCCGTCACAGGCGAACCGCCACGAAATCGTAATGGCCGTCGTCAAGCCGGTCTCAGAATACAATTTGGCCAGGCGCCGCAACGAGGCCAGAATCAACGTGGAAACGAAAACAATGACAACGGAAACAACAATGATAACAATATAGGCGACGGGCAAGATGGAGCTGCGCCTCTTCCTCAAGGGGGACGAGCCGCTGGACAGCCCCGTGTCTTTACTCTCGGTCCTATAAGAGTTGGATTTGGAGCTAATGACCAGCAAGTTCGCCAGCTCGCTCAACAGTTTGGCATGCCGCAAATTGCTGGTGGCCAGGAACCAAATCCAGCTACGACAGCCTCTCAGAATCAGTCCCAATTGCCTCCATCGGGTGATAGCCTTCAACAAGTCGGAAATCTCTTGCAGCAGGCGGAGCAGATGTTGCTACGCGAAATGCAGACTTTACAAAATACGCAACAAGAGCTACAAATTGCCAACCTTCTCAATACTGAGATCCAACGGCTTCGTCAGAGACGACTGCAGCCACAAGACGCCGCGCAGAACGGCCAGGCCCAATTCCCTGCACCATTCACTCAACTACCTGGGGGTCTCCCCCCGGTAGGCCTACCGCCGCTGCCCATGTCGGTACCTCAGCTTGGTGGCTTGCCACCATTTCCTCCCCCATTTCCGGGAATGTCACCAAGAATGAACAGCCCATTAATGACCCGACACGGAGCTGGCCCCTCCACGACAGCAATCCCTGCTGGTAGCTCTGAGTTGCCAGAAGGACTAGTGCTGCCCCCTGGGTGGTCCTTGACGCCTCTGCAGAGGTTGGATAATGCTCAGACTGTACCGCAATTTCCTCCTCAGACTACTGGTGTGCCTCACACCGGGGATCTTACAAACGGAAGCCAAGCTGCATCAATCTCAGTACGGCCAACACCGACGGTACCGCTTAATCAAGAGACCGCGCCGGCAGAATCCTCGCCATTTCCCGCCCCTGCTTCCAATGCTACGAGACTACAAGATCAACTGCCGACCCCTGTGACTTCATCAGATCTCCCTCCCGTAGTGTCACCCAGCCCAATGTTGCCAAACTGGGGCGGGTCCAACCAGCTTTTCGGAAGCGGATCTCGTCTAGACCAAGGAGACACGGCCAGCCAAGCCAGCACACAGGCAGCTCCGCAAACAGATACTGAAAATGTACCGGAAAGCAGCAGCAGCAATGCTCATGAATCTGTACCCGAGACTGATCTCAAACGAGAACCTAGTATCTTGGAGCTTCAGCAGAGCGAAGCGGCTCAGACGGAAGAAGAGCCGTTCGACAAAGGAAAGGGCAGGGCTGTTACAGTGGAAGAAGCCGAGGATGAGGAAGATTGAAGTGGATAAGGATGAGGGAATTTTTCTTATGTGTATTAAATTAATCGGACCAAGATCCGACGTGTAGAGCGCACTTAGCGTCGTATATCCCGTTGATGTTTATGGCTCAATTTCACAGAGAGGAATGGGCAGTTTATATGTGCGCTGTCCATCTACATAGATGCACGTGTTAAGGCGTTTGGGGTGGAAAGCAGATGGCATTCAATTCAATAGCCCAATTTATACTCTTTGCTTTCTTTTCTTAAATCCTTTATGGTATATGTAAACGTGATTGAGTATTTGCTGGTTTGACTTCCTATGACGGTAGCAAAATCAGTGTTATATAAGATTGATTCACGAGAGTAGTATCGTATCGTGGACGTGGTATTATTTTCGTTACATACATAAATTTTACTCGAAACAGTTATTCAAAAAACCTCTCATCTCCCCCAAAACAACGCCATAACATATCGCTCTTCTCAAAAATGGGACAAATGCCTCCTTTTACAAACGCTCTACTCCTGACTTGGCGCCTCCTCGACCTTTGGCCCCTTCTCCCCAATCTTCACAACCAAATCGTAACTAACCCTCAAATTCTCCGTGCCACTAAGGGCTCTCTTCATCTTAGCCTCGTTCTTCTCCTGCACTAATTTCCGTACAGCCCCAACGATGAACCCTGCGACGATGTCGACGGACCAGCGATCTGGGATGAGGGCCAGAACGTCATCGATTTCGAACCACCCACCAAAACGATCGAGCAAACCAGTGGTCTGCTCGACGCGATCGCTCACGTCGTCGATGGCGAGAAATTCCTTGAAGACGACCTGGAAGAGGCGACGCTGTTGTTCGATCTCGGGAATGCTGTCGCGGCGGCCCTGCGTGGGAGAGTAGATTGTCGCACCACCGCGGAGGCAGTAGGATACAGCGGTGTCGTAGTCGCCGAGCTTGTGGACTAGGAGACGCAGGGCCTCTTCGTGCTTGCGCTCTCGGCCTGCAAGGATGATTGCCTCGGGGACGAGCAAGTCGCCTGATAATTTGTTGGTGCGCTCTCTAATCGCGGCAACATCGTACTCGTGAGGGCCACCAAGGAGCTGAAGTAGTCGAAGACGGCTTTGCCAGACATCGTCGTTTTCAGGGGCATTCTCAGTCAGGAAATGCCTATACGTTGGCTTAGGATTTTGAAGAGCTCTGTAGGCATCGTACGCGGCCAAGACGCGGTCCCGGCTCTCGTCTGATTCGAGATCGTCCATGACAACCTCCAAGTAGTATGAAATAAGCTCGTTAACGTATGTTTCGTAGCCTTTATCGAACACCAGATGTTCCAAGTAATATCTGACCGCACCTGGAGCTTCCGCACGCAGCAACTCTACTGCCTTTGCGGGCTCAAATTTGGGTGCTTTGCTCTTATCTTCGGCGAATACCTGCACACCGAGTCTTGGGTTTCTGTTGGCTAACCACAGACCATATTCTTGAACAAGTTCTTGGTTGCTAATCTTGGTAAGGTAATCCCGTATTCTTTGCTCGCCATCAACTAACTCTTGGGCGTCGTCTTCCTCTCCTTCGAGAACACGCTTCCAAGTCGCCAGAACATCGGCGGACATTTTGCGGCTGTGATATAATCGACTCAGAGCAAAGAATCTGTGATATGATTCGAGGAGGCTGACAGCTCGATCCAAGCAGTCTAAACCGCCATCCACCAGTGTACCTATTTCGGCCCTGACGGCACCTCCCTTTCCTAAACCTTTGGGTGAGTGCCTGTCCAGCTCTAGCAGAACGAGCAGTAGCGCTGCGTCTACCGTTCGAAACACTTCAGCCTCAACCAATACACTTCCGAAGCCCTTTAATTTTCTCCAAGCGTGTAGATAGCGCCTCAGGAATTGCAAAGTTTGGAGTGGAAGACCTCTAATGCCTCCTTGGGATAGCGTTTGGAATGCTGGACTTGCCAGGAAAGCTTCAGGAGATTCTTTTACACCGCCATAAACCCAAATACCTTGACGGCCTTCAATAATTTCATTCCGAACACCTGGAATTAGAGACAGGACAACCCGAGGATCAAGTTTACTTTCGACTAGGACTTCTTGTAAAGCATTTAATTCTTCGTCTGAGAATTCCGTGTCTGGCGCTGAGAGAAGGAGATTGATCAAAAGAATAACTCCGGCTTTTTGTTGTATATAGCCAAATGTAGTAAATTCGAGCTCCGTCTTTGGCTCACGATCGCGAATAGCCGATAGAACCATAATGATTGCGCGTTTATCAATATCTTGCTTATCACTGTATGCTGCCTGGCGAGCAATCTCCAATCTCTTGTCGAGTTGGACAATTAGGGGATTTTGCACAGCCCACCAGATCCGATTGCCACGCCATACAGCAACGCGCGTCTTGGATTTCGCAAGGCGGCGGGCAAATTCCTCTCCTTCTGTAGTTCGTGCGGCTTCCCACCCCTCTGGAAGCGGCTCTCCGTCTTGTGAATCAGCGTCACGCTCGAAGAGTTCTTTCTCCTTTGATAGCTGTTCGATTGAGAGAGTAGTCCGAGAGCTTGAGGGCTTTAGCGTCGGTGACTTTGGAGCGGAGGACTCAGTTGAGCCGGGAAACGGTATGAATTTTTTCATGCTGAGTTTCTCAACAACCTCGTCGGATTGGGTCTCCTGGCTGTTTGTGAGAGCACGAATCCCGTATGTCCCGCTCAGGTTGGGATCATCTGATTCTAACCATTGCTTTTCAGGATGTGCCTCATTACCGGCACTCCAACTTTGAATTTCTACTCCGCTGCGAGGGGTGCCCTGGACATTTTTTGTCATAGAGGCAAACACATAGCCGTCTTCGTCTTCCGACGAGGTAGCATCCGATGAATTGCGATCAACCACAACTTGCTCAGGATATATATCGAATGTAATTGTTGGCCGTGTAGGATCACCATCAAGATTTACAAACATGCCAACACCAGGTTCAGAAGGAGTCGTACCCATAACAAGAAGGAACTCTTCTGGGGTTGGTGAGGCAATGTGCGGCTTTAAAAACACCGTCACAACCTGCGGAGCTGGGCTAGATGGCGGAGGGGGTGCTGGTAACGGTTTGTCGCCGGGCGGCGGAGTTGAACTATGCTCCTCAGGAGGTCGAGGGCTCGATGGCTGTCCCGGGGGAGATAGCGTCTGTGAGGCAGGCGGCCGTGGGCTTGTACCCCGAGAACTGGGAGCTGGTGAGTCTCTAGACGGGCCTGTGGCTCCTAGGCTAGCACTTCGTTTATGGCTTTGTGAACTGCTTCTGGGCTGTGCCCGGCTTCTTGAAGTACTTCGTCCGCTTGCGCCCTTGGCAATGTCTTGGACATGACCAAATTCGGCAGCATTAACATTTTCTTCCAAGGATGACATGTTCATGAGAGGAATCTTTAATTGTCGGTCCACGTCGAGAAGAGCGTAAGTTTTTGAATCTGCGACACATGCTATAGAATCCCGTCGCACAGAAAGAGTGCTTCCTGCAAAATCGATATTCTGTAAATATGTAAGTGGTGAGCCCTGATAGTGAGAAAGCCTTGCCTGGAAATAGCCGGCAATGAATCATACCTTGACAGCGCGCACATCTTCGTCAATCCTAACAACCTGGATACGCCTATTCAGAGAAAGAAGAGCCGTGACTGTCTCGCCTGTGTTCGTAGCTCCATCGCCAAGTCCTTCTTCGTTCAAGTCGACGCCGCCAATCCAGCCGCAGTTCTTGACTTGTTTCGTACCAAAAACTGGACTCAGCTCCGGTAGAGAGTAAAAAGTGACCGTTCCATTGCATAATATACACGCCTTCCCAACGCGAGGTAGCAGCAAGATTTGTGTAACACCGGATCGAGAGGTGGTGTTTTCAGCGAATGCGGGGGAGAGCCTGGAGGCTGGAATAAACACCGGTCGTCCGGACGGGTCGGAGGGATCTGGAGGGATGCTAACGAAGTGAAGGAGCTCAGCGGCAGAAGTGCCGACGTAAAGGTTACCGTCTGCATATCGAGGATAGTAACGATGAGTTAGCAAATGGTATAAGTGGTTGAAGGCGTAAACAAAGAGCGCACGAACCAAAATACTCGACGCAGTTGATCTTGATATCGTCCTCAGTACCATCTGCCGAGAGAGGTACCGAGTCTACCCATGGTTGCAACACAAACGGCCCCTCTGATCGGTCCACAGGCTGCACATTAACGGTTGGCGAAGCCATGGCGGATGATGGTGATGATGCCCCTCCACCCGGGCCATTGGACGTCATGACAGCGTATCTCCTTCTGGTGATGTCATCTGAAAACCCGGCTCATGTTATTTTTCGGAAAGATGGTTCGCGGCGAAAGATCTGCGCTCGCAACGAGAGCAGCGACTTGGAAAGGCGAGCTAGAGGGGGAGGTCTTAAAGTGCTCGTGTTCAAGGTGACGAATGCCCCAGCCTTTCGTCCAGCACTGGAGAGCTACAGCTATTGCGGGCGAGGCTGAGGTGGGGCGCTGCTACTGGCCCCTGTGGCTGGTTGTCTAGCACTAGGACACGCTGGAACTACGGGGCAGCGGCGCCTGGAAGCTTGCGTCGCCTTGCGCCGATGCAACTTTAGCTACGTCAACTCGTTTCACAACCTCCAAGCACACACTGTCTATCCACCAACCTGGAGCATTTAACCATTGGAGCCGCGCATTTTGCTCCCTGAATAGATACGAAGTCGGCATTTCAATGCTTCCCTGATTGAACACCTCTCTCTTCCGCAGCGGCGAAAAACATATACCACAGGGGCTCAACAACCATGTCGAACGATACAGATGGGGCTGTAGCGCAGAGCAGCAGCCCCGATGCTGCTGGAGGAAACAAGTTCTCTCATGCCATCTCAGCGTGGAGGAGTATGTTGAGCATGCCGGGTATTCGTGCAATTGAATCGTCTGACCGTGTCGCACAGATGTTGACCTGACAACGCTGGTATCCAATCTGGACAATACTGCGTCGGAGATTGTTACCTACCAGCGAGACTCGACGGTGCAGCGCAAGGAGCTGGCGCAAAAGACTAAGGATTTCAGAAAATCAGACGATGCTACAAAGTTGGCAGAGATCAAAGGGCTTCTTAAAGGTGCATTTTCCCCTGGCTAATGGCCATCGTGTTCAAAAACAAGACTGGCGGCTGACACTGGGTGGCTACAGCATACCAAACCTTTATCGATCTCCTTACGAATCATTCCAAATCGGTGAACTCGGCATTTCTCAAGGCATATACCTCGCTATCCGAGGCTCCCGATCCATATCCTTTACTGGAAGCCTCGGTTGACTCGATGCTGGTATCCGAAGATACGCTACCGAAAGTTACCGAAGAAAATAAGCATCTGCAAAAGAGCGTCTCGAAGCTTACGACGCAGCTCGAAGAATCCGAATCTAGGCTCCAGGACGAACGCGCTGCCCGCAAAGAACTTGAGGATAACTTGGAGGTCAAGGTAAAAGAGGTGGAAACATCATGGACCGCTGTGCTGGATGAGAAGAAGGACAATTGGGAGGCCAAAGAGAAGACTCTCGAAGAGAAGGTTGCGAACCAGGAACGCCTATTAAGCGAACTAAAAGCCAACTACGAAGTCAATCAGCGACTAGGAAAAGCTAACAGCGAAGAACAAGATGGCCAGCGCAGTCAGGCCTTGAACGCGGAGCTTGAAATGCTTCACGTGGATCTTGAGCGGACGAGTTCCAGGCTGGCCGAAGTCGAAGCACGGAATGAACGGATGAGACTTGAGCTTGCTCAGGCCAAATCATCGAGACAGTCTCAGAATTCATCCCTGGAGGATGACCCTGGATACATGCGAATGCGTTCGGAGAATTCGTCTCTCATCCGCAAACTGGAAGCAGCGAGGGTGGAGAAGGAAGGATTTAAACGCGACCTCGACAGCAAGCTGCGATCAGTAGAGCGTGAAGTGGCCCTTCTAAAAGAGGAGAAAGAGTCCCTCAAAGAAAAGGTGGACAAATGGGGTGACTACGAGGAAGTGAAGCAAGAGCTTGAGGTTCTTAAGAGCATTGAGTTTTCGACTGGCGATGACGACGAGGCGCCACATGAAATCGAAGGGGTCACTGGCAAGGGCGATACTTTGGAGAAACTCTTGCTGGCGCGAAATAAAAAGCTCAACGATGAGCTTACGATTCTTCGTGTCTCGCATCAAGACTTGCAGCGCCGACTGGAAGACCTTCAGGAAGATCTTTCGAGAACCAATGCAGAGCTGGAGAAGGCACAGAAGTTGAATGAGAAGCTGGAGAGCGATCTGGAAGATCTCCAAGCAGAAGGGGCAAACGCTTTCCCATCTGGCGCATCTGTTGCTGGCACCTACATCACTCGTGCCCAAGGACGTAAAGGAGGGAGAATATCACCCACATCATCCATAATTAGTGGAATAGACCCTCGGACAGCACCCGGTGAGCGTGAACCAATGGGAGGAGGATCAGGCATGCTGCCTATGGTGATGGCGCAGAGAGATCGCTACAAGAAGAGGAACGCTCAGCTGGAGCAGGAGCTCTCGGAAAACCATCGGGCGGTTCAGCAACTACGACAAGAAGTGGCCGCTCTGCAAAAAGACAACTTGAATCTTTACGAGAAGACAAGGTATGTCTCGACTTACAGCCGAGGAGGGGCCACGACATCCTCGTCATCTGCCTACGCGACGAACCCCAACCCGTCGACGGTCACCATCGGCGGGACAGGAACTCCCGGCATGGAGCTGAACCGGTACCAAAAAGCGTACGAGTCTAGCATATCGCCGTTTGCAGCGTTCCGCGGCCGAGAGTCGGCCAGAGCATATCGACGCATGAGTCTTCCAGAGAGAGTGGTATATTCAATCACGCGCATGGTTCTCGCGTCGCGGACAAGCAGGAACCTGTTTGCCGCCTACTGCGTAGCGCTGCACATCTTGGTCTTCTTCTCACTGTACTGGCTGGGCACGGCAGACTTTGAGAGTCACGCCAGCAATTTCGGCTCGACAGCAGCAGCGGCGGCGGCGGGAGCGGCTTCTGGTGGAGGGGGAGTAGGTGGAGGAGCGGCAAGCGGTGGAGGCCATGGAGACTGGCGGGAGGATGGGTTTGATGGGTAAAAATTTAAGAGGGGAGTAGTGGTCTGGTCATTCGGTGCTGGTCAGCGGGAGGCGATTTTGGCTGCTTTTTGGATATGACCACATGTACTACTACTATTACTATATATGATACACACGGAGTTTCTTTATTGCTTGGCAGAGCAGTGCACTTGGAGATGATCAACATCTGCTGCTGGTAGACAGGCTTGTGTTGGAAGAGAATGTGCGTCTTCATTTCATGTTATGCTGTGTACTCGTTTGTAATTTGATAGTGCGACTTACACGTATCTGCGAAATTCATTTGCTGCTTGCAAACGCGTGTGTCTCCGGAGATTAAGAGACTTGATAGGATAAGAGAGCTAAGAATGCGGTGGTGCTACTTTGTTCTAGACGCCGGCCGTTCAGCGCGGCCCGAGGAGGGGGCATTTGCGTATATTGATTGCGCATTGTAAGCCACCCCGGCTCGCTATTTTTACTACCGCTATTCTATGTCGCTACACATGTCTATTTTCTTTCTTTCTATTTGGCTTCTAGCTTGAATAAATGCGAGCGCTATGTATTTGGTCCACTATATCATCGTTTGTTGATACCGGATAAACTAGATAACATGGTACTCTATTGGATATAGGTAGGAAAATAGTGAGCACTCAAGCCAAGTCAAGAGTCTATTCTGCCCACGGTGAACGAATGCCGAGGTGGCGCTACACCTTCATCTCGGAGATGCTTTGCATACATCTGTAGTCCGACCACTAGTACGACCGTAGCAGTCAAATGAGATATCGCGTGCGCGTGGGGTACGAGATGGAGAGATCGGAAAAAGAGAACTGATGGTGGTTTGGCTTGGTTGGCTGGGAAGAGACCCCGAGATCTGTGGTGCTATTTTTGGAATACTGGGCGGGATGGGATAGGGTTCAGCGGATGTGGATGTGGATGTGAGAATGGTTCGTTTATTCGGTTTAACCGCCACGGCGGCGGGCCGAACATGTGGCGCCGAGAAATGGGCAGATGCTTTGTTATGCAAACGGATTGGCTTGTCGTTGCGTGGGAGGCGCGCGAGGACAATGAGAGACGAGCTGAAGAAGATTGAATTCGTTCTATTTCTTCTGATTATGTGTTGATTGGCTACTTGACGATTTGCTTGATATTCGTCTTTTTGAGGAGTTTTGAGAGTCGACACTGATGTATGTACTCCGCATTGTCTTGCACTTCCTTGCTTGAGAGAGCACTTTCTTTAGCACCTGATACCGAGAGGACCCAGTATACAACTGTTTACTGTTACCTCATGGTAATTAATCAACACAAGAGCACAACGCTCTAGACTCTCTCTCTCTCCATCAGCATCTTACTATAATATATTCCCATGTTCACCAAAGCCCAAATAGATTGCGCCAAGCAGGCTATTCATCTATTCATATTGCTCCAGCGCTACCACCTACTGCTTTATGTATAACCCCAACTTCTAAAGGCCCTCCCCGTCCGGGCGCCTAAATGGCCGCACGCGCAGCCAATCGCAACCCTGCCGTCGCCTCAACCCCGACCCATGCGCGCCTCGGCCGCCGTCGCCTCTCGTCCAATCAAGCCTCTCAGCGGCAACGCAGCAGAGCGCGAGATGGATTGAAGATTCATACGCAGAAGGTTCCCTACCATGATTTCCTTCCCCCCACCCATCCAATATACTTCCCGCCTCGCTCATTTCTATTTTCTGCGCTGCTAGGGCTTTTTGGCGCCAGCTCGGCAGGCGGCAAAAGGAAAAGAGAAAGAATTCTAATTAAAGTAAGCTAAAATAGAATTGCGCGTACTATGGCTCAGTAGTGAGGTAGCACTGCGTGTATGCAAGTAATTTTCTTTGGCTCGCGTAGATTGTGTGAGACAGTTTGACCGGGGGCGGGTTTTTGGCTGTTGGGTTATAAGAGAAGGTTGGTGGCCGCATTGTTTTGTGTTTTCGGAGTTTTGGTAGAAACATCCTCAGCTTGAATATCCTTCTTGCATATCCCGATTTCCTTTTTTGTCTGTTTTTCCTATTTCCTATTTCCTTGAGTCAGTATCTGGTATCAATTTGTGCCTTTTTATCCCCTCGCCATAAAAACAAAGAAAAATATTGCGCTTGCCGGCTGGTCCTTGGTTACGAATCACCCATCACATCATCATCATCCACCAATCTGGTTATTGGAAATCAAATCTGAATCAATACAAAACATCATCACCATCGCCTCTTTATACTCTACATCCACACCTTCTCACACACAATGCGTCCATCAGCAATCCTGGTATCATCACTTGCCATCTTTGGGGTTCACGCTGCTCCGGCACTCCCCAAGATCGACCTCAAAAATGTGGCCAACCCTGCGGCAGCCTTGGATGCTATATCAGATTACTTCAACCTGATTGCATCAAAGGTCCAGACATCCAAAGTGCAACCCGTTGCGCCGATATGTGACCTGTCCAAGGCACAGATGCCTACCAGTGAGTACAGCTTTGAGATCAGATTCGATTGTAATACATATATATAAATATGTACTAATAGATGAATCTAGTCACTGGTATGCCTCCTCCATCTGCGGGCTTGGTACTGCATCACGTTGCCGTCGGCCGCGGCACCCAGAACTACACGTGCGATACGAGCAACCCCAGCTCAGCTCCCGTAGCTGTTGGAGCCTTGGCCACTCTCTTCAATGTCAGCTGCCTCGCTGCCACCAACGCAGATCTGCTGGAAAAGGTCCCCGCCATGGCCGTCAACTTCTACTATGACGCAGTCACCTCCACGGGATCACTCGGCCCCATGACGCTTCCTCCCATCTCTGGCCACCACTTCTTCGCCGACAGCACGACCCCATTCTTCAACCTGGATACACCCACTCTGGACATTGGCACAGTGCCCACCTCCAAGAACAACACCGTCTCTGCACCCGCCACTGCCGCCAAGGGTCCTTCGGGCTCCAGCGCCGTTCCGTGGTTGAAGCTCCTTGCCAAGGATGGCGCCACAGGCGGCATCAAGGAGGTGTACAGACTCGACACAGCCGGAGGCAGCGCACCTGCTACATGCCAGGGCCAGGCCGCCAACATTGTAGTGCAATATTCAGCAGTGTAAGTTATCATCCCATGCTAATCCCTGAAAGTGGAAAAAAAGAAGATCATATTGATGCTAACACGGCCTGTCTTTAGATACTGGTTCTGGGGAAGCAACTAAAGAGCGAGTGATGCGATGGGCGAAAACTGGTATCATGGGCGGCGGCAAATATCCTTTATTTTTCTTCATTGTAACTTGTTCTTATTCTTATTTTCATTGCCCAAATCTCATATATAGATTTGGTAGAATATTTCATTAATTATACGAGGGCTGGTTAGCGATCTTTTCTTCCCAACATAAATTGATTTTGAGTTGTGTCGGATAATGTCCAACGCACACAAATGTATTGGCAGTGACTGAACCGACACCGAAATTGATGATCCTAATCCGTACAAGGTAATCCGTAGATGCGCGTGAGCTGCTATTGGCCATTCTTTATTCTTTATGAGTAAGACTGCAGAAGTTTTGCGGCTGATCTGCGTGGATGCGACACATGACGGATTACGGAATGATAACGGTTACCTGTTTCCACCGCAATGGGTTGTCGTGGAACATGCTCTCTGCTGGAACAAGATCTGGTAGATTGAGACAGTAATATGGTAATAAATACATGATAATACCGCTGAGTAGATACGATTCGTGCCATGTGTGCGAGTACACGCTGGTGATGGGATTACTCGCCTTATATGCACGTCGGATGCCGCCCAGAGCTGGGTATCATGCAAGCAAGCAGCCTCGGCGCACTCCTAGCCACGTTGGTGGTTTCACATCGCCAAAAGTTCCCAAAGGAGAAGACAGAGAAAAGCCAATTCTGAAAAGCGAGACCCGGAATAGAGAGCACTAAGGGAGAAAACAAGAAGCCGTCGATCAATTTCGTTGGCTGTGTCCAACAGAGGGCCGCATCGGAGCTAGCGAAGCTAGCGGATATAAGGTTGCTAGATATGTACCTGTACCTCGTGATCTACAAACCTCCAGCGACCGCTACCGCGACGGCTCCTAAAATGGAGTACAGCAACTTCAGGTCAGCAATGCTTAAGCATGCCAGAGCGCTCGGCCCTTGCCCCGCGGCCCTTGCTAGGCTCCTAGTGCCGTCACTAATTTTCCTTTTAGCGGCAGCGGTGGTGCCTGTACGGAGCATCCAGTCCTACTGGCCCTCTGTAAATACCGCCCTGGGCCCCGCCTCCACGCTGGCCTTTCTTAGTCGATACAGTAATATTGGGGCTTCTATCATAGTAATCCAAGGCAGTCTGACATTTTCGTGTTACACAGCATTGATGCACATCAACCATGACGTGAGGATGGAAGTGTCCAATCCGAGAAGCGACCAATTCACTCAGCTGAGGAGGTTTTCACCGAGGAGGATCGATCATGACTCGCGGGTTGGTTGGTGCTCTCTTGCGTGTTCAAGGGCGGAAGGTAGGCATTCACGATGCATATCCGCAACTTGATTGACGTGACTCGAGTACAAATAGAGAGGTGTTGAGGGTGTAGAATATCAAGATTCTTGTATTTAGTCGGTGAAGTAACACAAAAATACTTGCCCGTTGTTCTGCCAAGTCTGTGATACTACCAGAGATCATTACTCTGTGTACGTACACAAGCATGAAGGAGATTCATCCAAACGTTCCAGCAAACAAAAGCCAGCAACCCAATCATCTATATCGGCACTTATTGTTTCTTCTACTAATGACTATTGTTTTCTCAAAATTTATCCATCGATTCTATCCCTCCTCGCCCTTCTTCCCACAGCCAACCGAGTCTCAAGTCGGGAATCAGCGTCGGCTCACTGCAGGTCTCACAGCTGTCTCAGAAAAAGAACACACCAAATACTCATCCCGTGTCTTACATTTGGCATCAGCACTCTACAAATCGTGGTTAATTAGTACGAGAGATTAATAGTATTAGTAAAAGATAAAAAAATGGAAACGACGTTTCTAAGCGTTTCCAAGGCTAAGAGTGAAGGGAGGCTCGAGGCTTTCAAAATTCCATCTCGGCTCTCTTCTTCCAACACCATTTTGTTTCTCGACTAAAAAGAAAAGGCCTACTTTCTAATTATTTTTAAGCTTCTGTCCCTGTCTACGGCTCCAAATATTTTTCTTTGGGTGGAGAGTTTGCTTGTTTGCTTGTCATTCGTTTTCGACCAAATAATCCAACAATGCCGTTACTGGGGACGCCATTTTCAATTGATCGGCTGCTAGGCCTGCATCTGTTTGACAGCGCATTCGGCCCAGCACCACCGCCTAGCAAGGCCGCCAACACTGCTAAAGTACACCCCGCAACGACCTCGGTTGCTTCCTGCATCACTTCTTCTGCATCATCCTCCAAAATCTTCGAAACTGGCGCGTCTTCAAATTCCATATCATCAGCGTTAGCCTTGCTAGGCTTCATCGCCAAAGATCCGGATCCAGCCCCATCTCCATCGCCTCCCGCCGCTGCAGCCTCCCCATCTGTCCACATCGCTGCTTGGCCAATGGCACAGCTACCGGTCGAGATTTTCGAAATCATCACCAGGTATCTGACCCGGGCTGATGTCCAGGCCCTCCGCCTGGTGTGCAGAGAATTCGAGGCCAAGGTCTCTGCCCAGTATTTCCGAAATGTCGTCGTTCCCTTCCGCGCCGAGCTGTATACCAGCCTAGATGACGAGAACAATGCTGCCATTGCGTCGAGGCTGTTTTCCAACGGCATGCGCATCTTCGAATCATTTGGCCCTCACATCTTGCGCTTCGCCCTATCGCTCGAGCTGGACGAATTCATCCTTGCCTACCCGCCCGTCAAACCCGCCCAAGAAGCCATACCCGCCTTTTGGGGCATATATCGATGGCCCCACGAAACATATCACCGCTACAGGGATCTTGAAGGTCTTGAGCAGACGGCCGACGAAACCGACAGCATGAAGAAAGCTCTTCGCTGCCTGACCAAGGTGACCAACATTGGCCTCTGCTGTGATGCGGGCCTGGGATTCCTCGTTGGCCCTGAGCATGCAGTACAAAAGATCAACAATCGTGATCCCGTCTTCGATGCCCGCGATTGGCATCAGGACAGTCGTGTAAAGAAGGGTGATACGCTTGTTGCTGTATCCGATTTTAATGGTGTCCGTCGAGATCTGACTAGCGCCACAGCTCAGCATGATAACTTCAAGCGTCGAGTTCTGGAGAAGATGATCTCTGATGCTGGCTTTGCCGGCTACTACGTTCACGAGGCGATCGACCTTCTACTCGAGACCGAGGGCGTTACCATTTCCGAAATCGATTTTGACGAGCGGGAGGTTAACGTTGACGAACAGCAGCAGCAATTGCAACAGCAGCAGCAAGAGGCACGCATCTCTCGCAGAGCCCAGCGCCAGTTTCAGATCCAACACCTCTTACAGCAGCATAATCCACAGCCACAACAGCAACAGCAGGCAGTATTACCACAGCAGCAACAGCAGCAGAATAACGATATATTCGATGTCTTTGGATTCCAAGTTCCTAACCATCATGGAGGGAATTTTCAGCTGCCTGTGCCAGCGGATGGTAATGGTAACGAAACCACCACTTTTGGGCCACCTGAGGAGGATGCGGCGTTTGGGATACCCAATATCCCCGAGATACCTGCACAGCCGGCACCGGCTGCACGCCCACCCCATATTCAACCGAGGCCGGCTGAACAGGAGGGCCAGCGGCAGGTTGCGTTCGAAACTGCCAACCGCCAGCCTCTTATTCCAACCAATCTTACACGGGCCCAAAAAGAGCTGCTTTTGGAGTTGGAGTGGGCTCATCGTGCCATGATTCAATCCTACGTCATAAGCATTATCGACAATGCGAGAGACGGCTGCTTCACTAATTTGACGAATGTGACCATCGCCAAGATTCCTAGCGCTCATATCCATATTTTGTGCCACAAGGAACTCTGGGAGAACATTCCCAGCATCAAAACCGTTTCCCTTGCCGTTATTGCTGATTGGAGGAAGATTTCCAAGCCTTCTCCCGGCGTTGTTGAGGATGTTCATGTGTCTCCCGTTGACGCTGTGAATAAGGTCTACAGACTGCTCAATGACCACATTGGACGACGACCCAATATTGAGAGCCTTCGTTTCGAGTGGATCTGCGGTGGTGAGTTTGCGAGGGGCCCATATCAGCGTAATCAATATGTTCTGCCGGCCCCGTTTGTTGAGTCTCCAGACTTGATGATTTCTCCCGAGGGCGCCAAGGATGCCAATCGGCTGCTTCATCTGCCTTTTATCAAGTACCTATCACTCAAGAATTGCTGGTTCGCACCCCATGTGTTGTTCCAAACAACTCGTTACATGGCGCTACACTCTCTTGAAAAGTTGGATCTAGAGACTGTTTCTATTTCCGGGCCTCCCACCATTCCGCCACAGCAACCTGCGAATCCTGCTCCAATAGCTGCCGACGATAATGGTGTTCCGCTGCTCCCACTCTTCCCTGGAGTTGTTGGCCCTATGCCAGTCGCTCTATTCCAACAGCCCGCGGTTCCTCCCGTGCCCGAGGAACCATCAGTCGACAGACTTGCGCTGCCAGAAACATTTTCGTGGGCTGGTTTCTGCGAGCATTTCAGCCCTGGCATCAAAATGCGTCACCTTCCCCGCTTTCGCGAATCGTCCAGCTCGGACACAGATGGATCCAGCAACAAGTCTGAGGACCTCTCTCCTTTCCTGCCGGATGCAAGCAAGCTCAAGGTTGATGAATCTCGGTATGGCCTCAGCTCTATATCTTTCAAATCCTGCGGCTATGTCTTTATAGATGTACGCACCCTCGATATCAGGGCGATTCTGCCGACGGAGGCCCAGCTTGGTCATGCGTTTGCAAACGCTCTTCGACATGATATCTTCCATTCCATGCAATATAGCAAGGACAAGTTCCTTGGCCGCATTGTGCCATATATGCTACCTGCCGAAATGAAGACGTTGGAGCATATTTTCCTGTTTGAGCAAGGCTGGAGCAAAGTGTATCCTGAGCAGGTTCTAGATGACGCTGTTACTGATGGTTTCGACTGCCCTGGCATGGCACGCTTTTCTGGAACTCTCGAGGGATCTGGCGATGCTGAGTCCCTCATGATGACGGAATGATTTTCCTTTCTTTCTTGGCCTCTATCTTGTTTGAACAAATGTTTGTTTACTGCTCAATATGGATTTTTAATGACCCCAGCTATGAAATGGCTCGATGATGAACACAAAATCATGGAAAATAGAGAAAGAACTCATTACTTCTCACCTCTTTTACCTGATTGCTTCCTTGGCATTACCAAAACGGTAGCTTGCTAGAGCATGTCTTTACTTTCTTTTTCCTTTTAATTCTTACTTGAATTCAATACTCGAAATCAATTCACGAATACGAATAAACCAATATACACTAATTAAAAAAAGAGAGATACCCTTTGGAATTGGAACTATGGGCTCATAGGGTTGGAGATTACCATCTTTTTTCTCCATTTTGGAGAGAATTCTTGATAAAAAAAAAGATATCCCAAGGCTGGGGCATCTTGACCTTTACTCCATACGAGTATGCTGTTCCAGACTTTGGCCAAGGTTTGGCGCACTATATGCTTCTTTTCTTTTCTTTTTAAATAATCGCCACTAGGCGTTTATATGCATTTGCGAGTTCAATTCTTTTCTCTTGAACCGCCGGAGGATTACAGTCCCTCCTACAATTTGGCGTTGGAGTAAGAGGATATACAATTGGCAGGGTTGCCATACGAATCGGCTAGACACGACTTCTCAGCCCCATGGAAAAATATTGCTTTTTTTCCCCTTCAATTTTTTGAGAGATTACAGATAGAAAGGGTTATGTTTTGGTTCCCATATGTGAAAAAATGAGGAACCTTCATCTTTTTTGATGAGAAATGGCTTTGGCTTTTAATAAAATTTAAGGGCCCGATATTTACTATGTTGGACAAGTGTATATGTACTGTATTAGACTCTTTAGAATGGACAAATGATCGCCATCAGGGATTTGCTCATATTTATGTCAGCAGAGCCTTCATCTTATAATTGTAGGTATCCGTATTACGACTCTGTTTGCAGGGAATCTGTATTGCCGCACCTTTGAACCTCGTCTTAGTCGGCATTCATATTCCCCAATAGCATGTCATCTAAGCACATCAATTTTTTTTTTTTGTAATTTTTTTGTGTATTTCATGTCATTGCTTCCGTCAAGAGAGAAGACTCTCTCATGCGGAAAGATATAAAAAAAGATTTGTTGCATGCAAATAATTTTTGTATTCCCATTTAAATGCCATGCAAGAACCCTCCTTCCCCTTTCTTTCCGTAGCCTGCCCATACACCTGAAGAAGCCACGAAAGAAAAGTGATGTTCCCTATTTGCCCCAAGTGCTTTCGCGAAAAAAATACCAGAAGGCGAACTGTCCGCTTTTTCCCCGTCGCTCCATCTTTAATAAAAACAAAGCCAGTTATTGCACATCGTGCTGCCGATTTATGCGGCAGTGATGGCCTTGCGGACACGGACGGCGCGCTGGCGGGCGGAGAGGCGCTCACGGCCGGCAACCTCGTCGGACTTGGCAACAACCTCCTCACCCTCGGTCAGGATGAGCTCGATGTGGCAGGGGTTGGACATGTAGGGGTTGATCTGTTCAATGATTGTTAGAAAAGAGCCTTTGCGAGAGTGTGCCGGTTTTCCTTTCAACGCAAATGTGCTGGCTCAAACAAATGTACGTCTTCTTTGAGAAAAGAGCAGATATTCGCAGAGGTTCTCCGCCACATGTTGTGTTGAAAGAAAACTGGCCATGGGAAATTCGAGGGTGTACATACACGACCGTGGGCACGGTATGTCCTTCTTCGCTGCTTGGGAGCCTGGTTGACCTGGATGTGCTTGACGACGAGAGCACCGGTGTCGAGGCCCTTAGCGTCGGCGTTGGCCTCAGCGTTCTTCAGGAGACCGAGGAGGAACTCGGCGGACTTGATGGGCCATCGAGCCTTGGAGACACCGAACTGCTTGCCTATTGCACAAAATATCCATCAGCATGACTTGTCCAGAACCCAAAACGTAGTCTTCTTCCAATTCTCTTTTCCTAGGGTATTCCACATCTCATATGTCCACAGAATACCCGTGCTCGAAGTTGCAAGGGTAGAAACAGGATTTCCAAGTCGTACCTTGGGCGGTGCGGCCAGTGCCACCGGCATATCGTCGCATGGGGACAGCCTCCTTGTGCTCCTTGACGTTCTCGAGGAACTGGACAGCTCGCTGCAGCTTCCAGCCGTTGATGGCCTGAGCGGTCTCTCGGGTGTTCTTGAAGGAAACTCGGAGGTAGGCACCGCGGGCGCGGGCCGACTTCGCGGGCTGGATCTCGGTCGCGGCGTATCGAACCTGAATTTTCGCAAAAGAGGCAGACGGTCAGTATGTTTGCTCTGTTTTAAATCTCGCGGTCTGTGCCACAATCATCCTCCACGATCTCTGGGATTTGGAGCAGACTTTTGTCGATGTTTCGACAGCAATCCCAATTCCTCAACAATTTCATAATTTCCTCCTCTTTCAAACATTCTGTCGAGCAAATCAAACGCAGCATGGGGGCAGGCACTCACCATCTCGACGGCTTATGTGTGGTGACTGATTCGACGACGTGGGTTCGCGGGCTGAAGTTGAGAAATTCTGAACTTTTGCCCTAAAGCGCTGGCAGGGAACCACAATGTTCGCTTACCCCTTCGGGAAGTGTTAGGGCTACTCTGCCCTGCTCCAATCAAATGGCGGCAACACGCTTCACTTACTAACAAGGTAGATTATATGGTGGAAACAGGCGACAAAATTACATGAAAAGTAAGAGGAAAAAATTAATTCAATCAAGATTAATTTTTTTCAAGTCAATGAGTTTATATAGAACTCAATTCTCAACTAAATTAAGCACTGTATATGATTTTTTCTGCTACAAAATTGCATTTCTCAATGCATCTATACTTGATATCACATGACCTTCGGTGCTGATTCAGCATGATTTTCTCGCACGTGACCGCCATTTGAACTTTTCTTCATTTTCGAAAAAAAATTCAACCGGAATAATGTCGGTGCGACAAGCTCCGCAAATCAATTCAATCTAGCCGCAAATGGCCACAGTGGGGGCTGCAGACTAAAGCTTCTTGCGAAAAGCTTCAAAAATTTCTTTTTCTCGCCGAGCCTCTCAGAAATCAAACGTGTTTGGCAGACCCAATTACAAAGGCAACTCCAGCCTTTTGAGTCGATCTCCTGCCATCTATACTTGTCACAAACCATTAAGACCTCTCGACTCAGATTCTTGAGTAGAATTCCACTTTTCGCGTTCAATCGCCGCTCGAACTCTATCTCAAAAACTTTTTTTCCTCTCTTTATCCCACTTCATTGAAATGGCGCCTTTCACTGCTCGAGGTGGTCGCGGTGGCCCTGGTGGTGGCCGAGGAGGTGGTGCTCCTCGTGGAGGCCGCGGTGGCTTCTCCGGCCGTGGCTCTGCTAACGGTGTTCGTGGACGAGGTATGCTGCTCGTCCTATAATGTCATTTGCGATTGAACTTTTTTGGAGGCTAACTCGTGATATCAGGTGGTGGCCGTGGCGGTCCTGGCGGACGTGGTGGCCGAGGTGGTCCCCCTGGCCGTGGAGGACGAGGTGGCCGCGGTGGTGCCCGTGGTGGCCCTGCTGGCATGAAGGGCGGTGCCAAGGTCGTCATTGTACGTTGAAAATCCTCTTGATCCGAAACTTGTCTCCAAAGTGACAATGAACTGACCTCATTTCTACATAGGAGCCTCACCGTCACGCCGGTGTCTTCGTCGTTCGTGGTGGCAAGGAGGACGGTATTGCGACCCGCAACCTTACCCCCGGCGAGTCTGTCTACGGCGAGAAGCGCATCAGCGTTGACGAGGCCGTTGAGAACGACGACGGAACCACCACTACCACCAAGGTCGAGTACCGACTTTGGAACCCCTTCCGAAGCAAGCTTTGCGCTGCCATCGCTGGTGGTGCTGACGACATCTACATTCGTCCTGGTTCTCGTGTTCTCTACCTCGGTGCTGCCTCTGGTACCTCCGTCTCTCACGTTGCCGACCTTGTTGGCCCTACTGGTTTTGTCTACGCCGTCGAGTTCTCCAACCGCTCTGGCCGTGATCTCATTGCCATGGCCGCCAAGCGCCCCAACGTTGTCCCCATTGTCGAGGATGCCCGTCAGCCCGTCCGTTACCGTATGGTCGTCCCCATGGTCGATGTCATCTTCGCCGACGTTGCCCAGCCTGACCAGGCCCGTATTGTTGCCATGAACGCCAACTGGTTCCTCAAGCAGGGTGGTGGTGTCTTGATCTCCATCAAGGCCAACTGTATCGACAGCACAGCCCCCGCCGCCGAGGTTTTCGCCAGCGAAGTCCAGAAGATGCGTGCCGAATCCATCAAGCCCAAATTCCAGCTCACCTTAGGTAAGAAGATTTCACTATTTGGCTCCCTATATACAGAGAGCCAGCTTGCTAACTCATTTGCTCTTTTTAGAACCCTTCGAGCGTGATCACTGTCTTGTTGCTGGTATTTACACACGCGGCGAGTAAACAGCGATTATGGGGTAATGATGATTATCTATCGGCCTGTATAAAGTCCTGATTGCCAAAAAAAAGTCTTGTTTGCTTGGTTTTCACGAAATGATTCCCAATCAGGCTGCTACTTGCATCTAAGCTCTTCGTGCGCCGAACGGTATCGGTTTTAAAGGGATTGATTCATTCAATAATGGCATGGGGCGTTCCGGATAAGGGGATCTTGCTTAGCTTTGAGCTTGTGTTACTTGTTACTATATAGGGTGTTTTAAGGCCCAGTGCAGAAAAATACTAGTACTTTTAAAAACTATAATTCTTGCTTACTTTTGTTGATATTATTTATTTTGTGTAGACTGCTATGGGCACATCTCAACCCCTGAGGAGAACATCTACGGTTCTCATCAAGATATATGAAAGAGTGACGACTGCCTAAAATTTTTGTTCATATTTGTTTCACTATGAAATACTACGAAAATCATGGTTTAAATCGCCGATGCAGATTAAATATTTCATTTTTGTTTTCTTTCGAGCTTATTCCTTGCTATATTCCAATGCAGCGCTCTCCATGCTCGTGTATAACGCATGTTGACTCTTTCACAACACAATGCTACCTTGCCAACGCCCACCCAATTCCTATATTCCAACAACAGAAAAGATGTTTCCAAATAAACGCCAGACGCGCATATACTCATCCATAGGTAGCCGTTAGTCAATGTTTTATCTCTTTATTCCCTTTACTTTATATATTATAGGTTGTATTAATTCGCCAACTGTCGTCGTTTAAATTCAAATTCGGTATTCGGATTTGGTCCCTTTGTCATAACCAAAGCCATTGGCTGCGGCCGCTTCTCTCCCTTCTTCAGCCTCACGTCGTAGTTAATAAGGAAGAATGCAAGAATGAGCTTGATCTCATTGCCAGCAAAGAATCGGCCGGGGCAGGCATGTTTCCCCGCACCGAAATTGAGATTCGTATCGTTGAGAGTGGTAAACTGCCAGCGGTTGCTCGCCTCAGCCGACTCTTGCCGCATGTGGTAGAACCGTAACGGGTCTAATTCCGTAGGGTTGTGGTAAAACTGTTCGTCAATGGAAATGCCCGCTTGGGGAGCCAGAACTCTGGTACCCGCGGGTAAATGCGTGCCGTCTGAGAGGTCGATTGGCTTTATGGCCTTGCGGATAAAAGAAGCTGCACATGCTGTTAGACACTGCACAGGCAAAGAAATGAAAGTGCGATGGTAATAACTTACTGACGTTTCCACGGAGCCGTTGAACCTCTCGCATGAAGCTGTCCAGCTTCTTGAGCTTGGCCATGCTTTCCTTGCGAGCCCAGCCATTCTCTGCCTCGAGGACTTGATAGGCCTCCTCTCGTAGCTCTTCTTGAATTTCAGGGTGATCAGCAAGATCAGCCATGCACTCAAACAAGAGATTATTCGTTGTGTGAATCGACGCAGCAGCCAAGATGAGTTGTAGTAAAGCGTGAGTATCCACATCGGCCTTTTCTTCTTCGGGTAGAGCCTCAATAAGCCACTGCATCAGATCATTCGGTGGTTCAGAACAGGTCGAGATTTCCATATCGCGAATTCTTTCCTCCAGTAAGGGCTTCAACAAGGATTTGGCAATGTCAAGATCTTTCCGTATCTTGCGCAAGTCTGACACGGCGTATTGAGCGATGGGGCGAAACCATTCAGGGAAAAATTGCAATTTGATAACAGACATGAAGACGTCAATAGCGAAATCAATGGTGACTTTGAGCCATTGCTCCTCGCGATTTAACCAAGGTCCAACGAAAGCCCGGCCGCTCAATCGAGCAATGCCGCGCAAAGCAAACGGCTGCCACTTGACGGGCGTCCAGTCATCGCAAGCTGGGAACTCAGTACCGATGTAGTGCTCAAGTTCGCTCTTGAGCTGAGGGATTAGTTCCGCAAGATTCTGTGTTAGACGAGTTCTAACAAGAAGTGATAGCATGTCACCGTTATGTCCTGGCGAAAATTTGGTGTATTTGGTTTGAAGAGCCTATATCCATTGTGTTAGTTGGTACTTGGGAGGTGTAGGGGTGAAAATCGGCGTCCTACATCAGCTACAGCCTCTGTTGCGCTGAGAACATCCTCGGGTAAACCCTTGATCTCAGCAATGAATTTTGGAGGAATAATGGCCTGAATGCCCTCTGTTGCCTTAATCTGATAGACTTGGTCTTGGAACTATATTGAAATGTAAGTAAATCATCAATGCCTTGAACATGGAGAACGGTTATGTAAGCTAACCTGTTTGTAGCTTTTGACAATTTGTGTTTCTGCATCAAATATCCATTTTAATTTCGACGTCTTGTAGAAAGGCACGCAGAGCTTGCTAGACTCAGGTTTTGATCGCAAAAAGAGCCACGCAGAAAGCAGCACAGTGAAGACGGTCAGGTAGCAGCCGGTGCGCGGTGTCCAGTAGGCGGATAGTGCTGACGATTCAGCTACCCACGAAAAGGACGTGGAGTTGGATTGAGGGTCCATGGCGGCTGCTTATGACTACGGCGTTAAGATGTGTCGTTGGAAGAGAGGACAATGAATGATGTTAAAGAAGGGTTGCCGTTATAGCCATCCAGTGGTAGAGATTATAAGCAACGAATGAGGCTTCGCCATGTGCTGGTGCTTCTTTGTGAAACCTGTCTGTCGAGGGCGCAAGATTGGGCTCCTGCAGGGAGAAGCAAAGCGTAGACTCTAGAGACTCCTTGATCGCATATCACTCCTTGCGCTGAAGTTTCACAAGACAGCCGGCAGACAGTGCTCAAATATCCAGACAGGTATTCAACGAGAGGGCGCTTGGCGAAATGTGGCCATTAATACCAACCAGGAAGCCAGCGAGCGGTCTCGAAGCAGCTGAGAAGCGATAACCTTGATCAGCGGCTACTCTGCACGGACCGAATGAGTATTATAATCAAATCAAGAGAGACGCAGAAGAGCCAATGTAGGAGAGAGAGAGCTCAACCTTCCAGCCGTCCTCGTCCGCAATCCTTATCCCCGTACGAAAGTACTACCACCATCTCCAATCACTAGCTGTAGCAGTAGCTGTAGTAGCACACCGCATCCCTACGCGCGCCCCTCCGCGATAATCAAACCAAGCACAGGGCCGCGTCCGATCGGGTAAGATGAGCTGCGCGCGTGGTTTTTCTGGGCGAGAAAAACGCTTCCATTGTCATGGAACGTTGCTGAAACAGGACGAGGCGTGTCTCAGAAGTGTTCGGGAAGAGCTGTTTCCGAGGCTTAGTGCGTTTAATAGCGGCAACGCGGCGTCCCACGCGGGGTATCTGCCTGTCCATCAAGATCGACCTACCTAAAATATATTAACAGGCAACTTTGTTGTGCTGTTTTGTTTGCATTTGTTTTGTAGGATTATTATACAAAAGACTATTGATTCTTAAAATAGCAGCATCTGGGCGTCGAAGCTGGGGGCGGCAAAGAGTTTGGTGGCTTGTCGAATGTCGATTCGCTCAGCTTGGCGGAGATGATCCCTATCCACCACGCTTTTAATTCCATGTCAGCACCCCCTTCTGTGTTACAGGTATGATTCGGATACTACCCACTATACACGTGAATGGACCAACCTTGTTGAAAGAAGGAGACATAGGCCTTGCCTTGGAGAGATTTTCTCTCTGATTTCTTGTTGAAATAGCTGTGTCTCACCTTTCTTGAGTGTAACTGCTGTCTTGTAGATACCATGGCGGTACAGTTCCCTACAGGAACAAGTCAAGATATGGAGTGCTCTGCCTATACTCGTCGGTAATATCACTATTTGCTATTACAAGTGGGATAAAGTGGGATATAATAGTAGTAGTAAGATACAATGTGCCTCATGATCATGTGCGAGCTTCCAGTCTTATTGATTCCACAGTGTCATATCCATATTGATCCTCCACCTAATATTGACATATTCTACGAATAGACTATAAACGGGATATTGGAAAAAAAGGGTTCACATTTAGAAAGGCTGCATCATCTTACAGGAGTTGAACCAGCTGGGCTTTTGGCATCCTGATTACGAATAGAATAGTTCCGGCGGCACACATGGGCGGAGACTTGTATGATATATGAAGCCAAAAGACGTCAAATAGTCCAACTGCCTTAATTTTTTCCTCTTTTCCCTTGGGCATTGTCAATAATCTTCCATCTATCTGTGATTCGTAGAGGCGCTTAGACCAATGCGATTAGACTGCGCCTTACTTTAAACCAACATCATCTGCCCAACCATCTCAAGGCAAGCTCCGACTAGCATATACGCCTTAATCAGCAAGCCCTACTCTACATATATTCCACCTTCACCTTCACCCACGGAGATACACATCCCAACAGCCAAACAACGTAAGCATTACGCGAGATACCAAATTCAAGCCCCATTGAATTTCCCCAATGAGGAATTATTTTCCGTCCAACCATTGGAGAGTGTCGTTCTCGAAGCAGGCATCCCCACCTTGGAGGAGAAATCGACTAAAGCAACACGATGAGCCAATCATGCCTTGACGCCAACACTGGGATATCAACTTGCATGCTTGTAACTGTACAAATGACGCTGGACCCGGCCATCTGGTAATACGACTATTCTTGTTCCATTCTTAGATTGCCTAGCATCGGGCCGCGTTGATCGTCATGCCGGGATCTCGCAAGATGTGGGCCACTGCAGACTATTCTGTTCAAACGACGTCTCTTTATAAGATGTAGGACTATGTTCGAAGCTGAAGGATCGAGATTACAGTCAGGATTTTTGAAGTCGATGGCAAGTATATGTTAGGATCATGTTTGCTTATACTAAATAGTCTACAGGACTACTACGAGCAATCTACACAACAGTTCGTCATTGGCACAATCACAACTCAAAGCAGTGGAACCACCATTATTCTTATCAAAAATCGAATTGTATATCTATATCTATATGACTACAAGCCCAAAGATAAGCTCAATCAAAGAAATAAAACTCCAGCTGATGCATTGCTATCCATTTTCGTTTCCAAATTTCATATAAACACTCTGATTCCCGTTTTCCCACGCTTAAGCGCCATAGACCTTGACACGGTCGTCAATGTTCTGGAACTCCTTGGGGCCGGCCTCGCCAGTCTTGCCACCAAAGACAAGCTGGGCATCCAGTCTCCAGGTGGAGGGGATCTTCCAGGTCTCGGCAACCTTCTCGTCAATCAGAGGGTTGTAGTGCTGGAGGTTGGCGCCCAGGCCCTCGAGCTCAAGGGCGGTCCAGACGAGCAGCTGCTCCATGCCCAGGGAGTGGACGGCCCAGGTGGGGAAGCGGTCGGCGTAGAGGGCGAACTTGTCCTGCAGGGCCTTTGTGGCGGAGGTGTCCTCGAAGAAGAGGACGGTACCGGCGGCACCCTTGAAGAGAGCGAGCTTGTCGGAGGTGGCCTTGAAGTTCTCGGCGGGGACAATGGCCTTGAGGGTGTCGGAGGTGATGTCCCAGAGCTTCTCGTGCTCGCTGCCAAAGAGGACAACGGCGCGGTTGGTCTGGGAGTTGAAGGAGGAGGGAGTGTGGAGGGTGGCGTCCTTGACGATCTCGTGGATGCGAGAGGTAGAGATGGGAAGGTCCTTGTTCAGGGTGTAGATGGAACGACGGACCTTGGCCATCTGGAAGAGGAGATCGGCGGAGAGCTTGGCGGCCATTGTGAAGTTTGTTGTGGTGGTGTTTAGAGAAGAGGAAGAGTTGAAGCTTGTGAGGTTGGAGGACACAAAGAGGAATGAGCTGAAAAGCTGAGAGAACTGAATGATTGCGGTGTTTGCTTTATAGAAGATGTTGTTTCTGTCTAAGATGGAGAATCGATTACAACAGCGAGGAAGGGGGATGGTTATATATATATTTTCAACCTCAAGACCATGTTAACTCCGGGCAATAGTACAACCTAAAAGTGATCGACTCAGGCCATTCAACGCCCCAGCCCGAACCCCTGACCCACGCAAAAAACCCAGATCAAACAAATATGAGATAGCATGATAGCATTTAGGAACTAGAAGGCGAAAGAAAGACGCCATTGACAGTAAGAAAAAAAAAAAGAATGGAGAACTCTCCCTAACTCCAGCGCATTAGACATCATGACCAAAGCAAAAGGGTGGTGCTTATCCCACCTTTGCCCACTCCCGTTTCCGAAAATTTCTCCACTTTGCTTTTTGGTTTTAGCACGGCTTTGAGCCGAATCGGGCGAGTCGCAGCAGCGTTTGGGACACACCATATCACATAGCCTATCAACTGCCGAGCGGGTATGTTCTCTTTTACTTTTTTGTTATTTTTTATTTAGATTTTGGTCTTTTTTGCCCTGACGATCAAGCAAGGGTCGGATAGAAGCTGTCTTGCTATGTGTTGCAATGTAACCTTCTTTTTGTCTGGTGGAGTCTGCTTCTATCCGCATATCCGATTTACACACGGATACAAAGTACATACGCAAAAACTTGTTCTCTTTGCTCTAGTAGTTTCTCGACTTGATAATACAAAATAAACCACTCAACCAAGGATTCTTAGCTGACTCACAAGATATTAACATATACATCAGTCATATCATGTAAGCGGAACAAAGGAAAATCTCAAAAGCATCGGATTCCGGAATCTCTTGCACACAGCCACTGTATTTCCATGGAAAGACAGGGGTGGTGGCTACTGCGGGAGCAAAAGCCCCCACTAAGCGCAACAGAGCCGCGCGCTATTGCGGAACACAGAGGAATTAGAAAAGCGCACGCAGTTGATTTCCCATCGGTTAACTAAGCATTTATAAGCCTTGGTTTTGCGCGCGGGAGGCGGTTTTCAGCCACGGTTGATATGACGGCATTAAACTCCGTGGTGCTGAATACATGTAGCTTTGTGTGGACGTACCGCTGTAGTTAGAATACGATTTTATTTTCCTGAATTGGCAGTGCATGCGAGCAGTTGTTTCTTTAATTGGATAGTAATCGAAGCTATTGTTGACTCACCCGCGCGCTACTTGTTGCATGTTCATGATGGAAATACGGAATAACTGAATCCTTCCCGTCTTGTAAGAAGCGCATCTCTTACCAAGATGGCATCAATTCTCTTGACTCATCCTCTCTTAAAGAGGAAAGAAGATGCGTATATAATTAAAACTATTACTCACCCGATGCCAAGGCTGGCAACTCACTGCAATCCCACTAAAACCATTCCCAATTGCAGCATATTCAGTTTTCTATGCGTCATCCCATCCTGAATCCCATCCCACTTGACGCCAATCCCCTTCCAGCAGTGTTACCAATTAAACGTGTCAAATTTCCTGATCCGGACAAACGTTATCTGATAATTTTATTTTCAAAATTCTTGGTATAGGCTGCCTATCCCACTCACTACTTCGCTGCCTATCCCACTTCACGACTTCGCTGCTTAACTATTTCCCCCCAATGATGCCCACCTCATCCTCATTCTCATTCATCGTTCCCAAAAGATATACAAAAATAAGGGAATTCAATTAACCAGCATAACCGCTTACTTCCATCCACAGACAGACATGCCCAAACATCTCATAATCCCAGACATGCTCATTCAATCAAATATGTAAAAGCCAAGAAGAAGAAAAAATAAAAAATAAAAACAAGTAAACTCCAATTCCGTAATGCTTTGTTTCCCTCCCATACACCATGTCTCTCGGGTTGCTTGCGCCCCGGATCGGTGCTTTTGTCTACTCCTTTCGTCTAGTAGAGCTATTATATATCCCCTCCCTCGCCTGGTATTGTCCAAACTTGCCCCTTCGGCAAGGGTCTGGCCAATTTCATGTTTTGCTCTTCCAATTTTTTTGTATCTTTCCCACATGCAAATGCTGAGCCGGTATGGTAAAAGAGAAGAAAAAGAGAAAATGCAGAAAATTGTAAATGTAAAAGTGCTTCAAGGCGTATGAAAAAAAAAAATGACGATTAAAAAAAGGGTGGTTGAAGAAAGTTGAAGCAAACACTTCACCACGTCTCGGCAATGTACTGGCCAGCCTCCTTCTTGAGCTGCCAGAAATTCCGAGCCTCTTCGCGCTCGAGATTGCCCTTGGCCATGGCGACGTCCACAAGAGCCTCCTCAACACCCTCGCCCATGCCCTTGGAGCTGCCGCACACAAAGATGCGGCCATCAACAGCGTTGACGATGCTCCATACGAGGTCGGACTGGTTTCGGACTTCCTCCTGTACGTATCGGCCCTCGCCACGGCGGCTCTGTACCACCTTCTTCACCTCATCTTCGTGGACACCCCACTCGCCACTGTAGATTTCATCTACCAGCGAGTCTCGAATGCCTTGCAGCACCCACACCTTATTGGCGCAGTTGGCCTGCTTCAAGCGTCGCTGCACGAAACCTCGGAAAGGGGCAATGCCGACACCGGCTCCAATCAGGAGCATTGGGCCCTCGGCGTTGAACTGCTTGGCCAGTGGGTTCGCCATCAGGCCCTTGAACATGGGAATGTAGAATTCCGTCTTCTCACCAGCCTCTTGGGCCTTGATGAACTTGCGGGCCTGTCGCTCAAAGAAGCCAGATCCCACGCCTGTTCGAGCTCCCTCGCGCCAGTCGCCAGTCTCATGAACCGTGACGGCGATCTCAATCAGGCGGTGTTGCTTCTGGTCGCCCCTCTGGAACGAGTCGTGGGGGTCGTTGGAAAGAGAATAAAAGCGAGGCATGAGCTGCTGCAGGGCTGAGAGAAGCTCGTCCATAGGTGGGTGGGCGCTAGGGAAGGCATGCAGCAGCTGAGAAATGGAAATGCTAGGACCAGATCGGAAGTCGCAGAAAGCCCCTTGTCCTTCAGCAGCGCAAAGGAAGCTGAGAATCTTCTTTTCGTTTTCTGCGGCAGCGTGCTCGGCCAATACTCGCAGCAGCGCCTTGGTGGGAGGATATGACTGGAGGTCCGCACACCAGGTGAGCAAATCCCGGCGAGTGGTGACGAGCTCACGGGGCTTGTCGTCTCCCCAGACGGTAGGCCAGCGGCCCTTGGTCGTCTTCATCAGCACAGGCTTATCTCGAAGGAAGCGGGGCACCATGAGGGCATCCAAGACGCCCTCGACAACCGCCTCAGAGTTGGGGGCCATGACGCCAATGGCACCGCCGACCTTGAAATCATTGTTGTCCTCTTCGGGGTAATCTGTAATATCCAGGTCGAAGTGGTAGGTGCGCTTCTCGGCACCAGGTCTTGTGAGCTCGCGCGCCGTGTGAATCTTGGCGGGGAAGACGTTATATGGAGGGTGAGGCTGGACAAATCGCGGAGGCTGAATGGTTGTGTCAACAGTCTTGAACTTTTCGAGGGGAATCTTGTTCAGCTTGGTGCTGTCGATCTCGGTATCGCGCTCCAGAGAGATTGCAGAATCAGTGGGAGAAGATGGGCTGGTGGGCTTGGGGACCGTGCTGAATGAGATGGTCTGCTCTGGAAGGTCGGCCACTTTGGTCAGGGCGGTCGGGATGTCGCCAATCTTGAGGCCGAGGGACCGATAGGCATCGTTATCGGGTTCCATAACTTTTTCATATTCAATGCCAGCTGGTCTGGCGCCGCCCATCAAGCAGCAGCCACCGCCACAGCAGCGAGTGACAAACTCGGCCGTCGTCTCTCCCGTGATACGTTGAATATCACGGGCACTCTGGGCAATCAGTCTCGTTGAGGCGCGTCTCTGGCGAGGCTGCTCAACCCGAATGGGTTCATCTTGGTCATCTGATTCGTCCGAGTAAGTCAACGAGGGGGCTATCGACTCCGGCTTGGGAGCTGTGTGGATCGCCTCGTTTGTCCCGAGGGACAGGTTCTGCATGCGGGCAGACTGCAGCATCTTGACTCTCGTGGTATAAATATATTCGATAGGTCGAGCAAGAGAGAAAGAGAAGAAGCAAGGAGTAAGACAACAAGGTAAAAGGTCGTAAGAGTCAGCAGAGAGAGAGCACTGCGCCTCTTTGGTTGTAAGATCGGAACTGTCCGCCAAGGCAGCTAGAGCAACAGAGGACAGAGGAATCCGGGGCAGAAGAGATTAAAAGGAAGATGCAAAAGACCCGGGAGATTGGGACTTGCGCACGGATACGGTCAACGGCCCAAGGGGACAAATTGGGTCGTACGAGAATCGAGGTAGGATGGTTTGATGCTCGGCAGAGGTTTAAGGGTTGTTGCGAGTAGGGTGGAAAAAATCCCGAGTACGGCTTATCCGAGGCTTTGGGCCTGTAAGTAGGTTTTTGATGGGGGGAAGCCCGCTAGAAAAATGCGCCGAGCCACACATGCAAGGCAAACACACACAGTTTTTATTCTAACATTTTACGCATTCAATTGACCCCAACATCCGTCAACGGAGCCCACTCGACCCGCTCAATTTTCGAGGTGCTTAGTAGGGGACCAGATTGATAGCAGGAAAAGTCTTTGCCCAGATGGCCCTTGGGCGCTGCCGATTGGCGGGGGGCGACAATGGCCATGGGCGGTGGAGCCGAGCGGCGCCGATTATTGGCGGATGACCAACGCCACGATGAGCTAAGAATGAGTGATGATTGATTGATTGATACTGATTGATAAAAATTTACCACATGCTGAGAACTGCAGCTGCCCGCATTACTAGTGCTGGCATAATCAGCGTGTCTGGCAGCGCACACAGTGCACCGTAGAGGGAAGAGCCGGGTGCATTGCCGCTCGTTATCAATCAATGACGCATCGCTGTCGCACATTCCAAGACACGACAGCGCATCTGGGCATCCCGCGTTTGGCACCCGAAGAGGAGGTGTGTCTTCGCTTTCTGTCAATTTCTCGCCTCCCTGGAATGCAATTGAGATGCTCCGCGTTAAGCCGGGCTCCCCAGGAGAAACGACTTTTTTTCGCTACGGCTAGCAGCTTCAATTGCACCGATCGCCGGATCCCCCGCCCCATCTTAGCAGGGGCCCCCAACATTGTCGGGTCTTTGCGCCTTTTAAAACTGGCCTCGCTGCAAAGATCCAATCGCTTGGGCAGGGACCGGCAGGAAGCGGCAAAGCGACCAAAGCAGGCAAGCTGCTGATCATTGAGTTTCTGTCGGATACTGTCAAGCTGGAAAGGCAGCTTCGGGCAGTGGACAGCCACAAACAAGCCCCCTGACCTTTTGACTTTGTTAGTATCGACATGTCGGCTGAAACTATCGGGAACTGCCTTTGCCACCGCCAACTTTGGCAGCAAGCAGAGGCACAAATGGAAAACGTTTCCCCCTTCTATGGAGTAGGATAGAGCACTAAAAAAAAATCGGGCTGTCGTACAAACTGGAGAACGTGCGTGTGTGAAGTTTCTCCGGGTTTGCGTTACGCCAATCAGCACGCCGCTTGCGCCATTCCCAACTGCCAAGAGCGCCGAGGCAGAGAATAAGAAACAAAAGCTGCGACCATGCATGAGGCATGGGGGTCATCCTGCGGGAGGGCGAATTATCTGATCCATCTTATCAATCCCATCTAATCTTGGCTGCTTGTTGCTCGGGCACGCTCTCCTTTTGCGGAGTCCAACATCACGGACGTGTCTCTGATTCGAGCATGCCGATTTCGGGCGTCTTGCTGCTAGCAAATAGCAGTACGAGCACCATACTCCGCTTGTACTCTGTGATAATGATCTGCTATGTGCCATTTGCTCTTCATCTTACTCTCCCCTCTCTCTCCCATTCCTGCCGAGCGAAAAAGCCAATCAGACAGCCAAAGACGTAGTTGTTAGCACACAATCATGCCACGCATATATATTCTAGCCCAATTGAGAAAATATCTTGTGCGTGGTGCATGTCAAGCGGCCCCAACTTAGTATAAATGAAAAAAAGCACGAAAATAAGGCAGTAGTGCATAAAATGCTCTCGGTGAAGCATCTTCAATGTTAGTACGACACTCGGTCATACCCTGCAACAGCCGCCGTGTCACCTCGACGCAAGGCGGCCTCGTGTCTCAACAATGCTCCGATAATCTAATCTCCCATCTGATAAGATCGAGCTGAATTTGCGGTGAGAAAAGGAGGGAAAAAATTGAGCTTGGCGTTGTACTACATACGGAGTGTTACATGCTAAAAGGCCTTCTCCATATATCGCGAATCAGCCCTTGTACGACCCGCTAGACGATCTAACCGATCAATCATGGACAGCCCAACAAAAACTCCCTTTGGGCGACTTCCGCTAGCCGCAATTAGCAAAAGCGATATCCTTTTTTTGCGAGCTCCTTGTTTGCGAGTTTGCGAGCCTCTCTTCATCCTCGGGTTCTAATCTTTCCTCTGTCCAATAGATGTGCCACAATTTCCGACATCTAGCGATTAAGCGCACCCGGTGGCGTGACATCTCGGCCTTCCAACCCGACTTCCGGAAAGCGAATACTATAGACATGTGCGAATACGAAAAGCCATCTCTAGATGTCCAAAAGTAATCAAAATAACTATCCAAAGAATAGATGGTTGTTAACATCCTTGATTGGCTCATCTTACGTGATGTCTAGGTTGGCCACTCATGTTTGACTATGATCCTGCTACCCCAGCAAACTTCACAATATAAACACAAGTTGCCTAAATGCTGGAATTTGATTCACCTCCTATTCATATCTCTACCTTGACACGCTGGTTACATATAATATGGCGGTAAAGGAGACTTTCTTACCGTAAATTCCCGTGACGCATGTGACACAGAATATCCGAGGAAGTAATTCGTCTTATGACACTTCCTGTATTACAACTACACAGTGACACAACAGGGCCACCCTATAACAAGCGACCCGTCACTTACTGGCAGCCAACAAAACCAACTCAGCATGAACAAAACTATCCAATTGAGAGGAAAACGAGTTTTCAACACCCATCAATGAGCTTAATTTATATATGTACGTATATATAGTAGCGGTATGGAATAAAAATGAAAAAAAAAGTAAAATAATAATAAGGGGGCACAAATGAAACCAATGCTGATAAGCTCAATGCCACGCTCTGCATAACACGCGATGAAAGGTACTTGACAAATGACGATGCTGGTGCAGTCGCTATGCAGAGGAGGGTGGTTGAAAGAAAAAAAAGAAATAAGAAACAGAAATTATGCCCGGTGAAGAAGAAATCCAAGGTATAAATGGCCTCCCCCCCTTTCTTTCACCTTTTTTTCCCAATCCAATACGCAATATCCAATATATCGTCCTTCTTTCTTCGTTACTGTTGTAGTGCTTTCTTTTCGTTTTCTTTTTTTTTTTTATTCAAAGAGGTTTCTTTTTTTCTCTTCTTTTGCGTCATGATTCGTCGGCTTCTGCATCCATCTTGCGCTCCAAACTTCTGGTTGCCGCCGCGGCTGTCCCCTTGACAGGTCGTGGACTCAACACCTGAGGCACCGACTGCGCAATGCGAGTCTGTGATCCAACGGTCTGCGTCGATATACCTTGACTCGTTCCTCCTGATACATCATCTGCCTTTCCTCCCAGCTTGCGCAAAAGTATCGCTGACTGCTGTTGAGCTAGCTTCTCTAGTTGCGCTGTGGGATCCTTGTCAGGAAACTCCACGTCAGCTACCCAGCATTTATGTGTAGTCTATTTAGCTGCTTTAGATTGATTAGTACGTACCCATTCAGCCTGTGACGGCACGCCCTCAGCTGCCGGCAGCGCTTTTCCGGCGGCATCACGCCCCCGAGGCACTGGCGCTGGTGTGACTGGCAAGCTGGGTCGCTCCGTCTCAGTAGGGAAGTCAGTAACCTTGAAGCTACGCTTTGTCTCTTCCTGTTCTTCTTCGTCGTCGTTTACGTCCTCATCTCCTTCCTTTCCACGGCTGCTCGATCGGTGGCGCTTCTCAATTGCTTCCGCATACTTGGAGATGCTGGGGTCTTCATCCCAAGCATTGCCTCGAGAGTATGTTGTCCAAGATGCTGTTCCGGCTTCGCTCTGTCTGTCCGATGCCTTTGAGACTGGGGACTTGGGAGGCGATTTGGTTACTGAGGAACGAGCACCTGAAGGCTTGGTGGTTGCAGCTTGTGGCTGCAGCTCTGGCTCATCACCGTAGAAGGACCTGGTAGCCTTGGGCTGTTTTCCTTCCCATGGGAATATTTGTCGTGGTGCCTGGCTCTGACCACTCCAGTTTTGTGTATCATTTCGAGTATCGGCCAGAGAAGCGCTCCTAATGTTAAATCATGTTAGTATACGTATTCTGTGGAGAAAGCCTGGACAGAGGAGAATCATCATCTTACTTCTGAGCCTCATAGGCCTGGTTATAGTTTCCACTGCCATTGGCAAGTTGAGAAATTTCCTAAGCGGAAAAATTAGCTGGTGCTTTAATGCAATCGGATATTACTGCTGGAAACTCACCTTCTCGCGGTAGTGGCGATCATATACGGCCCACCATCTGCCAACCATTTCGTCGTAGGCCGAGCTTCCATATGAGGCGTTGCGGCCAGCCCGCCAGGGCTTGTCAGGACCAATGAAGTGGACCATGTTGATGCTGGACTGGAAGTGTCGGTAGGCGGGGAGGTATTGGTAGTGTGCGGAAGGAGTGACGTTGTAGGTGAAAGACAGACGGTGGAAGTTGTTCTTGAAGTAGATGTTGAGGAGACCCTGGTCAGCACCATCGAAGGAGATGCCCCTCTCAGTCATGGCGACCATGGCGTGGTAATCACCGGTGTTGGGAGTCAGCGCCATGACACCAGTGTTGAAGATATCGGGCCAACCAATATCGGGGGAAGCCGCAAAAGCGTGTGGGAGATCGAAGAGCTCGTCCGGAGCCCGGTAGGCAACGACGTCGGCATCGATGTAGACAATTCGAGAGAACTGAGTCTGCTTCCACAGGTTGATCTTTGTAAAGGCAGAGTGCAGATCACCACGGTTCATGAGGTACAGGTTGGCGGGCTTGTCATTGCGGATTCGAGGAACAGGCAGGACATAGTCGTAAACGGTCTAATTGCTCGCGCAAAGAGGAGAGAAGCGTAAGTTAGCGAATTGTTCTCTAATGTGTATAAAAGTGCGCATTTTGACTCGAAAGCGTACCTTGAGCTGGACAACGGCCTCGGCGGTCACACCGTCGAGAGTAACCAGAACTGCGAGCTTCTTCTTGGTTCCCGCGTCACGGAGGGAGTGAGCAAGCACCAGAGCGCCTAATAGTTCATTAGTGACAATACGTCTCGGGAGGAGCTGGCTGGAGAAAACATACCAGGAAGGTAGGCATCGTTCAACAGAAGCTATAACAAAAGAGCCGCGGCACGGCAATAACGTTAGCTTGCCATCCTTTGAGCTATATAACGCATGGAGCAAGCGAGAGAAGGGGCTAGGAAAGACAAACCGTAGCATAAGCATGCTCGCCCCAGCTTGGATCAGCCATTATGAGCTAGATGAACAAAGGTTATATAGCTAGATACGCAAAAAGATCAAAGATGACAACGAGAGGGGTATTCCGCAGTCTCTGAAAGCACGCTTACGGGACAGAGAAACGAGAACGACCTTTACGGAGGAGGAGCAGAGGGAATAAGAAGAGGGGAGAGAAAAAAGAGCTCCGGAAGTGGGAACGGCAGCGGTAGAAATAAAGAAAGCGTTGGGAGGCAACTTTATGATGATGGAGGTTGGAATTGGGTACGGCACAAGAGGGTGGCGTTGTTAAGGTGCCGTCGGGTTGGCGCTACTTTTTTTCTGTCAATCGTTGATGCAACTGCGACTGCCTGCTGCTGCTACCTAATTGCTACTAGACTTGGCCGCTCATCTATCCACAACATGCTAAGCAGGCACTAACACGCCTGTTCTGGCGCTGCTATGCCTATTCCCTGAAGCCATCTCCATCGCCAAAGGCACCTAGACCATCCAGGTAGCTATCTGTCCGAAAGCTGATGGGCGGCACAGCAGCTATTGGATCAACCGCAGGCCACGCTAGCACACCTGTCATCGAGCTAGCAGCCACTAGCAGCGCTGCAGAAGCTCCTGCACGGCCTTTCCCGGGCCCAGCTCTCGCTGATAGCGGACGGCTTGCATGATGGCTTGCAAGCGAACCAGCCCAGCCTGCAGATGCAGCACGATGCGCAGCACATCAGGCAAATGTCATGCACATGCTCGTATCAATACAGTAGAGGTTGGAAAAAGGAGGGGGAGGGGTAAAAAAAAAAAAAAAAAAAAAAAAAAATCGAAACCCCTCCAGCTCGTCTCAATTAGCCAACCACGTTGCCGCGAATTTTTCTCTTCGGCGCAGGCGAAAACCGTCCGCCAATTCATTCGTGCTTCCTGTAGGTATTCTAGATAACGAAGCGTAGACTTCCTCACCGCCCAGTCATTTTCCTAACATGGCGTAACTGCCAAGGACCCAATGCTCGAGATAAGCAGATGCCCAACCAATACAGATATAACAGGTGGTTTCTCTCGCTCATCTACAGATACCAAAGGTACCGGATAGAAACCATGCCCATTTATACTAGCATCATATCCAATTCGTCACCCTCATGCAACATCCCACCCAAAGGCGCCACTCGATAGGCCAGACGTCCAGGCAGCTTGCAGAAAGCGAAAATTTTTATTTCTCTCACCATTTCTCGCCTCCGCGCCATGCATTGCCCATGCATACTTGCAGATGGCCTTGCATGAAGAAACAAGAGCGAAGAAAAAAGCTCGCAAAATAGCAACCTCTAGTGGCTTCGCGTCCTCCGCTGGCCCCTCCCGGATGCTGGCTGCAGAAGGGCTCCGCAGTTGGGAATCACTGCTTCTGTGGTTCTGCTTCTCTGGGCTGTCCTCAGATTTGCGATAAATACTAGGAACCGCGCAGCTAACGCCCAACGCCGCCTTCGTCGGGCTCCCTCGCATGTTTATCAGTTCCATGCAAATGCGCGCAATTCTCGTGCGGCCGCGGCAGCTCCTCATCACGTATCAACATGCTGCTGCGAGCAGTCGTGATTAGCTGGCTCACTCTGCGTCTCCATTTGCGATGCACGGCGAGGCTGCACATCCAAAGTCTTGTTTGCCTCTCACGCCACGGGGATAGCTTCAACGTCGGGCCGTTAATACTCGTTAGAAGGCAACGTCGTATTTAGTGCCGTGCAGTCCATCCATCCTCTCAATGGCCATCTCATTATCAATTGGACATCCCCCCTCCTTTTATCCGTCGAGCTCTCCGGGTAATGGAGTCGAATTGATACCTAAACGCAGGCCACATCCGGCGGCCTCGACGCTCCCTTTATTAATTGTCGGGCAGAATGGCTCCCACTAGCTTCCGCATCTGTTTGTAGACGCGTTCTTGACCTCGCCTTCGGGATGGGGCAACCTGAGCTGCAGCCTTCGAATAGACCCAAGCGACACCCAGGTATGCAATTAATTATGGCAACTCTCCACTTCGGCTATGGCCTCCTCTTCATCAACGATTTAGATTCTCCGTAGTCTCCACTGCAATGCTCGCTCCCCCGCACCTTGGTATGCTGAAAGTTGCTTCTACTCAAGAACCAACAAAGATGCTGCGACTACGAGACCAGCAGGACGAGCAGTTTATATGGTGTTTTCTTAATGATGTCTCTTTCACATGTGATTTCTGATAATATTACAAGATCATATATTATTGACTGAGTGGTGGTAGCCAGTATATACTAACGGTAGAAGTCTTCCGTTGTGCCCCATCGTCCTCTGGCCCCTCTTCTGTAAGAGCTAGGATACGACGTAGAGCAATTTATTAATATTCAAAAGTGATACGATACTAATGTGCCAATGATTCCGTGGGATGCTCTTCTCCTCGCAATGACGAAACAACCGCAGATATGAGGAACAAAAAAAGCGTAATAAACAAAGGGAGGAGGGGAGAAAAAAAGCCTCTCTCATGCATGCATGCTGCAGTATAAGCCTCTCGCAGCAACCTCAAAGATCCTTCTTGTAGGCGTGCTCCGGCTTGTGAGTGGTCTCGTAGTCAATATGAACATAGGCCCGCTCAACATCGGGCAGGCTCTCCAACTTAAACTGCAGCTCTTCTGCAACATCGTGCGTGTCTCTAAGCGTCCGCGATGGATCCATGACAATGTCCACTTCGGCAATCAGCCGCGGTCCCGAGTGGTAGACACGAACCGTATCAATGCCTTCAATCGCATCTGAGTGGGTCAGGCACACATATGTGATGAGCTGCTGCATGTCTAGAGGCGCGACAACACCAACAAGCAGCAGGAACTCGTTGAAGGCAGTGTACAACCAGATTCCGGAAGTTAGAAGAGACAAGAGAATGGCGCCCATGGGATCAATCCACCACTCCAACTTTGCACCACCCACCGAAGTCAAGATACCAAAGCCATTGACGAGCAGATCATTGCGGTGATCCTGCCATAGAATGTTGACCTGGCTGTATTTGTCCTTGAGAGACCAGCAGTACAGGAAGAGACAAAACTTTGTCGCAAACGCCGCGCAAACAGAGATGACCGAAGGTAGATGGAATTTCTTCTCGCTATCCCCAGTCGCTAGCTCCTTAGCTGAAAAAGCGATGATGATGAGGGCCACGGCGCTCATGAGAAAGCAGAAGACGATGTTGCCCACCGTCTCGAGTCGCGCCTTGCCAGCAGGAAAGCGTCGATGGTCGACCTTGCTAATAGCGCGGTTAGACAGAATAAGAGCGAGAGTGCTGAGCGGATCGAAAACGGCATCCGCCATGGTGGTGAACAGAGACAGCGATCCGGAGGTAATGGCAGCATAGAGCTGGAGGGCGGTGAGAACAATGTTGGCTGCAAGCGAGCCATAGATGGCAATCTTGACCTTTGTCTGGTCCTCTCCTTGCTCGACACGGGCTTCCTCTACATGCTCTTCAACCGATTTCAGCATTCGCTCAATGGTAGCGTTTTGATTCTCGTAGAAGCCGCGGACTTTGCGGTGATCGCTCTTGGGTCCTTGCTTCTTAGCTCCATTGGCGTTTCGTTCACTGTCCCTCTTACGAGATGAGTTGGCCTTGATCTGCTCGAGATCCGAATCCGTTTTATAGGATAAAGATAGCCCATAGGGATCGCTCTCGGCTGATAGACGTGGAACGCGAGAGTTGCGGGTTGCGGCGAACTGGCTCTCTACATCAGTGACCGCAGAATGGTGGCGCTCTACCGGATCATGGTTTGTCACTTCGACAGCCTCGATACCGGTGCTAGAAGCATCTGGGGCGGCAGGTCCTTTCGAGCTGCTGCGACTGGAGGGTGGCTGAAGACGCTGGAGGTTGTAGACATTAGGGTGATGGGTGATGGTGTTCTTTGCGTCGGGCGACATGATGGGCCGCCGAGTCTCTCTAATTCAATTGTGAAGAAGAGGAAACTGGCAAAGTCAATGAATGGAAGCAGCGGTTGATGGGTATAATTCTCCTTCGTATTATCCCTTTCACCGGTATAGCCGGTAGAGACGCGGGATTGCGCGTGGGGGTTTAGCACGTTCCCACCAAGGAGGCCTCTAAAAACTCTTGGCCGTCAAACGCAAACAAGGAGAGCTCCAAGGAGCTCCAAAGAGAACAATGGATCGTGAGCTCAATGCTGCAAAAATGCCCAGATGAACGGCCTGACGGTAATGAAAAATTTGATGATAATGAAAGTGCAGGCTGGATCGCGATAAAGCGATAGTATTATGCCAGGGGCAAAAGAGTGGAAATTTGACCGAGATAACAGCTGTGGAGAGCTCACGCAAGCAAATAAGGGACACAGTCAGCGTAGACGTGGGGGCATTTATTTTTTGGTTCAGAGAAGAGGATAAGTTGAGTTGGAACAGATAAAAAGGTTGGTCGGATTTACCCTATGTTTTAGCAAGGCCTCAAAGTGATGGATATGGCAATCTCAATGCGAAGTAGAGCTGTGAGGAGAAAAACAGGGGACATGGAGCTCTTGAGCGGTGAAGTCGCCACTTGCCAAGTTTGACGCAGGTCGCACTGCCGTATCACCTTCCCCTCCATCTCACCTATAGCGTATAGTGTTACGCGTTTGTTTCCCTTCTTAAACCCATCAAACAGCTTCAGCAAATAAGGTCAATGGATGAGCGCACGCCGCGCTCCATTGTACGTAGCACATATTACTAAGCTCTGGGGCTGAGCTGCCGCGGGACATCAACGCTTGAGATCTGTCGTAGACAAATAGGCCTGCACGCGGAAGCAGCAGTGCCAGCGCTCACGATGAATCGACAAGATATAAAGTCGATAATGAAGAAATCTGTGTAGAAACAGTTGAAATAACCTTTTTAGATGCAGTGGAGATTGCTCAGATCTTAAATAGATCTCGATTCAGCTTTAGTATCGGCAGGTCGGGCAACTTCGGAACCATCCAGGTTCCCTTCCATTTGCGGCTCATGTGCCGACCCACGCTGCGCCTCAGCCAATTGCTGCAGATGATTACTATTAGCAGCCGTATAATACTACAAAAGTGCATATTTTGTGATTGAAATTGATAGAGTATTATATGGTGGCGTTTTCTTGTATCTCTCGGTATCAGACAGAGCGTGTTAAATTAAAATATAGCTAGTGTTTCGGTTATCTTCATGAAATCTTCAATATTACAGCTTGAGATCCTAGGTCAACGCAAGGGACTAGTGGTATCCAGTAGAGCATGGTAAATGTACCAGCGTGATCAACTACAGGTAGGTATCCTAAATTAATTAATAAATATAAAAAAAAACACGCCTTGATGTAAGCATCGAAATAGGCAAAGGATAGTACGATATGACTTCGAAGTCGTCTACCCCTTACAGTCCCTTACAGTCCCTTACAGTCCCTTACACCCCCTTACAGCTTCGGCTCTATCTTGGATCGCTTCAGTATCCAGTCAATCACATCCTTTGCCAATTCGTCTTTGCAGAGATCTGCGTGAAGTTGATGATACCCGCCTTCATATGACTTGGTCTCCTTATCCTCAACAGCCGTCTGATCATTCACAAACTTCACGGCCGCATCATAGCTGCACGTCAAGTCGTTTGTACCGTGCGTCAAAAAGAGGGAATGCACATCGGCCCCCAATTTGACCCCTCCTCCAGATAGCGTCGCCGTACGATCCAGCAATGACGCCAAGCCCTCCAGCGTGCCCGTATTGTGGCACAGCGCATCGTTCCTGACGGACTCAACAACCTCCGGGTCGCGGCTCAGGTGCTCCGGAGGAACAACATGCTTGAGCTGCTGCTTTGGCAATAGACGTCCAACCAGTCTTCCGAGAAAGACCTTGAGCGAGCTGGGCACCTCGGCAGGCGAGAAGCCAATGAAGGGCGCCTCAAGGATCCAACCGCGGACCTGGCTCACCAGCTGCTTATACTGCGCGTCTCCAGCCAGCGTGAGGGCTTCACCTCCGCCCATGGAGTGACCCATGACGAAGACGGGCGCGTCTGAAGGCAGCTTATCCTGGATAAAGGCGGCAACGTCGGCAACGACCCGCGACGTAGGACCGGTGAGGCCCTTCTCGGCGGGCTTCGTCACGCTACGGCCCCAGCCGCGCTGGTCCCATGCAAAGACCTGGATGCCGTGCTCAGCGAGCTTGGGGAAGAAGTCATTGTAGCGGTTGATGTGCTCGCTGAAGCCGTGGACGAAAATGACCTTGGCTACCACGGCGCTCGTCGGCTAGGTGACGGAATTAGCAGGTTTGCTCGGGATGGGAAATCACATGCTAAAAGGAGGCGGGCAACAAACCGTCCATGTCTTGGTGTAGAAGCTCGCATCGCCGATCTTGAACTGGCCCTCGGTAGTTGTCGTCATGATGAATCAATATTAGACGACTTATATATAAGACGTACAGCTACAAGGGATCTGAAACGACGCTCTCTCGCCAGGTAAGTAAATGATTAAGTGAAAACAATGGGAGACGCCTGAATAATAAGCAAAGCTCGAGAACGCGCTGAGATGCACCTGTAATGTCACTGTGGGTTAGTGGCTGTAAGGCCTGTAGCTAGAGCTGCGCCTAATTGGGTCGGGACTCGAGCCGGGCTTTTCCTTTTCAGTGGAGCTTCATCGGGTAGATCGTCAGCTTCCTCGGTAGAGGCTAATTGTCACGCCTCGTACCTAGGCAGGTTTTGTGTATCTGTGTTGGTACTTTTGAAGCTGGTATTATCAGTGAAGAACGATATCATTTTATGATGGTATTAGCTATTTCCATATCCAACTTCTTAGTAGATAGTTCCCAGTATACTAGACATAGAAAGCACATCACCACGCCATAAAACCAAAGATTGCTCATTCATTATACTCTTTTCTCCTTCACTACTTGCTCTCAAATATAATACACTTTCCACAACTTGCTATTCTCAAGACATTGTCTTCCCAAGTACGAGCTCGAGTGGAGTTATTACTACTACCTTACTACCTATAGATCCGTAGTATTTATTGATGACGTTGTCCTTAAGGGACATGTTTTGACCTTTTATGTGTAAAAATATTTAGTATTTGGTTCTGATGTGCCGTGTTGAACCCGCCGTAGATAATATACAAGTTTTATCAGATCACCCAACTCAACTCCTTTATTTTTGATATTTTTGGTTTGAATAGCTGGCGATCTCAGCGCTTCAGAGTACAACATGCCGGGAAACACTTCACCGGTTGTTGATTTTTTGTCCAGGCGGATAATTTTCTAATAAAAGCGACATTCGTCGTATTCAAGGGCGCCCTGATTTATCCTCTACTGATTGGGCAGCCTTCTCAGCCTTCTCTCGATTCGCTTCTTCGCCTTCTTCGACAAATAGCTCCTGGTCCTCATCTCTGGCGAGGTCATCTTCGATTTCCTCAAATTCGGTGATATGGCTTGTAGCTTCTGTTGAGGGCCGCTTTACTGGGATCTCGCCGCCGCTCATCTGCCACTCCATCAGCTTGCTAAAGGCGCTATCCTTATCCGCAGCAAGCTGGACATAGCTGCCAATCTCCGCCACCATTCCGTCCTTGTTCAGGACGATGATTTGATCGGACCGTTTGATCGTAGACAGCCGATGGGCAATGGATATCGTAGTGTTGTTTCCGCCGAGGAGCTTAGCGAGGGCCTCGTTGACTAATGTTTCTGATTCCGCATCGAGAGCCGAAGTAGCCTCGTCAAGGATCAAGATATCAGGATCCTTGAGCAGTGCCCTGGCAATGGCAATGCGCTGCTTTTGACCACCTGAGAGCTGCGATCCGCGGGCGCCAACCTGGGTTTCCAAGCCGTCAGGGAGATCGCTGATGAACGTGCAGTTGGCTCTCCTAGCAGCGGAGATGATTTCTGCGCGGGCTGCATGTGGCTTTCCGTATGCGATATTCTCAGCAATAGTACCCGAGAACAGAACAGGTTCCTGAGACACAACACCGATGCGTCGTCTTAGCGACTTGACGTTCATGGTTGAGATATCAACGCCATTGATGGTGATAGATCCGTCGGTAGGGTTGTAGAATCGTAATAGCAAAGATGCCACTGTAGATTTGCCGCCTCCAGATGGACCAACGACGCAGACGTTGCTTCCAGATGCAATCTCAAAATCCAAGCCGTTAAAAATGTTTACAGCCGGTCGAGTAGGATACGCAAAATGAACATTAGAAAATCGTATGTTGCCCTGGGCAGACTTGACGGGAAGTCCAACAGTCTGGTGAATGGTGGGCTTTCGGTCCTGCAATTCGAATAAACGGCTCGCAGCGCCAACTCCCTTCATAAGCTCTGAGTAGAAGCCCGAGAGGCCAAACAGACTGGAACCTGCAAAGGCGGTATACATCATGAAAGAGGTCAAATCTCCCAAGGACATGGCACCGGATCGTACGAGATTTCCTCCAACGACAAGCATGGCCAGGAGGGTCATGTTACCGGCCCAGCCCGTTGAGGAGAAGAACGTTGCGGCAATGTATGATTCCTTTCTTCCAAGAGCAAAGATCTTACGGACTTGCCTGTTGTAACGTCCAATCTCTTGAACTTCTCCGACGAATGCCTGGCTGGTCTTGATGTTTCCGAGTCGCTCTTCCGCAATCTTTGTCAAAGTACCGAGATTTTGCTGGATCGCCCTGCTCACATTTCGAATAGCTCTTCCGTAAAAGAAGGCGCCAACAGCAATGGGTGGGAACATGAGAAGTAAGATACCGGTAAGCTTAGCACTTGTCCAGATCATGATTGCGAATCCGGCGCCGCCACTGAAGACTGCTCGAAGTCCGTCGCTCAGGTTGGACGTAATGGACTTGCCAACAATGACTGAGTCAGATCCAAGTCGCGATATGAGATCACCAACCCGATTAGCATCGAAGAATTCGGCATCTTGAACGTATGTTCGTCTGTAGAGTTGAGATCGTAGTCTGGCGACAACTCTCTCTCCAATGATACGCAGCAGAATGATTCGTCCAAAGCTGGTCATGGCTCCGAGCGTCAGAACTCCACCCAAACAGATGAAAAACTGATTCAAAGAAAGGCCAAAGATGTCAACGTCGTCGATACTGTTCTTAGTCGAGATATCCAAGATGCGTCCAACGGAAAACGGTATGAGCATGGTAACGCCAGAGGAAATAACCAGAAAGAAGAAGGCCAGTCCCAGCCAACGAGCTTCGGGTTTGGCAATCGAGAGCAATCTCCATATCTCTGACATGCCAGCTTTTGCTGGGGCCTTTCCTTCTTTCGATAACCGAGCAGATAGATTGACTTGCGCCGCATTGGCTGCCTTTTCGCTCTTTTGAAATTCTTCGCTGGTCTCGTTCTCGGTGTCCTTTGTCTGCCTTGCCGGCTCTACCGTTCGTGGAGTCGCATCCTGTGAATTTGACTGAACTTCGCGTGCAGCAAGCGAAGTAGTAGAGAATTGCCGAGCTAGATGTACAATGTGTCCATATCCGGGAGATGATTGACCTGAAATACCAGAGTGCGACTGAGCCGTTCGTAGAGATCCTGCCAGAGTATGAAATGCGGCGGGGGTAAAGGCTGGAAGAGAACGTGGACTAGCAATTGATGGGCGGAGGAGATGCGGCTGGCGCAGAAGAGATTCGGAGGTCGAGAAGCATTGCGACAGAGATGCTCGAGCAAAAGCTGTAGATTCTTGCGCCTGCGATGCTAGCCTAGGAGGCAGCGCTCTTCGCAGCGCCCCGGCATTCATGTTAACCGAGGGGACCTTTATTCGGCCGCCCAGCGGTACAGCATCGAGTAGCTGGAAGCTGGTGGGAAGAGAAAGCCGGGATCGGTGCTGAAGGAGGGAAATCCGGCGACAGGTTGCAAGGAAAGTAAATCAGAAAGAGAGAGAGAAAAGAGGGCTGGAGCGAAGGATTTCCACAACTGTGCTAGGAGATACCGTCATAACTCGCGGGATTTACAGCTGAATGCGCTGCAAGCTTGTGCTGCATGCGCAAGTTAGCAGCTAAGGCGCCGTAATTAGTGGGCAAGGCTCGGCCGAAAGTCGGTAGTACGTGGGTTGTGCTGCACTCCGGATGCCGTACGGGCCTGAGGCCGAGCTCTAAGGTCCGAGATCCGATGCTGAATTGCGCCAGGGACGGCGAATTGTGCTTCAACTCACAGGGGCAATGTTTGTATAAGTAAAATTCTTTATATAGATACATGCACCTATAACTACTACAATAAGTAATTTATCATCCTGCCATTATATCGAGGAGCAAGCAGGCCTCAGCATCCGAATACATGGTAGTACTCAGGAGCCCCTCCAAGCTGATTGAGCCGCATCCGGCTTTGAAATGTTGAAAAGTCCTACACGGTAACTTTGCAATAACCTTAATAAGCCACAGCTGGTACTGAAAGTCGACACTTAGAAGCAGTTACAATGAGTGAATAGATCAAATCGCTTCCGTCAAGGCCTAAAGATGATGTCCCGCCACGACAATTTTCATACCACTGAATCGTTGCTAAAAATTAACAGGATTCCCTTTCAAGATCAAACATCGTTGTCTTCTTTTAGCATTTCTGCCACTTCAGGATCTATCTCGCCATCGTTTCCGAGATCGGGAAAGTCATCGCCATCGTCTACTCGTCGCCTTTTATTGGAGCCGTTGGTTGATATGGGTAGTGACTGAGTAAAGGTGGCCGAGGTGGAGGGATCGGTTGCCGAGACGTCCTCTGATGACTTCATATCCACATTGTCTTCAGTATTTTCGATAGCGTCAGGCATATCCCCGAAGTCATCATCAATGCTAGGCGGCGTCAGAGCCTCCATCTCTGGCCGGTCGAGCTCGGTGGGAGGGCTGCCGGATTCCCCTTCCGCATGGGATCCGTTGTTTTCTGCAGGTCCAAGTGCTCTCATGATGGCCACCTCGACCTGCTGCTTCTTATCTTCAATCTCTCGTTTGCGGGTTGACAGTTCAAAAGCCGTAGTCTTTTCACTTTCCAGAGCCGCCCTATTTGCATCCAGCATTTTTTCCAGCCCTGAGATCAGGCTCTCTCGAGCCTTGACACACTCGGCCACCGCGCTCTCTGCGCTTGCAAGGGTCTTGAGCAAGCCATTTAGGCGAGCTGCATAGACAGGCGCTGAAGGGACCGGCACTGTAACATCAACTTGCTTTTCGTACTCTTGGTTTGCGGAAGCAACGGTAGTCTTCAGCGGCACGCTGAGCTTGGTGACCGTCTGGTGAGCAGATACAAGAGGCGTGAATTCCGAAGGCACCGGCGGCGCAGATGATCCGCCGCCAAACGGGGAGCCTCCAAAACCAGGCTTCACGGACCCGCGAGCTTTATCCAATTCTAAGATTGAAATTAGTATCTGCAATTGTTCAAGGAAAAGCTTCAAAGGCTCGTACCGTTCAGTCGCGATTCGATAGCTGCCTGAATCGGTGCCTCGAAAATTGTCCTGTCTTTCCAGACATCAATCACTCGTCGCAATTTGCCCTGAATTTCAGCTGGCGCTCCCTTATATGCGACTGCAGCAGCTTCTGCTATAACAGGAGAAAATGCGATGATGAAGTCCTCCTTGTGGCGGATCCTAGACTGCTGTGCAACCTCTGGTTACAACGTATTAGCGTCTCTAGTTATGTGTAGCAGGCCAAACCCCCTCCTCTTAAAATCAATGTTTTGTACAATCGTAATAGAATGCATACCATTGGCAAGATAGACTAAGCTTAATCGTTTCGTACTGGACGAGTCTTTGAGTCGTTGCATCCAAAGCGCTACCGTGCGATCTGCGTGTCGTCTGAAGAATTCACGGGGTCAGTGCACATTCATTCAAATCGACCTGTTCATATTCAAGAGGAAATTGCGGCTTACCTATGGAACATGATCCATTGAGCTGCGGTCGCAATGCTATCATGGCTCTCATTGAGGGCTGACAGACGCGCCAGCACCGAATCGTCGTTGTATGCCATTATTACAATCAGGCAACTGTGCTCAAATTGAAGATTTCGTACAAGACTTGATCAAATGTAACACACAAGGTTCCAAGTGGCGTTTTTACGGGTGATGCGCCTAATTGGAATAGATTGACGTTGCGACGCGATTGAAAAAGAGTCTACAGCAACCAGTGGACCTTGGCCTCGAAGCTCAGCTACAGGCGTGCTATCAACTAGGAGGTGGGCAATTGAGGCGGATCGGGCGTGTATAAGGGAATCAAAACCTGACTGTGTGTCTGGCAGCTCAATACGGAGTAGGGAAATATATAAATAAGAGACTGCAGGTAGAATAGCACTGGCAAATAGCTTCGAACATCAAGAAGAAACTTTGACGCAAGCTGGATGCTCTGGAGTCTGGTCCGCTAGAAGATTGGATAAATGCAATTATTAGCGTGCCTGTATGGCGTTATGCAATATCATGCGCCCAGAGCTACGCCTCAGCGGCCCTCACCGCCCGGCAGAACGTGGCAGCAGTAGCCAGGGACAACAGGGAACAGATGGTCACTGCTAACGAATGCTTTGTTGCGCAAGCTAAGATTAATCCGACCACTACACTCTCCTTTGACTGGATCTCTGGAATTCCTCGTTATCACCCTGCGTTTGGCAAATTATCAAGTTTTCTCGAATCTCGCTACTTCTACAAAAATTCAAGATGGCCGACCGTTTCCCTTCTCTCGAGGACTTCGATTCTGGAGGTAAGCTCCTGAATGGATCTAGGTGCCTTTGCTCCCAGCTAACGACTGCTTTCCAGCGCAAACCGATATTAAAGATGTTTCCGACGAGCCCTCCGCTGAGGACTTCCTTGCCAGAGAAAAGGCTCTCCTAGGCGATGACGCGAACCAGTTCACGACAAGTGATGACGCAAACGCATTCGCTGAGACCGGTGGAGACCTCTTGGGAGAGACCGCCGCTGCCGAATCATCTTTCGAATCTCAATTCCCAGACCTTGCCAACCCTGCCGCTGTGCGTAAACATTGGATCTTCAAATAAGTCGTGCGATGCTAATGGGACTCGTTCATTTAGGGCCTGGCAGGCGTGGATGGAAACATCATGACCGGTCCATCTGTGAGCTACAACTCAGGTTACCAATCATATGCGGCCGATGAGGAGGAGCCAGAGGTCATCAAGCAGTGGAGAGAGCGCCGAGACGCGCAGATTGAGAAGCGGTCCGAGCAATTCGCTGCCCAGCGAGAGGAGACGATAAAGGAAGCTCAACAGAACATCGATGACTTCTATGAAAACTACAACTCCAAGAAGGAGAAGGGCATTGCGCAGACACGCAAAGAGGCAGAGGAATTCCTCGCGAACAGGGAGGATACCGTTTCTGGTGGCACGAGCTGGGACCGCATTGCCAAGCTGGTTGATATCAGTGGAAAGGGGGCCACTGGCGGAGCCGCCGGATCTGGCAAGGAGCGCTTCCGTGAGATGCTCATGAGTCTGCGCAAGGACGAAAAGGCACCAGGCGCAACTGGCTACTGATTTTTGATAGACTGAATTTACGACCAATTTAGTGATATTACAGGGCTTGGGTCAATAGGCGAGGAAGGGCCGGATATCTGTCATGCGACTTATTTGATTCGCATTCTTCTTTTTTTTTCTAACCACGCAAGTACTATATAGTGGCACATGGGAATAATGCTACGCATAATTGAAAAAAGAAAACTTATGGAATACGAGATACACCAAGGCGAACAAAAACATGGCGGACCAAGCAGATTGAGGAGATGAAAAAAATGGACTGACAAGATCCTATATTTACTGTCTATAAGACTACAAGTCATACAAGCTCCCAATCCCACATGTGATGCAAGCCGGGGTAAAATCAATTGGCTCGTCCCAAAAATATATTGGTAGCTTAGTCCTTGCTGAACCAGGTGTTGTGGCCAGCGACCTTTCGGCTGGCGGCGTAGAGGGTAGCTATAACTGCTTAGTTTGAATCCGGCAACAATCGTATGAATCATAAACTCACCACCGAAGCCTCCCCAGAGGGCAATCAGGTAGGGAGCCATGTACCAGCGGCTTCGGGGGTTCTAACGCTGCGTTAGCACTGTTCCGGCGGTTTCGCGATCGTCGATCCGTGCGTACAATCATCCACAGACGGGTGTGAGCCTTGTAGGCCTGCTGGTAGAAGCGCTGGTGCTCCGTGACCTTGTTCTTGGCGTTGATCATGCTATGATACTGCGTCAGCCGAAGTTCTCCAAGCTATGTGCATAATGCAGAGGCGCCGCGCGCTCCGCGGGCAGGCGGCAATTGGGGGTTTCTGCATGCGCTGCTTCAAGAAAAGACCATACCTCATTTTGGCGGTGGGTTGGAGATGCTTGCGGGGCTTCTCTTCTCAAATGTGCTTCGTTGTAGAGGGATCTTGAGGTTCGGAACGGCAGAAAGAGCCTTGGTTAGAGAAATGAGGCCATATTCTAGCTCGAAGTGGGTAGCTAGATGACTCAGCAAGCCGACCCATCAAAAATGCACACAAAGTGGGAGTGGGTAGGTGTCGAGCTTGGAGCCACCAATGAGATGCGTTGGAGCGAATATCAGAGTCCAGGAAAGTCTAACAAAGGCTTTGTCTTTTGGTAAACCTCGGATTTGCAGCTGCGGCATAGCGACGCATTATTAGCGGTACCGTAAGAGCAAACAACCCAATGCGGTGATATGCGTCAAAGTTCGGCGGCTTGCTGGAGACAAGACAATCCCAGGAATGCAAAGAGCCTTGTCCTCTAGATTAAATCGCCCAGAATCGACCCAAATCGTTTTCAAGCTCTCGGCGCAAAGATCGCAGACAAGGCTTCGGCAATATTCCCAGCATTCTTCTGCCCTAGTTCGCCCATCTACCACTCCAGTAACAAATAGCATTCTACATCGAGCTCCTACAGTTGTTCTTAGAGGCTTTGATCGGAATCCATGGCGAGCACTCTCTGCTGGGAAACAAAGTTCCTTGCTGCGGCCATCAGAATGGAGAGAATACGGGAGTCTAGGGCAGGTGCGGCAGCGACATGATGCATCATTGGGTCTCCTGTCGTCGAACGAATCCCTTGCGGCAAGAATCAACAAGACTCTTCAAGATACTGAGGCAGATATCCAGCCTTACGATGCCGCCACTTGGGAGGCTGTATGCGGCGTGCTGTCTGATATGTATGGCTCTGATGGCGTCTGGGCCGTCTTTCAGTCTATTTGGCAGGGAGGGAAACATGAAATTATTACGTTCAACGATGCCGAAGCCCTGCGCTGCAAAGTCTTGTCAGCTGCGTTAAGCTCTGAATCACGACTGTCCATGCTTTTTACTGCGGCTCGACAACTTGTAGCTCAGGATAATTTTCAATGGCCTGGGCTCTACACGAAAATCACTCACTTCTTTCTGGAACGTGGCGATTATGAAAAGGCAATTCGCTGGGATGAATCGCTGGCCCCCATCTTTCCAGCTGGAGCGGATGAATTTGGAGCTTTATTGGCAACCTTTGTTATCAAGCCAACTCCTGAGATGCAAAGCACTTTGACAGCGCTTTATGTCTCCGGCGCCAATCGCCAACTATACGACCATGTAATACCGGCTCTCTTCGCCTCCGGCCAATCCAAATTGGCCCGTACATGGCGAAAAAAGCTAGTTTTGTTTAAAGATCTTCCATTGACATCGAAATCTCGTCCATTTCTACTTTTTCTTGCCAACTACTATCCCCATATACAGCTCACAGAGAGTGAGCTGGCTGTTGCCGAGCTCGATCGCGAGGAGGTAGCTGCTGAAACCGGGGACGATGAATCCTTTTTCGAAGTCGATAGAAAAGGGGTCGATAGAAAGGGAACTCATAGTGATGCTTTCATCGCAAAATGGTTTGCCAGTACCTGGACGTCCCTGGAATTTGCAATCAACCTCATATATAAGCTCGGTGTACGCACTATTGGCCCACGCGCGTTACAGTCTCTTGCGCTGCGAGACCCAGATACTAAGGAAGTTGCAACTCGTATAGCCCAGGTGGAGAGACTGGGCATTAGAATCTCTTCTCAATCATACTGCAGGATTTTGATTGCATTTGCTAGGAATGGAGAAGATGATCTACTGATTGATCTGCTTCACTGCGACATCCACCCCGACGAATTTGACGATATGGAAACTCGGCATTCTCTCATGGCTGAGGCGGCCAGGACAGGGGATTGGAAGATGGAGCGACTTCTTCAAGGCATCGAGTGGGCTATTGAAACTGGACCAACTTCTCGACGCCTCAATTCCTTGCTCAGGAGCGAGCTTTCTAAGCGAAGTTTAGGCAAGGCGAGAGAGGTACTCGACCGTATGGAAGCACTGAAAATCAGCATGGCCCAAGCCAGTGCGACTGGGCTCCTTAAGCGGGTGTTTTGGAAGCTCGACTCTCACCCTCAGCGATCTCAACGAGCCCCGCACAGGGATACTACATCGAGCGACTTTGATGATCCCTTTTTGGATAGAGCCCTGAATGTCATTCGCCGCATTTCTTGCCACGACGTTGCTATCCCTATCAAATATTGGAAGACACTCCTATACAAGCTAGGACGTTCAAGACGCCTTGATGAGCTAGAGCAACTGAGCTTGGAAATCATGCAATTCTACACCCCCCCTTACGGAGGGTTAGTACCAGTGCATAGAGAGGATCTACCGAAGCACTTCAATACCGAAGAAAGAGAATCTATACCAGCTGATTTGCCATTCGTACATCACCATCACCCGATCCGACTGCTATTTGATCCTTCGCTGCAGCGCTCCATAGTAAGATGGGGATTTGACCAGACGCTGGCAACCAAACCTCAACCGCCGTCCACTCTTACATCTCTACAAACGCCGAGCTTTTCACAGTTTGATGTTGCTCGCGGAGTCCGTCTGCTAGCTACACTGCGAGACCAGGGAGCTTTGATAGACACGCAAGTGGTTCGATCAAGCGTCATCTCTCGTATCGCCACCGGCATGGTCCCTGGACGGCCCAGACACCGAGCAAGAGACAGTATCGAATTCTCCGTAGAGAATTTGATGGATCTTATAGAAAAGGCGTGGGGTTCAGAGATGTTTCCCGACGCGCCAAAGGTGATTCGAGAAATCGAAGCGCGGAAGTCAAAGCTGTGGCACCAATATCCAAGATTGATCGATAGGACTTTTAATAAAGATTCCACATGAGAGAGAAGCAAGCGAAGCGATATACTGCAAAGCAATAGCACAATAGCACATAAGAATCTATTTCTGGGCACACGCAGGAGAGCCCCTTGTACAATACTATCTACAGAAACATGTAAATAAATTCTAATCAAAACCCCGTAAAACTCCAAGTGTATCATTGATTTTTTCCTTGGGGAGCATTATCAGCTCCATTATTGATACACATGATCACACGTCGTAAAGCAATATGACCATCAACCGCTTGTCAGAACGCCATGCTGAGCCACAGTTATCACGAAAAGGAGAGAGGACTTCCTCTCGTCTTGACTGCGTCGTCTCTTCGTACAACGCCAAATACCCTTCCCACTCTCATCTACTTTTATTTTCAGCCCAGCTCAATCCAAATATTTAGTCCCTATTCTTCTTAGGCTTGACCAAGAGTAGAATGAACAGGCCCGCAACCAATAACAGCAGCAAGAGTATAATCTTCCTCTTAATGCTCCTCTTCTGATAGCCAGACGCTATTATAAGCTCTTTATCGGCAGCTTTGACTTCTGTATTCATGCGTTCAACATTGTAATCGATTCGGTCCAACATGGTGCCCTGGTCAATGATCATGGTCTGGAGATCTCGGAAAAGATCGGATAACTCGATGATGCCTTGTGCGATTTCTTCGATTTCTCGCTCTCGCTGGGCGATGGCGGCGTCGTTTGAATGCAGAGTCTTTTGCTGCATGGCTACCTGTAGCGTTGATTGGGAGAATGACCGGTCGGCATCTGATTCTTGGAGTGACGGATCCATGTACGATGAGCCAGGCATGGGTGACGTTGGACGGTCGATGGGGCTGACGGCGCCGAGACCACCCATTCCGCGGAGTTCTAACACTTGGGGTCAGCATTGTTTCTTTGTCAAGACGCCATGAAGGATATACTTTTGAGATATGCGCTCTGCTTCTTTCTAAAGTTTGCACTCGCTTCTTGGACCCGTGTCGCAAGGGATATCTGAATGTTCTTCGCCATTGTCTCCTCGGCTCTGCTGATACTGTCGGACTGTTTCGACTCGCGAACCATGCTCTCGAGCTTCTGGATCCGCTGGTGGCACTGGTGAAAGCCCTTTGTGATCTCTTGGGTGAGCCTCTCGATCTGCACCTCCTCGGCCCGCTTGGTCTCGTCATCGTCGAAGCCCGGGAGCACATGCGTCTGGTGTAGCTTGTCGAGACGCTGGCTCTTTGTGGCAATCTCGGCGAGGAGCTCTGTGATCTCGTCCGAGATGTCCGACCACCGCGGCGGCAGAAGGTCCATCTCGATTACAGCGTCGCCATCATCTTCGAATGCGCCGCTCGAGAGCAGCCCGCGCCGGTCTTCGTGCGCAAAGCTGCTGCTCGAGTAGGCGTCTGAGAAGCCTCCCTGGGCATATTTGGATCGTTGGTTGGGATGATGAGCGTACGACTGCCGATAGGAGATGTAGCTACGGGTTCTCCAGGTCAGATATGACGGATGGACTCAATTAGGCGAATAGGTGTTCGCATCCGAGCTGCAAGGGCTAGGGATAGCGACATAACGTACAGGTTTGTGCGGTCGCGCCACATGGCGGACGCTAGAGGGGGGCGTCTGGTGGCCTGTCAGGAGAGTAGCAAGTCGACAATGAATGGAGCGGCTCGTATATGGGAGCAATATTCCGGGATATCATGTAATGACGGGCATTATCGAGCGCTGAGATGGTCGACCTGCACCAATGCTCGAAGCTGGCTGGATGCATTACGACACTGCTTCCGCGGTATATACACTTAGCGCTAGCCCGAAGCGGCCGATGGCTGTATGAGTTTGGGAGCTCAGGCCCATGCAGCTGAGGCACTTGGGCGGTGTTTACACGTGTCATGAGTATATCTGGCCATCACGAGTATATCTCCCTGCCATCTGCCCTCTGTAGGTACTTGTAGTTATGTAGTATATACTCGCACTCACAGGAGCCTCTTATCATGGGAGATAGAGGTCCTGTTCAGCTCGTCCCGTTCGAGCCATATGACCTGTACAGTGCGAGCCGACGTCCCAGGCCAGGCCCCAGATAGGCCTTCAGGGGGTCTCCTAGGCTAGCCAAGTGTCGCCAAATGGCCTGCGACCCAGTTCTAACATGGGGCCTGCCTCAGGATTAATACTGTCTGCCGATTCTGCCTTACGGGTCCCCTGACAGCACGTTTTAGCTGGCCTGGCCTTCGTCTCTCTCCCCACGTCAACGACGACCACAGGCAAAAAGCTTCCGCCTTCGCTAAGACGCCACTAACGCTTGCTGTCGTATTAAATCGACCCTTTGGGCCTCTCTCACTTTTAAACTCTACACTCTTTGTTCGCTATCCATAACCCCTATTCACAATGGTGCGTAGCGCGCAGCAGCCCTCTATCGAACTGTCTCTATGGTCGCTACCCCGCGACCGTTAAGGGCTGCCCCCCATTCTTCAGGAGCTTTTGTGTGGCTAACCAGCGACCCCTCGACAGGCTGATTCTCTTACCGAAGAGCAGGTCTCTGAGTTCAAGGAGGCCTTCTCTCTCTTTGTAAGTCTCTAGACTCTCTTTTGCGACAACTCTGCTGGCGATTTGGGTACTAACCTGCTGGCTACAGGACAAGGACGGCGATGGTACGTAGTGGCTAGTGACGCGATACTCCTCTTTCCCCTCCTCCTCACCGTCCCCCTATTTTGTGCGAGCTATTACCAGAGCGCCTGAACCTGCGATACCGATCGAAATTTCCCGGCTGGCAATTTTTATGACGAATAAGCGGACAAGAAACTAACAGACTTGACTTGGCAGGCCAGATCACCACCAAGGAGCTGGGCACTGTCATGCGCTCTTTGGGCCAGAACCCCTCCGAGTCTGAGCTGCAGGACATGATCAACGAGGTTGATGCCGACAACAATGGATCCATCGATTTCCCTGGTATGTCAATAGCAGAAACACATAGACGGCTGCCGAATACGGGCTAATCTAGAGCGGTGAAGAGTTCCTTACCATGATGGCACGAAAAATGAAGGACACTGATTCCGAGGAGGAGATCCGAGAGGCTTTCAAGGTTTGTTATTCGCACTTGGGTATGCTTTGAATTCCGAAATTAACACTAGCGACTAGGTCTTTGACCGTGACAACAACGGTTTCATCTCCGCTGCTGAGCTGCGCCATGTCATGACATCTATTGGCGAGAAGCTCACCGACGACGAGGTCGACGAGATGATTCGTGAGGCTGATCAGGACGGTGATGGCCGAATTGATTGTGAGTTTTTGATCAACAGAGACGATTCTACTTTTTATTTTCATGTTTAAAGGGCTTTGGCTAACCAAGATTTGCAGACAACGAGTTTGTTCAGCTTATGATGCAAAAATAAGGGACTGTGTTTGGAGTTATTTGCGACTAAGCCAACTGTTGAGCTTATTAGAGGCCATGGATGTGGTTAATTCTTACGGCGAGACCCAGTTGTTAGCACGCACACAACCTGTTTTCTCTTTAGGAAAATCAACGAGTTGATTTTATTCCCTTTACTGTCAAATCTACAAGCGATTCTCGAAATTGCTGGCATGTCGAAAGAGTCGTGATGTTAAATTCTGGTAGCAGTCTAGGTAGATACCCTGGGCCATTTCTATGGATACTATCAAGTTATAAACCGGCGGCTCGCCGCGTATGCGCAACTATCTATTGAACAGAGGGGACAAGCCGTGGGTCGAAACGTAGCACAGTAGAATTCACTGTTGATGCTGTGTTGGTCACAAGACCGACGATGGCGGACGAGGAGCAAACAAGCGTGATTCTAGGCTTCTGTGATACAAGCTCCTTGTTTGGAAGATAGTCAGGTATCACGAGTGTAACCATGCTCCTTGGCAGGCAGCAATTTGTAGGCATGTACATTAAAGCAACTAATGCTGATAGGCAACCATTTAATAAAATTAACTTAGAAAAATAAGGAGTAAAAAGAAAAGAAAAAAAAGTGCGCATACAGGCGGTCAAATCATATATTATTTTCAAATTAATGCGGTATAAGTCAGCTGAGGTAGTACTTTTGGAGGCTCATTGTTGGAGGCGGACAAGCAGTGCTGGCGGTACAAAGGTACCCAAGCCTCGCCGGGCCATGGCTTTTTCCGCCCGTATCCTTTGTGTCTTGCCTGACCCATGATGCAGCGTGGCCTGCCCCACGTAGAATTAGACCCAGGTACATTGCCAGTACGGAGTAGTATTAGGGAGCAATAGTGCTGTAGCCAGCGACGCTGGTGGCATTGCGATTCATACACGTTCCACGATCCAAAGCTGTCCAGCTCAACGTCGAGGCTTGAAGCTGTTCTCGCCATTCTGCCACAGGTCAGCACTAGCAGGTTCATAAGTGGGAGCCTGGGAATTGCTGGTGCTATACCACTTGCTTTCATCGCCTACCGCCTCTGCTGTTCCTTGGATATTAACCTACGAGGTGACCCAGTCGCCGGGTCGAGCTCCTACTTTACATCAAGATGAGTTCCTGTAGGGCCGCTCTGTCTATTATGTTATTAGTCTTGTGAGATCTTGATGGCTGACGGCTGCCCCTTTGCTGCAATCTCTAGTAAAACAATTCATCCGCAACGTGCGTGCGGCGAAGACGATTGCGGACGAGCGAGCGGTCATCCAGAAAGAGAGCGCAGCGATCAGAGCCAGCTTCCGCGAAGAAGGCCACGACCACAGTATACGGTGGGTTTTCAATGTCGAACCTCTGCGCATCCAAATAATGAACAAGAATGCTCATTCGTAAATGGAAACAGCCGTAACAATGTCGCGAAACTACTCTACCTCTTCACCTTGGGCGAGCGAACCCACTTCGGTCAAGTCGAATGCTTGAAGCTCCTTGCGTCTCCGCGATTTGCAGATAAGCGTCTTGGCCATCTTGCTACAAGCTTGCTGCTCGATGAGAAACAAGAGGTCCTGACACTGGTGACCAACTCTTTGAAGAAGTAACTTGCCCGCCCCCTCCCCCCCTTTATTGCTGTGAGATTCAGCAGCAAACGGATTCTGACTATGACTTTAGCGACTTGGGCCACTCTAACCAATATGTTGTCGGACTCGCCCTCTGCACTCTCGGAAACATTGCGTCTGACGAAATGTCGAGGGATCTGTTCCCAGAGATTGAGAATTTAATCTCCACCGCGAACCCATACATCAGGAGAAAGGCTGCACTCTGTGCTATGCGAATATGTCGCAAGGTGCCTGATCTGCAGGAACATTTCATCGAAAAGGCCACAGCTTTACTCTCTGATCGAAACCACGGCGTCCTTCTTTGCGGACTGACCCTAATTACGAGTCTATGCGAGGCGGATGAGGAAGAAGGTGGTGAAGAGGGCATCGTTGAGAAATTCAGGGTCCTTGTACCTGGACTAGTCAAGACACTGAAGGGCCTTTCGACGTCTGGCTATGCTCCGGAACACGATGTTACAGGCATCACCGACCCCTTCTTGCAAGTCAAGGTTCTACGACTACTGAGAGTGCTGGCTGTTGGCGATGCGCAGACGAGCGAGCAGATCAATGATATCTTGGCACAAGTAGCGACGAACACCGACTCATCTAAGAACGTTGGCAACTCGATTCTCTACGAGGCTGTGCTTACCATTCTGGATATTGAGGCTGATTCGGGCCTAAGAGTTCTCGGTGTGAATATTCTGGGCAAATTTCTTACCAACCGGGACAACAACGTTCGCTACGTGGCGCTAAACACCCTCATCAAGGTGGTTGCCATCGAGCCCAATGCGGTACAAAGGCACCGAAACACGATTCTGGAATGTCTCCGTGATCCTGATATCAGCATCAGGAGAAGAGCCCTCGATCTGAGCTTCACCCTCATCAACGAATCCAACGTTCGGGTACTGATTAGAGAATTGCTGGCTTTCCTGGAGGTTGCCGACAACGAGTTCAAGCCAACCATGACCAGCCAGATTGGAATTGCTGCCGATAAATATGCCCCGAATAAGCGATGGCACTTTGACACCATGCTGCGCGTCTTGTCATTGGCAGGCAACTACGTCAAAGAACAGATCCTCTCGTCATTTATCCGACTCATCGCCACCACCCAGGAGCTTCAGACGTATGCGGTACAGAAGCTGTACACCAACCTCAAGAAAGATATCACTCAAGAAAGCTTGACCCAGGCTGGTGCTTGGTGCATCGGCGAGTATGGTGATGCTCTGCTCAGAGGCGGGCAGTATGAGGAAGCAGAGCTTGTTCAGGAGGTTAAGGAGGGCGATGTCGTCGACTTATTCTCCCTCATCTTAAACAGCAGCTACGCCAACCAGGTGACCACGGAATACATTGTCACAGCGCTGATGAAGCTCAGCACACGATTCACTGAAGCCGCCCCGGTGGAAAAAATTAGACGCATCCTGCAAACACACCAGACTAGCTTGGATGTTGAGGTGCAGCAGCGAGCTGTTGAGTACGGCAACCTGTTTGCGTTTGATCAGGTTCGCCGAGGTGTGCTCGAGAAGATGCCTCCGCCCCAGATCAAGGAGGAATCCAGAGTGTTGGGTCGGGCTCCTTCAAAGAAGGCCAAGAGCGCCAACAGGAAATCCAAGATTATCAAGCCTACCGAGCAGGACTTGCTGGACATCATGGATACACCAGCAGCTATGGCTGCACCTCCGAATGGATCCCAGGCGACAAACTCTGATCTTCTGGCTGATATTCTCGGAGGTGTATCGATGGGTTCTACACCTGCTTCTCCTGCTCCAGAGCAGTCCAACATTTCCTCGATTATGGATCTCTTTGGCTCAGGATCTGCGGGCCAAGGCTCTCCTTCACCAGCACCTGTCTCAGCCGGTCTCGATATCATGTCTCCTGTGGCATCCCCGCCACCACAGCAGCCATCTCCTGCAACCCAAGGCCAATGGCTTCCCTGCTACGATGCTAATGATCTAAACGTGACATTCCAAGTTCAACGCAACGCGGAAGGACTCATCCAGGCGACGGCTCGGTTCCAGAACATCGGCTCGGTGTCTCTATCCAACGTTGGATTACAGGCTGCCGTTCCAAAGTCTCAGAAGTTGCAGCTGCTGCCCATCTCCTCACCGGAGCTTGGACCTGGAGCGGATACTACTCAGATGATGAGAGTAGCTGGTTGCAAGGGGGTAAGTAATTATATATGTTATTCTTCTTGGTTTTCCTATTTTTTTCCCTCTTTCCACTCCCCTCTCCCTCTCTTGAGTTATCCTTTTTGGTATCGTGTACTGACTGATTTTGTAATAGCCGCTACGACTGCGACTGCGTATCGCACTCACTCACCCTGCGGCGGGACAGGTAGTGGATCAGGTGAACTGGGCAGAGTCATCATGAACGGGAACTTATTTATAGCGAGCAGTTTACGTTTCTGGGCTTTTATAGTGGTTTAATATGGAACATAAATATGGAGGTACTCGTGGAGCGGTTGTAGATATCAAAATTTCACGGGGAGTACAATAAGTGAATGGCGATCTGAAGATGTATGACAGGCCGACGGGTCGAAATAGGCATAATTACGTAGAAGCATCAATGAGATTTGGTCCACTCTGTAATTTTAAGGATGGTGTGATATTAGATATTACCTGTTGTCGGTTGTGAATATAAGCTTCCGCTAGCGAGTGTGCATATAAATGTTAGCCGTCCTACCTCTTTCGGGATATAGTGCTGCTCTCTCTCAATGCACCATTACGCAACTTATAAGACATCGGTGCTTTGAAACAAAATAGCTGATGCTCTGCAGAATCTTTGTCAATCGGCCTTTTACACGATTGGTAGTACCTCTAATTCGCTCTACTGGAGCGGCGCTTGGCTCTTCACCTCACGGGCGGGCATTCAAGAGCTTAGGCGCAGCTATGGCGTCGACGGGAAAGCAGCGAGAGGGGCATCTGGAGAGGACGGCGGATGAGCCGAGAGACAAAGTATGATGGCTTCCCTTGCTATTCTTGTATTTTCTTTCGTCTTTTTTCCCTCTTCTCATATTTCCATTGAAATATCTTAAGGGGCAGTGTGCTAATTGCTTGGTGGTTTTTAGGACCTTCATGAGGTGCGGCTGGGTCGGGTCGAGCAAGTCAATGAGAGGGTGAGGCTGTTTCGACTGGATCTTGTATCTGGTCCTATAAAGGTAAGTCAAGCCAATTCATAATTATATATCATCCATTTAATTCACGATGATGATTTACATGCTCTAAAATAATAAATCGCAATACTAACAAACATATAGTTCTTGCCCGGCCAATGGCTCGACACATACATCCCCAACGTGCCCAAAGCAGGCGGCTTCACCATCACATCCGCCCCCTCAGCCGCCCTCACGGGCCCATCGCCATATTTAGAGCTCGCAGTGCAGGAATCGCCCGAGAACGAACCCGCGGCGTGGCTGTGGCAGCCTGTGGGCGAGATTCTGGGCGCGACGCTGCGTGTTCGCGTGGGTGGTAGGTTTGTCTTTCCTCCCCAGAGCAGCAGCGAGAGCGGCGGTGCCTCTACCTCTGCTTCTTCTACTTTGAAGAAAGTCGTCTTCGTTGCTGGTGGAGTGGGCGTGAATCCTCTGATGAGCATGCTGAGCTACATCGCCGAGGGCCATGAGCAAGATGGTGCTCTGGATGTGAGCTTCATGTACGCAAGCAAGTTTCCTGTGAGCGGCAATCTCTCGGATATCGTCTTCCTGGATAGGATCACGCGGGCTTTTGGGGAGGGCAAAGTGAAAGGCGAGGTGAAGCTGTTTATAACGGCTGCTGGGAGCGCGCTTTCACAGGAGGAAGAGACGAGGTATATCAATGGAGCTCCGGTAGAGATCCAGTCACGTCGCCTCACGATTGCAGATATTAAGAAGGCAATTGGATTTGAGGACCATGAAGGCACTGTTGTGTATGTGTGTGGACCACCGCCAATGACTGATGAGCTTGTTGAGAGGCTTGCGGCGGTGATGGATCCGCAACATATTTTGACAGAGAAATGGTGGTAAAGATTAGCGAATTGGAGGAGCGAGAGCGGGTGGTCATGTCAAACGCTTCGTATATAGAGCTGAATTTATGATAGTTATATGTATGTATATATACCCGTATGCGCACGCGCGACCCCAACGCCCATGGTATCATCAATACGGCCGTCCCAGTAGTCCAATTTCGCTGGCAATTGTCCCCTTTCCATCATGTAAATACTACTTCCGCAAGAGTTCATTTTCTCCCAATCTTTAATCATCTTTTCCCACATCAACTCATGAGAACAAATCTTCAGCCTTTTGTCTCCTTTTCGGTTGGTTCGCATTGAATAATTCCTTGCCTTTATTACCCGACCCAAGTTTTCCAGGGAATAGATCCTGCGCGTTGGCTGCTCCCTTTATAGAGAATCCACCGTCCCTGTCCCGGGCTCGCTGGTTAGCGGCACCTCGAATGTTTAAGCCATCACCTGTTGAATCGGCAACAATCTTGGGCATATCCTCCTCTTTCAAATGAGCCGAGCCAATGGACTTTTCCAGCTCGTCCAGCTGTCCACCACCACCTCTATTAGACGGCTTGGTGGGGAAAAGTTCTTTCGATCTGGTTTCGTTTGCGAGGCGGCCTCTAATAGATCGAGCCTTTTCTCTATTGCCCGATGAGCTGGCAAAGCCATCCATAGCTGCGTCTCCGTCGTCGTCGCGGCGCGGAGATGCTGATCTGTCCCTTCTGGAGGTTGATCGTCCAACGCTGCGGCCAGAGAATAGCTCTTTGCCGCGGTTACTTTCTTGAGCCGATGATCTGTCATCTCTGGAAGCCTTCGGCGCATCGTCATACATGCTTGCCTCGAAAGTTTCAACCTCCTCGTCTGAATAACGTCTTCGTCGTCCTGATGATCCCCGGTTGTCGCGGCTGTCACGGTCGCGATATCGAGAACGGTTTTCTTGGTTCCGACGTCGCCTTTCTTCGGGATCGTGCTCGGGGTGCAAAAGGTAATATCGGCTGCGAAGCGCCGCGCCAGCCTGCTTTTTGTCGGCTTGTGTCGCAAAGCGAATTTGTAGAGCAGTTTCAGGCTTTCCTTCCAGAGCCTTGGCGGGGACAGTCTCTCCAACGCCCAACGCTGTCGCATCTGCAATATCAATAGCACTGAGAGCGACAATGGCATCGCGCGCAGAAGGCTCAGAGCTGAAGATGAGATTTGCTGAGGTGTCGTCGATCCATTCTACTCTGTCCACATGGCCGTAATGGGTCTTGACATATGATTTTATATCGTCGGTGTGTAGATTGTCTAAGCCTCTTATGTGAAGCTTTGTGGGAACAATGGTGTTTGACGCGTCGTCTTCGTTTACTTCTCCATCATCAGCCACTTCGCCCGGCTCTTCTGGCTCGTCCGGTACCAAAATATCGTCGCCCCGGGGGAGATCTTCATGAATTTCTTGGAAAGCCTCGCCAGCGGCGCCATCGTCCATATCAATGTCCAAATCCATGATTCGTGCTGGCTTGGCGATGGACCAGGCACAGGGGGAGAAAGTAGGTGGCGGATACAGAGGATACGATTGATTCGGTACTAGAAGTAGCGAGCAAAAAGGAAGTAAAAAAAGAGATCCAATCAGGATTCAAGCAGATGGTACTGATGGAGAAAAGCAAGATAAGCTTTGTGCTTATTTCTAATTCCAAGAAAATGCAAAGTGATGCGCAAATGGCGAGAGTTGGGGACCAGGGTCGAGGGGATAAGACGGAGAGATCGCTGAGTGGCAGAAAGGCTGCTTTGCGACGCGAGACCCGGGCTGGCGGGTGAGAAGCGCGGCTGCTTGGGCGGTGACGGCGCTTGTGCTCAGGCGATAGGCGCCGCGCATGCGCTGGAAAGTACCTGCAAGCGCAGTGGTACATCGCGCAGCTCCAGGAGGTACCGCAGCTCTTGGCGCGGCCAGAGAAAGGACACCTGCGCCTTAACACTAGCCACCTGTGGCGCTCTCGAGCCCCGCGACCCGAAAAACCCACCGTCGAGATTCCAGGCAATTGATCACGAAGCAGCTCCCGCTCAGCTCCAGCACGCCTCGCCTCATTGCGACACCAACTCGCCAAAGCAGCATCGAGGCTCTTGCGTACATCTGCGTAACACGACGGGTTCATTTGCCAGCTCTTCCGCATCGACCATCCTCTCAGCTTTCGACGCCGCATCAGCCCTTTAGCTGTGGCTCAGTCTGTACCACCTCCACAGACCACTGATCGCCAACCCCACCAACAATGTGTCGTCTCTCATAGACAGCTCTTCTTCCTATCACGATACTCCAATGTCTTCAGATCCTCGCAACGCCCTCAGCGCCCTCCTTCGGGCCGCTTATATCGACGACCACGAACAGATTCTCAATGCCGCCAATGCCGCAATCAAGGCCGACAAGAGCGACTATGTCGCCCAACACACCAAAGTGGTCGCCCTCCTAAAGCTCGATCGCTTCGACGATGTCCTCCGTATGATCAGCGGCGGTGGAATCAAGCTCCAGGCTATTTGCGTTCTCGAACAGGCCTATGCGCTCTACAAGACTGGCAAGCTGACTGAGGCTCATGATTTGCTCGAGACCCGTGGCTTGGAGAAACGAAGCCTTCAACATGTCGCCGCCCAGGTCGCCTACAGAGCCGAGAGATTCCATAATGCCGAGACCATTTATAGGCACCTTCTGGATAACGAACCCGAAGACGAGGAGAGCGATCTCAAAATCAACATCACCGCTGCTGTTGCTCAGACCCAATGGTCAGGCATCTCCTCCTCCAGCCCAACAGTAGCCGCCGAAACTCTTGATACCTTCGAGCTGTGCTACAACATGGCTTGCGGTGAGCTTGCTCGGGGAAACACAAGCGCTGCCCTCACTCTCTTACAGCGCGCTTCTATGCTCTGTGATAACTCAGACGAGCTCACCGACGAAGAGAAGAAGATTGAGCTAAGGTCTATCCGCGCCCAGCAGGCATATCTCTTTGCCAAAATTGCAAAGCCTAGCTCGGCCTTGGAAGTCTACGAAATGCTCGGTCCTCCAACGTAAGTGGAACTCTTAACTGACTTGTTATTTATTTCCATTCCAATTCATGCTCTCTAACATATTTGACGCTACAGCGGCAAGGATGGCCGTGACTTCGCCATCATTACCCAAAACAACCACTTTGCCCTGGAGGAAGCCGGCAATCCATTCGTGCGCCAGCGAAAAGCAGAGTCTTTGATGGCGTCAGCAGCCCAAAGCGACCTCTTCAGCTACCAGTCCAACATCCTCAAGCGCAATAACCTCGTCATCGATCTTGGTGCCTTCAAGACCCAGGGTGTCGCGGAGAGAACAGAAAAGATCCTGTCTCAGGCAAGGCTCCCTTCAGCAAACCCGCAAATCAACATTTCCTCCGTTATAAATGCAGCTGCGCATACCCAGGGATTGGACAGCAAGGAGGCCCTTCGTAAATTACAGGCCTTGGCGGCTAAGCGTCCCAACGATGTTGGCATCGTCTTGGCTATCGTTCAGCTACAGATAAGGGAACAGCAGAGCGGCGCTGCTCTGACGACTCTCACATCTTTCCTCAGCCGCCTGGAGACTTCCGAGGATGTAGACGAGATAGACACCCGCTACAGCCCTGGTATTGTTGCCCTAGCAGTCTCCTTGATGCGATCACAGCAGCGAGAATCATCGGCCAAGGCTGAGCTTGTCAAGGCCGCTCAGTGGTGGCAGAACCGTCCAGCTCACTCAGTTGGCACTCTCCTTCTCGAGGCCGGAATCGAGCTCATGCGATCATCCAACGCAGAAGACTTGAAGTTGGCGGGCGCATCGTTCGACAAGCTGTTCCGAGAGCAACAGGGCTCTGACATTGCTGGAGCTGGGCTGGTCGCCGCCTTTGCGGCGTCTGAAGCCACAAAGGTCAGGCAATACTCCGACAAGCTGCCACCCGTCCATGACCTGATTAGCGGTATCGACGTAGATGCGCTCTTCGACGCTGGCGTAGCCGTCGCTCGCAGCAACGCCACCTCCAAGAAGCGAGCAGCCTCAGACGACGCCAACGCCGAAAAGGCCACCAAGCGACGAAGGAGAAAGCTCCCCAAGGACTATGTCGAGGGCAAGACTCCCGACCCAGAGCGATGGCTGCCACTCCGCGACAGATCATCATACCGTCCTAAAGGCAAGAAGGGGAAGAAGAGGGCCGGAGAGGCCACGCAGGGAGGTATCGTCAAGGAGGAGGAAACACTGGGCCTCGTAGGTGGAGGAGGTGTCAAGGTGGAGAAGGCGCCGGCAGCTTCATCTAACAATAAGAAGAAGAAGAAGGGCAAGAAATAGATTCTCTCTCGTTTTTAGTCATCTTGATGCAGGGAATCTGATGTTTAGTATATATGGATGCATGTTGCGTATAAAGTGATCAAGGGGAGCTTAATTCTAAGAAATATGATGGATTATGGTCTATTCGGCAAGAGGAAAGGAAAAATAAAATTAAAAAATGTATACCATCTTCTCTCTATCCTATATGGGTCCCAAAATCAAAACATTATCATCACGACGAGTGGAACAGCAACGAGAAGGAAGGCATCAAAAAAGTTCTATATATCTTAATTCTTGTATGGTATAATATATATATATGTAAGGTATATGATGTATGTTTTCTCCACGTGGCCTCATACGGGGTATATAAGCCACACCGTTTTCAAAATAATTAAAAAAGAGATAGAGAGTGTGTAGGTAAAAAAGGAGAAACAGAGAGAGTGAGGTGGCTGATAAGCTCAACAAAAGAGAGAGAGTGTGTGAGAGAGCGTATGCCAAAAGTACGCAAACCATTTTGTTTTTCATGTCTTTTTTTTCCTTTTCTTCAGATCAAAGGTATAATAAAATGGTAATTGGAAAGAGAGTGTGAGAGAAGAGGAAGAAGAGAGTGGGAAACACACAAAGTAAAACATGTAAGAGAGACATCAGGGTTATTTCCATATGCAGCCCCCGTCATGGTCAAGTATAAAAAAAAAAAAAAATGAAAACCCTCCTTTTTGTTTCGCCGTCACTCACGAGCTCCACGCTCGGCAATAATAATTCGCTAAATAGACATACATATTCGCACCCTTCTAAAACAGGAAATTCTGACTTGTCATTCTTCTATCACTTCGCTTGTTTCCATTCAGTTCATGCATTGACTGCTTGGAGAGGTCGGTTTGGTAGAGATTCAGACCCCTCAGCTTCTTCGTTTTCTGATTCTTTTTCCTGCGCCAGATTTTCCGGTTTGCGCTCTAATGATTTTTCGTCTTGTTGTTCCAACTCCAATGTGGTATCTTCTTCATCATCGCTTACAGCCGATTCATCCACAGCCAGGCCCTTTGCGCCATTCTCATCTTCTTCTGTTTCCATGGGGGGGAGGGGAGATCTTCGTCCGTCGGAAAAGCTCACTGCCACCTCACTTTCCGCATCTGAGGGAACTGCCAGCCTTCCCGCCGCGGATACACTTCGATGTTGAGCGGACGAATATTTTCGGTGAAGTTCACGGAAACTTCTCGCCGTAGCCGTGCTAGCACTCGCGGCAGAGGCTCTCCGATCACGAAACTCACCTTCACCCTCGCCCTCACCCTCCTCCTCGGGGGCCTCAAGAACGGAGTAAAAGTCATCATCTACTTCTGATTGTTCATTCAGCACAGGGGCAGGTGGCTGATCACACGAAAGCCGATTGCTCTGTTGCTGCTGTTTTCGAGCCAGGATCTGCTCTTCATTGCTCAGAACCTGCAGTTCTGTGCCTAGGTTGATAACAGAGGCCTTCTTTCCATGAACAACAAAGCTTCCAGTGCCTCGAGCCAATGTACTGTCCCGGGCAGCATCCTCTGAAGAAGCGGCTGGGCCTCCCTCTCTGCCTTTCCTGCTCCGGTGATGGGAGAGGTGACCAGCACTCTCCCTAAGGGTGCGTTGAAGACTTCGTCGAATCTTGTTTCTCTCGAATTTATCCCCAGACTCGGCGGCTTCTCCAGTAGTCGATGTGATGGCTTTGTCCGATGGATCTCTTCCTACTCTTCCTTGCAGCAGGCCAGCTTGTTTCAAGAATTGTCGTTCGTCGGCATCCACTTCGTCATCGTGCGCGTGGTCAGACTTGACCTCAGCCGCCTCATCTTCATCATGAGGCTCGAGCTGCGTGCTTTGTATCTTGGCTATTGGTAGCTGCGCAGGGGAAGCAGTAATACTTGAAATTGAGCCGTGTCTGATGCTTCCAAGATCGACCTTGGGTGTTTCTTGCACTTCGGGTGGCGGGTATACTTCACTTGTCGGCCGTGTTGCTGGCCGTGTTGGCGGAGGAGATGCTGGTCTAGCCGGATCTTGCAACTCCAAAGTAAAGTCATCTTTGTCTGTGAAGAAGGATGGAAGATTTGCTGTAGCAGGCGACTGTGGTATCTTTTCGGAGGCCACTATTGATGCCTGGGATTGGGACTCGGGTCGTTTGGCTGCGGACGGCTGTGGTGCTGAAGACACGCGACGCTCTTCAATCGTAAGAGGGCCGTCAGCTGCGGGCTTCTTCTCCGTAACCACTTCTCCTTCTTCTTTGAGGTCCAGGATCAGGATATCGCGATGGCATATTTCTTTCCACATCTCCATTCGTGCCCACCGAAGTTGCGCAGACATACGGGCCGCAGCCAGGAGAAGCTGCTCTCGACTTCTCGGTTGGATAGGCGCAAGTATCTGCAGATGGCGAGCATTCCTGAGCTGATTCTCCAAAGCTTTCTTGGAGTCCTCTATCTTTTGATTTGCTTCAGCAATCTTTTCCTGCATAAACTCACGTCTTGCCAGTTGAATATCTTGAGCCATCTTGTAATCGATTCGGCTCTTGGCAATCGATACAGGACCAGTTGGAGTATCAACAAGTTGCGTGGCGTCAGAACTTTCAAGTCTTCTAAAGGCCCGGCGACTGTGGCCGTCATATGTGCCTGCACCAACACTGCGCATCTTCACGCCGGATGTTCCAAAGGCAGCGGCGTAGTTGAGTTTTGCCAGCCAATCATTAAGCTCATGTTCGTCATCGGCTAGAAGAACCTCGTCCAGCCCTCCTTGCCTCACGTAGATGAAAGCGTTCTTATGTTTTTTGTACGAAGTGTCAAGGAGAGCTACGGCGCCCTTGGTAGACATGAGGGCATCAGGTTTAAACTCCTCCAGCGGGGGCTTAAAAGTGATTGGTATCCCATCGTGTCCTGCTTTGATATGGCTATCATACTGATGCATGAGATTCTTGACCCAGCTGGTGTTGCGAAAGAAGTAGAGCTGAGCGCCAGTGAGAATAGCTCCCCATTCCTGCCATGGGGATCGCGTCTTTCTCTTTTTGGCTTCTTTGCGCCAAAGAAGACCGACTTTGGTAATTTTGATGTCGACGATACCGGGTGCATCATCTGCGTTCGCCAGAGGGTTATCGGACACAGACATGAATGCGTCAGGACGAGATCTCGCGGAGACGATTTGCAAGACACCAGTCCTGAAGAATGTCTTTTGCAAGTCCTTGAGATTGAGGGACTGCGCTGAACCCAAGTAGTTATACTGGTCCTCCATGGGTATGGTAGCCTTGAGATTCGGCCTCAGGACATCTAGATTTCCATCAATTATCAGAGTATAGGGGTCGAGGGGCTCTTTGGCCGCCCGTTTGGCAGGATCGGCCACCGGGGCCGGGATAGCGAGTTTTCTCTTCGACTTGATGCTGCCTGGGCCGTGGCGCTCGCTGTTGAGATCAAGGTCATCTTCAACGTGGATGAAGGGGGTATAGCAAATGTTGTCATAAAAACACTCCAGAATGTCGTCAAAGATGCCCTCCCCGCGAGTATTTTTCAGATAGTCTGTCTTTTGCATTTTGTGCTTGTTGTTCTTATTGAACACATCCGTGTGGAGAATGAGCAGAGAGAATGCGATAAAGTATGCCTGATCGGGAGTTGAGTAGATGCCAGGGTTGCATTCATGATAGCGATTCGCAAACGCTTGCAGAAATCGGTCAATCTGCTGCGTCTCTTTGGGAAGCTCAACCTCCATCAAGAGCTTGCGAATAGCCATGTCCATGGGGTCTCCAAAAAAGCTAAAAGTTCTCATGAAGCTTCTCAGAGCGGCGGTAGAGAAGGGGTCTGTTCCCTTTGACAGCGCGGCAGCCACGACGCCTCGACTAATCATGCCTTCTATACGGGCAATATACTTGGCAGGAGACTCATCTTCGAATCGCTCTGGAAGAACTACGGATTCCTCTCTTGGCAGCTGAAGGGAGTTGCTCTTGGAGGCAACGGATCCTGGCGTGGCGGGCGTGAAAGAGCCTTGTCGGCTAAGATCGGAGTTCTGGCGAAGACGAGTTAAACCCAATAAGTCGCCAAAGCTCTTGCGGCCGATGGAGGTGGATGTTCGCGTAGCGGTGGGGAGCACGAGATGCTCATCGTTGGAGTCTCTGCCTATAGAGCTTAATGTAGATGATCTCCCCCGTCGTGTAGGTGTCCGTGTGGGAGAGGAGTGGTCGGAACGAGGTCCGCCGTTTGCATTGAAAAAAGCAATGGCTGGGTTAAGCTGAGGGCCTTGTTCGATTTCGCCGGGATGAGTGCCTGCACTCTGGGCCGAACTTGGGCGTGGTGTGGCCTCCACGCCCAAAGATGTCGTCGAGGATCGATCAGTCGCAGCGCCGCTGCCCTCTTGTCGAAGGTGTGCAAAGGGGAATAGTGGTTCCGGTGGCTTTTTGTTTCGCCGTAGTTTGCTAAAGAAGGGCGTAGAGGGTAAAGGCTTCTTGGGGGTAGAACTAAGGCTGGCGTGAGATACTCGATCAGTGGAGCTAACATCTGATCGTGAAGATTCGGATGGTCGAGGCGCTATGTTGAGTCCCGTGCCGGTGGAATCAACCGTGGTCTGGGTCGACGGCCGCGGCGATTGAGGCTCGTCCGTAACGCTCAGCGAGGGCCGTCCTTGGTCGCCTGTAGACTTTCTAGGCATAGGGTCGTGGTGGCGGCGGCTGGCAGATAAGGTATCGTCACGAGGGATGTCCGTGGAGCGTCGCAGCATTGCGGCCAGTCCCAGGCGGGAGGCGGATTTCTTTAGGTTACCAATTTCCATGGTGGGAGCTGTGGTGATGATGGCAGGAGCTAGACACAAGGGGAAAAGGCACAAGTCAGTCGCCATGAGGTCTCGCTACGTCTGGACAGAGGGGAGGGGTTGGTTACGTCGAGGAACAGGAGGGGGCTTCTCAGCCGCCTGCTTGACTCGGAGAGATAGCTGGGAATCGGAGGCATTTCGAAATCGCAGGACGGAGAAGCGACGGTGCTTGTTGGACTGCGGCTGGACCGGCGGGGTGATGGGACGGTCCAAGGAAGTGTCAGATTCGCGGCTCTGGGGCCGAGATTTCGAGGACTCAGGTTCGGGTTCGGGTTCGGGTTCAAATTCAGGTTCAGGTTCAGGCTCTGTGGCTTCTTCTGGCAGCTTGACCTGGAGCGGCAGTTCAGGGACATCGTCGGCGGCTTGCGGCGCAAAGGGTACGTTATGGCGACGCATGTCAGTCTCACTGGCCATGATGCCGCGGCGGCGTAGAAATGGCATGGCGGCGGCCGATGCTCATGATCTACAAGGGCACGCCTGGCCGCTGGTGATTCCGGTGAGGCCGCTGAGCTTCCGACGACTCGATTCGATTCGCTTCACAGTAGGGTTAAGATATCGAGGACAAAAGGAGCGACGAGAGGCGAAGGGGAGAGGCGTGGCCCTGGCTAGCTGAATGCGCCCGGCGCGTCGAGAAAGGGCATTGAGCAAAGGCCGTTGGAGCGTCTGGAGATGATGCTGGATGGATCTGGTCTGAGATGCAAGGTGGACGCAAGAGATGAGAGCCCCAGGGGGTTCGTCAGTGCAATGCAAGTACCGGTACGAGAGCAAGTACACGCAGTATCGACGCCATAGCCTTAGCAGATATGATATTGCATGGATGGGACCAGCAGCAGTTCCCACGGTGGAGAGGCTTCTCTCGCAGGCCCAGGGGGTTGGGTTGGCATTTGCTGAAGGGGGGCCACAGCTAAGAGTGTACGCGCGTGTGCTTCGTAGGAAGTTGGCAGCACGCCGCTCCCAATTGGCCCCAGCAGCGAAAAGAGGCGACCATGAGGCTGATGCGCAGTGGATCCTCGCCCCCGTCCAGAACACTGGCAGAAAACAGAAGCAAGCAAGCAAATGCCACTATAATAAGCTACATGGACTACTGCTAGTCATCAGGCCAGTGCCTAGCGATTCCGAGGGGAAAGGTTTTTCTGCTGTGCTTGTTACTGTCCGGGTGCCACACCATGCCACCATTATGTGCTGACGGGTGTGGCGGATGACACGCTGCGCTACAGTATTATGCAGCGTGCTGAACCTTATTAGCTTCTACTAATACCGCCGTCTTCAGCGCACTCGCCGTGCAGAGCAGATCCCAGCAGTCATCCTGCCCACCTGGGAAGTCTGGATTACGAGGTCCTGGCGGCATGCCAAGGCGTTTCCAGCGCTTTTACGGCGGGCTCATTCATGCACCACCCCCGGAAACAACGGGCTGCCTGTGCAAAAAACCCACTCTGGTAATCGGTACCGGTACGAAGACCGCAGTAGAAGCTCTCACTGCTCTGAGGACTCCAGCGCACATTGGGCACAGCCCCGCCATCAGGTACAGGATACCTAGGACCTGGTACGTGTATTCGGTAGCAACTGGCTGCTGTCCCTAGGACCCGGTACATGTGCCCCATGTTCCCTCTACTCCGTAAATTCTCCGGGGCCTCCATGTCTGCAGCGGACACCCTTTGCTGCTCCGGCCTTAGAGCGCCGCCTAGCACTGGGAAGCACTGGAGCATCGTAGCCGCTATTGCTTGCCAGGTTCTCTAAATTATTGCCTAGAGCATAGCCTCGCCGAATCGCAGCTCTGGCTGACTACCCAGTTCCAAGAGCCAATCCTCTAGCATCAATTATTTGCTGCGCTACCACCTAAGACCAAAAAAATCGCCTCCCAACAGTTCCATCGCCAGCGCTATGCATATTGAATAATCAATCCTATTTTTTACCTGTCGCGTGTCTCATAGCAATTTGCTCGATATCAGTCTCATTTCACTGACCCCGCCGAGCCGAGTCGCTCGCTCTAAACCGAGATGAAGGCGAGTGTCGCTACCTTGGTGGCCTCGCTGGCGCTGCTCGGCCCAGCCCACGGCGCGGGCATCTCAACATCATCGCGATCCTCGACCAGCAGCCACAATGCCAACACATCCGTCTTCCCTTTCCTGACGAAGCTCCGCGATAGTGCCATTGAGCTCATCTTTGGCCGCCATCCTTCCAAGGCTGTCCCTTCTACTCCCAGCTATTCACAGGTCCGATACGCCAATGAGCTGGTCTTGCGATTCAATGTCTCGACTGCTGTCGAGGAGGCCGCTCTCGCGGAGGCGACTTCTCGTCTCTTCCTAGATGTATGGGCCTTTACCGATCAGTTTGTCGACATTCGACTCCATGCCGATGAAGTCGGCCCGCTGCTCGGTCTCCTGCCTCGGTCTCTCCAGCTATCTCAATCGACGCTGATCCCCGATCTGGCCGCCGCAGTCTATCAGTCTATGCCTTCATCAAAAGACACCCCCATGGCTTCGGACAGAATGATGTGGTCACTAGCAGAGCCTCTGAGACCTGCCGATAACCTCTTCTTCCAGGACTACCAGCCGCTACCCGTCATCATCCGCTGGATGCGCCTCCTGGAAGCCATGTTCCCGTCGTATGTCAAGTACATTACGATTGGAAAGTCATTCGAAGGCCGAGAGATACCCGCCCTCCGCGTGGGAGTGCCGCAGCTCGCCGACCCGAGCAAGCCACGAAAGATGATTGTCGTCACAGGTGGACTCCACGCCCGCGAGTGGATTTCAACCAGCACTGTCAACTATGTGGCATGGTCGTTTATCACCTCGTTTGGCAAAGAACCAATGATTACCAAGTTCCTTAACCACTTTGATATTGTCTTTATTCCAGCAGTCAACCCTGATGGTGTTGAATACAGCTGGCAGGTCGACCGTCTGTGGCGCAAAAGCCGACAGCAAACAAACCTACGATTCTGTCGAGGCATGGACTTGGACCACACTTTTAGCTTTGGCTGGGATAGTGCCGAGGCTCAAAGCGACCCATGCTCTGAGAGCTACGGCGGAGACAAGCCCTTCCAGGCTGTGGAAGCCGCTGAGCTCGCAAACTGGGCTTTGAACCAGACTGAGAACAATGTCAAGTTTGTGGGTTTGCTGGATCTCCATTCATATTCGCAACAGGTCCTGTTCCCATATTCGTATACTTGCGCCACCGAGCCACCCAATCTGGAAAACTTGGAGGAGCTTGCCATGGGAATTGCCAAGGCAATTCGCCTGTCCAATGGAGAATCATACTCGGTCACCTCTGCCTGTGAGGGCGCCGTGGCTTCCAAAGACGCCAAAGGCCGTGATCCCGTCTGGTCTCGTATCGAGTCGGGCGGCGGATCTGCCATTGACTGGTTTTACCACGAGCTAGGTGCGCACTTTAGCTATCAAATCAAGCTTCGAGATACGGGGAGCTATGGTTTCCTCCTTCCCAAGGAATACATTGTTCCCACGGGAGAAGAAGTATTTGATGCGATGAAGTACTTTGGAGACTATCTTTTGGGGAACAATGGCATTGAGAAGACGATAGGCAAGTACACGGAAGAGGAGGAGGAGCTGGGTGTCGCAGATGTGGAATTCGACGACGGCCAACAGGAAACAATTCAAGAGCTGCGGCGGCGCAGATTACGAAGGTGAAATTTGATGTAATACTGCTGGAATTGGCGTTTTCTTGTTTTTATTGAAATTGTTTTTAATTCTCTCTTCTTCCACCCATCATGATATCCTACATAATAATTGCTCGAATAGCAACACTTGTAATGAATTGGTAAAAAAAAAAAATAACAGACATGGGCCATTTTGTTCACAAGCTACATGAGAGAAAATATTCCGCAAAAATTAATACCCACGCACACAAGCACACACCTAGGCACACAAACAAATGGCGAAAAGGGAGCAACTATGATTTGAGACAAACAAACATGGTTTCAGCTCAGGAATAAGGGGCTTCTAATGTGGCCAAGGAGATTGATATAGGGACAGGGCTGAAACAAGCACGCGATTCCCTGCTAAAGCATCCCCAACAATAGCAATGGAAATATCTGGATTAACTAAATTTTATTTTATCTTCTCTAATAAAAATTGGTCTATCGCAAAAATAACAAGCTCAAATCAAAGGACAAGCATTAAAAAGAAGACTTAGTTGCTTGTAATAATCAGGTAGGAGGTATAAGCAGCCATGATCTTGAGAGCAAGATCAGCAGCACCGGCGAAATAAGCACCACTAGGAAAATCCAATGTTAGATATAGAGGCTCGTGAAATTGACGATTCTTGGATTGAAGGCAGAAACTCACAATGATCGGCCCTTGGGACCAGCGTTGCTGGTGTAGCCGTACAGGTAAATCACGCGGCCAAGAGACCAGGTGCCGCCGAGGATGGCAGAGGCAACGGGGAAGTTGAGGCCGGCGATGAGGAGGGAGCCAACGGCGGGGAGGAGGTTCTCAGTGTAGTTGTTGTGGGCGCGTTGAGCTGGATATCAAAGTTAGTATGGTGTTTTTGTGTCTTTATGCCACATTTCAATTCAATTCAATTCAACTCATCCTCGGCAAACAACGGCTGAAAGAAAGAGAAGGAAAAGAATACGAAATTTCAGCTACGTGGAGATTCACAACTTACCGCAGTTGAACTTGTAGGCGTTGGGGTCCTTCTCGGCCTGCTCGTGAGAAGCATAGGCGTTGGGGTAGGTGACGCCGCTGGCCTTGCGGAACTTGCCAGTGCGCGCCATGTGCAGGACGTTGACGAAGAAGGCCGAGGTGGCGGCGGCCAGGACGAGGCTGTGTAAGTTGTATATCAGCAATTGAACTTTTATTTTCCCATTGGTTTCAATGAGTTTCTGGCGGTTGCTCAAAGTCTCTCATCCACCTCTTTTCACGCAATTTCATCCCTTCTTCTCGTTGGTGATGTTGCTGAGACTTACCCGTACGAGTTGGAGATTTCGAAAGCGAAAGGCATCTTGGGCGGTTTTGATGTTAAAGAGGTTTATAAACTTGAGTGGAATTGAGCTGCAATTCTTGTTCAATGCGAGTTAGAGAATGAAGGAGAAACAGATGTTGGCAGCAGCAATGGCGGTGGGCATCGTTGTCCATTTAAGCATTCAATGTCCGCAGCCTCGGAAGATCTCCTCTCTCCCCTGACTCGATCCATCCGAGCCCGACTCCAGCCAGAGCGAGGGAGGCAATAGTCCCAGCTGTTGTGAATTCCACCCGCTAACAAGCACCAGCACTACTTACCCGTCTGCGTCCACTAACTGCTACACGATACTACCGCTATAGCTGCTAGCTGACACCTGGCTTGGGTAGCGACTACGGGGTTCAGCGGGCTTCAATTCCTAGCCATTTGAGGCCAATCTGAGACAAAACCTCCACTAACATGATACCTGCTTTTAGGTAGTAGATGTTAGTAGTGAGTAGGCTAACCACACACGCGCAAAAAAGTGCCCACGCCCCAAGCCCCACCACCACAGCTACTGTATACGTGGATTTAATTTTTCCTTCTATCGTCCATTTTTTTTTTTTCTTCTCTGCTCTTCGAACTCGGTGGTGGGGGAGTTCCGAATGCCGCCATTCCTTGCTTCTATTCTGCTTCTTTCTCCCCCTGCGTGGAGACATGGATAACACGGCAGATGCTAGTTTTGCTTCTTGTTTGCGGAGCGAGCTCTGCTTTAAAAGGATCGCCTTATGTTTCCGCAATAGGCACTGCGCGTTATTACGTAGGCATTTGATATGCACTATTTCAGGTGACTAAGGTGAAGTCTGAGAGAAAAAGTCCAACGGGGAATTGTTTAATGGCTAGGCTGTCAGCTATACGCGGATTGTTCGACGTCCAAGGGTCTCTACCCGTCCTGTACTTTACTTGTTCAGGCCATGCAATGGAAGCTTGATGGTATCCAAAGCTCCCAAAAACCTCCCAAAAACCTCCCAAAAACCTCAATACTGATATCAAGTCAACTCTTCAATACACTTATATAATTTGTATTGTTAACAAAACTTGAGAAAAAATCGAATTGACACTTATTCCCAACTCTGGTGTAATCTCAACCAGCCAGACTAAAACTCGGCATTTCAACATCCGCCGACGGTCCGCATCACACGCATCGGATCTTCGCAATGCGACATCCGCACTCACACCAGCATCACGAAAGACGTATGTCTCGCGCTGCCTAAAATATCAAGATGATCCTCTTGTTTTTTTATGAAAGCCACATTTCCTCTTCTCTCTTCCTCCTTCTTTAGCGAGCCTCAAACTAAGACGTAACCCATGCGTCTAGCTGCATCCAAGAGCCATAAGGGATGCTCAAAGTCCGCACTCAACGCCAAAAGTCCGCCTCGCTTCAGCTTGAGCACCAGGCATTCGGGCTTCAAGCAACAGGGTTCAGAATCATGACACTCAGCTCAATCCTACGCAGCTTATTGTCGTGCTTATCAAGCACATTAATAATAATATTACCTTCGTATAAATCATTCTCAGTTACATCGTGACGCACAACTATGACTGCGTCTTCTGGCCCGTGTATAAGTTCGGAAGTCGGAGAAATTCTGGGCAGGACCCGGCTATCGTAAAGTAAGACATGGAGAACAAGCAAACTCTCCAAGAACAGAGTGCAATCAAGGTATTGGCTGTGTCGTAAACTGATTTCAGCTGCAAATAAGCTTCGTCATCCCGTACACCTCTCCGCCGGCGGCCGCCACTCCAGCCCAAGCCCTTCAAACACGCGCCTCTCGGCCGTTTCCATATCAGGCGCCGGTCCTTGCTCGGAACTCTCCAGATCCACCCACGAGCCGTCTGCACGTCTCCGGATGCCGCTGCTGTCGAACTTCAGCCCCATCTTCACCTTGCAGTAACGTCGAAGGTCTCGCTGAAACGTAGTCTCCCCGCTCCATCCAAGTATTGCACACCCGGCCGTCTTCCAAGGGCTGATGATGATATCGACTCTTCGGTGAGGCGCTGCATTATCTTCTTGTTCTTTGTCGTCTCTCGGCTCTTGCCAAACCACCATTGCCTTATCCAATGTATCAAATCCCGAGCCGGCAGAGCGATTCTGGCCACGCCATGGTAGGGGAGCCTGTCCACGCTCGCTATTTCGCGTCCATACACTCAAAGTATGCTTGATGAAAGAGCTCTTCTCCAGGCTGTAAATCAGCTTTTCCACGACATCGAGCGTTTGAGCTTCATCACGGTGGCTTATGATCACATCAACATCGCCACTCTCAGGCTTGCCTCGCCGATAGCTGCCAACAATTACCATTTGGAAGCCTGGGTCGATTCGCCGAGCGTGAGTGAGAATGATATTGGCAATGGCTTCTGTCTCTTCTCGTGAAATCTTGAGCTGAAAATCGTCATAGTATTTGACGCCAATCTGTTGCGCTCTGCTCAGCGAGCTCCATTCATGCTCTACGATATCGTCAAGATCTCGCCAGCCTAGTGACATGAAAGAAATGCTTCGTTAGCGTCCGAAACCACATTCCATTATAATCAATCATGTGTAGTTAACATACCCTTCTTAAAGAAATGACGAGCAGTCACATCTGCGACCCCCCATATATCGTAAAACTTTCTCAGCACAGTGAGTTCAGTGTCGACTGCAGCCGCCTTGGTCTCCTCAGTACATCCATCAGCTGTCCACTGTAGATACAGCTTTGCAATCTTGGCACCGCATCCTGGCAATCTTTCTATTTCTTCAAAAGGAATATTAGTTTTCGTCTTCCATTTTTAATCTACCAACTGAGGGGGGAATCTGCATGGTCAAAACAACTTACCCTGTGGTCGCTGTATCAGAAATGGGTACGCAGCCAAGGAAGCTATCGACGTAGAGTAGGCCCTAACACCAACTTGATCTCCCTGTAGAAGCCGCAACTTACGAACGGCCTTCAGTTCTTTAATGAACGCATCATTTGGCGGGTTGACAAGGGATGGTCTTTCGCACGAGAATGTGGTATGAAGAAACTCAGGAATTGGCGGCAAGGGAATGTCATGCTCTGACGTGGTCTCACGATGCAACGTTGGTGGTTCAGTTCTTTTTCGTCCACTCGGAGTGCTTGGAGAATCTGTTCGCCGTCTTGCTGCCTGCGGTGAGTGCGGACTGGTGCTGATTCTCTGTTGGTCCTCAGCAGCACGAGCAAGCACTGCTGAGGCTCGGCTGGCTGCATAAGAATGCCCCTTCAACCTTTGTCTTGACGGAGAAGTCTTCGGAGCTGTGTCTTTTTTGGGTTGAGACGCCAATTTGCGGCCTCGATAGAGCAAATAATCATCCACGGGTAGCGCAACGTCTTGCTCGAGAGAATCCAACAGCCATGCCAGCTTTAGCACTAATACAACATCTTTTGGCTGTCTCAGCACATCCAAAGCGACGCTACCACTTGCCTCATCCTGAGCTTCCAACGTCTTTGATCCGGATAGTCTCAGGCGTTTCGACGGCGGCTCTTGTGTATCATCATCTCGTTCACGTTTGCTGCTTTGCCCTACCCTAATGTCAATATCTCCGGAAGTCACAGGTTCTGTCGCAAGCCTCAGCCGCCTCAGCTCAAAAAGAGCGCGCTCTGGTCTGGATATCTTGCCCAAAATAACAGCAGCTTCTTGAGAATCGTGAGTCAGAGTAGGTATCTTCTCCTCCAACTTGCGCCGTTCATCCTCTTGTAAGTGAGTGGGCAGCAAGAAAATGCGGGGCAGCTCAGGAGCCATGGCTCAGGGCCTTGCGTGAGCTCGGTGTAAGCGTCATCTCACGAAACCACAATAAATATGAGAGCGCGGAGCTCTTTTTGTATTTTATCAAGCAATCTTGTCGAGCAAATTCGGGCGTTGTTGGATGTTTGTCGTCATGCAAACAGCTGCGTGAATGCCGGATGGAACTCTCCCATTGGCTCTTTCGCCGGTTTAGGAAGGTTTTGCCCCACCTTGTTAATTGTTAATTGAAAAAAAGAAGAAAGTAAACCAACCAGCCAGTTGGTTTTGTTTCCGTAGAAATGAGCCATTCTTATTGCCTGCTCCCATATCTATTGACTACGTACTATTCAAAAGTAAACACATAGAAATGTGCAATCATAGCTGTAGAAGGCCAAATATCAGGCCATCAATTGGCAGAGCGCAAACAGCCTCCCTTCCACCCTATATATGATATATGCTTTGGACTTTTCTATATTTCAGTGCTCCTCCAGGTTGAGTTGCCCCAGCCATGTCTAACTACCATGATCAAACGGCAACCTTTTTTGTTTTTTAAATGAGACTCAACAAATCGGCTTTCAAACATCCTCAAACTCCATCTCATCGTCATCTTCGTCCTCGTCAATGCCGCTATCGTCTTTCTTAACTTCGGTTTCGACCTTGACTCGTTTAATCGCCCTGTCATCCGTGCTGACTCCGTTTCGAGATACATCGCCAGTTGGTGCTTCTGATACCTCGGTCTTGATGCCCGGCGTGCCAAGCCCTGAGTTATTACCAGTTGCCATGACATCCTCAAATTCGTCTTCCTCTTCTTCAGAGGCGTATTCTTCCTCTTCTTCCTCTTCTTCTTCTCGAGCCAGAATAGCAGCCTGTTCTGCTTTCAGCTTCTCGAAAATGTCATCAATCTGTGTGCTGGAAGTATTATCGACCAGCTTGCCCTGAGACGGATTTCGGCCAGCCGACTCCCTGCTCGCTCCCAAAGCATTCGCTTCAGCAGTTGCGGAGAATGACTCTCCGGTGATTGTACTATTGGACATCCAGGCAGGCAGTGCATTCTGCTGTGCAATCTTTTCCTTTCGAAGCCTTTCGGCCTCTTTTTCAGCCTCAGATGGTCCATCGGATGTAGAGATATTGACAGCAATCGACTGTGGGCCGGTATTGGCCAAACCTCTGACCGCCATGGGTCGAGACGACGCATCGTCGACAGGTATTGTGGCTGCACGTTGATGTGTAGCATCACGAACCACCGGTCGAGCTTTCGATAACGCTCGGTCAAAGTCGCATTCGGGGATATGTGCTGCATCGATTTTGGGCAGCAGTTCGCTGATGAATTTGAATTGGTCGTTCAGTCGGGTTGACTGTTCGTGCCCGCCAGCGTTTCGATCGGCTTCAAACGAGAGGGGGTGGCGGCATCGGTGACAAATGAAGCCCTCTGGTCCAACACTGTCCAGCACCTCCATCGCCGTCCATTCTGCCCTACAGAATGAGCAGAAGTATTCCTTCTTCTCATTTACTGGCACCGTGGTTCCTTGAACCTCTTTGTCTATGTTGTAAACTCGCCACTTGATGGCATCAATGGTGTGTCGATAGTTGATGTAGTACCACGTGCGATTGCTCGGTCGGGGATTACCCGGTCGTAACTCTGATCTCGTGTGGCTGTTATAACAGTAAGCTATCTATCGAAACATCAAAACATAGCAAAGAGTCTCAAGCATACACTGTTAGGAATCGATCCTCTCGTAGTTTTCCGCATATCTTGTGCAAATCTTTCGTATTGATTGCCATTAGATAGGCAAGATCGTCATCTCGTAGACTATCCAAGACTTATTTCAGCTCATCTCATTCTCGTATTCAAAGCATTTAACTCGTCAAAGAGGCGTACGCTTCATGAAGAATCAATGCGTCTACAACGAGGATGTCTCGCGTCGAGTAGAACGCCCGCATGACGGCCTTGATCAATGTGACAGCGAGATCCATGGCGCCGACTCTGTATAGAGATCGTTACGATAGAAGCAATAAGCGTACAGCTCGTTCAAGAGGTTTGCGCTGGATCGTTCGTCTCGATTTCTTCACGTGAGAAGTCTCGATTTCGATGCGCTCTGGGATGTCTCGCAGCGTCGATAAGGAAATTGTCGATGGAAGAAGAGGGTAAATGGTAATTCGATTCAAATAGTATAATATCGAGTAATTTAATGACCCTCATACAACAGAGGTGGCGGTGTTTCGGGTTGCAAAGGAGGGAGAGTAAATCGTGTTCATCGGAAGAAGTGCATCGTTCTGGTGGCCCTTGGCTGCGCAGCTTTACCTAGATTATGCAAAAAGGGATACGCCGGGAATCGTTCCGGTTGTCAGAGAGATAAATAGCTTTGCGATTTATACGAAGAAGGTATCGAGCTATTTAAAATATATTTTTCTATGGCGCAAATTCAGAACAATGTATATGGGAAAAAGTAAAGTTTGTCGCGTCATTGCGCCTCGTCTGCCTACTGTAGTCGCGACTCCAAGGTCGGAGATCGGAGAAAGGTTAGGCCAGTCAATGCTACGTACATACACATATGTACGCTGCGCACCCATCAACTGATGGCAGTTAACTCTTTTTTGCAATTTATAGATTCGCTTTCTTAACTATCCTCTATACTCTTATAAAGCATCTTACTATTTTCACCTGCGAGTATATACATTACGTGCATATACCCTTACCTACTGGATATCTTCATGGTACCTGGGCATCAAGTTGAAGGGGTAACCTATATAACCGTAGCCAAGCTGACGTGCCCTGTAACCATATCCGCGAGAGCGGAATCAACTAACTCAATAACAGCAAGAAAAAGTATATATTCATCCATACGCCAAGTAAATCATTAGCTCGTAGTAATCCAATGGTCGAGGTGTGGCCCCGTTCATTGATTTCCTGCGTTTTTCCTATCCAGCCTGCCCTTGCTCTTTACACACTGCCCTCCCATCCGGTCGTTAATATTGATACATAAATAAGAAATACTGCCAGAGAACTTGCATGCGATCAAGCGTATTTCCTAAGCTGTGATTTGAAAGAAAAACGGTTAGCTTCAATGCATACCAATATGAGGCGGCATATAGATATATAACTTACATCCAATGTTAATGTCCGAGAGCTGTTGACCTCCTGGTCACGATAAACGCCCACAAGACTCTCACTGTCCTGGAACAGGCCAGCCTTCAAACTGATGACGATGAACTGCATACCAGGGCCAGAATGTTCGCGAATATATTTCTTGATTTTATCCACATTGGCATTGTCCAATGCAGCGTCCACCTCGTCCAGGACAAAGAAAGGACTTGGCTGGTAGCTGTGGATGGCAAAGAGAAGTGCCAATGCTGCCATAGTCTTCTCACCACCGGAGAGATGTTCCATATCTCGGAATCTCTTGAGTGGAGGCATGGCATGGAATTTAATACCTGACAGATACGGCATATCTGTGTCTTCTTCAATATCCAGGTATGCCTGACCACCTAGTGGATACGCGTCAGACCGAGTAAGGTCCTTGTAAACATTCGTAATTTGGTCCGAGATATGAACAAAGGCCTTGTTGAAGAGTTCATATCTTCGCTGCTTGACATCGTTGAAAGCTTCCTTGGCCTTGTGTGCTGTTGTTTTGGAGTCTTCGTACTCTTGATCTGTCTGTTTGAGCCTTGTCTCAACGCTTTCTAATCGCTCCATGGCTCTCATGTTGGGATTCAGTTTCTCCAATTCCGCTGTGAGAGTCGAGATTTTCTCTGTCAACGTGTCTTCGACGCTGGGTTCGCCAGATTCTTTCAGGTCTTCATCAAGACCGTCGAAATCAATTTCGATGCCGTGGTCATCGAGTGCGATATCCATCATCTCATCATCTCCACCATCGACGTCCATAGCATCTGGATCTTGTCGTAGCAAGTCATCTTGCGTCGGCAGGTTGTCCAGGGCTCCCTCCGTCAATGGAATCTGGATCTGCTCAAGTCGACATCGTCGCAGTAGTGCAGACTTGCCAGCGCTATTCTTCTGCACAGTTGTTTCCAGAGCGTTGATTTCTCGTTGGGTGGCTTCGATATCTTTACTACGTTTCTGTAGCTCTGCTTTAGCCTCGCTGACCCCCTGATTCTTCTCTGACAGCTCAGCCTTCAGCTCCTCGAGTGTCTCCCCAAGGGCGTCTAGCTCGTCTTGGTCTTCGCGCTTCGACTCCTCGATTTCAGCCTTCTCTCTGTTGTAAGCCTTCACGTCTTGTTTCAGTCGCTTTACTTGATCTTGTATTCTCTTGATGCGTGCTTCGGTGTCGCTGTGGCGTGAAACTTCCCAGTTGAGGCGAGTTTCCAGTCTCTGCCTCTGGACTTCGTACTGGTTGCGCTTCTCAGAAATCTCTTGTTCTAATTTACCTTGGGAAGCTTCATATGCACGGATATCGCTGTATCCAAGCTTCTTGCAGAATCCAGCAAAGACTTCATCTTCCACACGCGCAATAGCGTCTCGGAACTCTTGCACTGTCTCTTTGGTGCGATCCAGTTGCGCCATTTGGTTTTCATACTTGGGTTGAAGTTCCTGTAGCTGCTTCTTTTGGCTGTCGAGTTCGCGCTTCTTGCTTGTCCAGTTCTTGTTCAACGCTGCTAGCTCGTCTCTAGTCGCCGCCAGCTGCCGTTCAAACCCGTTTAACTCGATCTGTAGAGATTCTTCCTGAGATCCCCTGCGATCCGCTTTGGGTAGACGATCGATCTCGCTCTTCAACTTGGCCGCCATCCGCTGAAGATTCTGAACGTCAGCTTCTTCAAACTTACGCTTTCCGCCTTTGGGCTCAGGACCACGACCACCTGTCATTAAGCCAGCTTTGTGAATAATATACCCCTCCAGCGTAACAGCCTTGACAGGTATCTTCTTCTCGTAACAGATTTGTTTAGCAATGTCCAGTGTGTCGCAAACCACAGAGCTACCGCATGCGTATGACATGGCTCTCTCAACTGCTGGTTCAAAGTTGATAGTATCGATTGTGAGTCTGGCGCCGGGGAAGCCCTTGATGGCGGTATTGACGGCATTAACCTTGATATTGTCTAGCGGAATGAAGGTCATGGGAGAGAATCTCTGTTCTTTCAGGTACTGAACACATTCCACACCGGTTTTCTCTGTATCGACAACCACAGAATCGAAGTCTCTTCCCAAGGCCACGATAACGGCCTCGTCGTACTTCTTTTGTTTAGGCGTACAGAGGTTTCCAACGCGGCCACGAACTCCAGGGAATATACGTTTCAAAGTCGTTACCATTTCTTTCATGCGTGTCTCCCTGTCATTTTGGCGGCGGCCATCGTCGGCCTCTCTAAGCTTTCTCGCAACATCTTCAAGCTTCTCTTCGAGCTCGGTCCGTTTCTGGTTGGTTCGCACTCGCTCAGACTGGAGCTGGTTGAATTCCTTCTTCTTGGTGGTAATATCATTGGTGATGTCTTTCGTCGCAGATTCAGCAGAGCCTCGTCTTTCTCCGATGCTGGTAAGCTCTGCCTCCATTTTCTCAATGGCGGCGGAGATACTATCTACCTTGCCCTTGAGACTGTTGACGGTGACCTCATCCGCCTTCCTCTGTCGCTCGAGGTTTTCCAGCTTTGCCTGGTTGGAACCAGGGCGGGCCAAAACCTGTGCTCGGAGCGCGTTGTACTCTTTGCGGTCATCGTCACTTATCTCTCGGCCAGTCTTCTTCAGCTGCTCTTTGACGTCTTTTTCAAAAACATCCTGGGCTTTCTTGACACTTCCAATGTCCTTCTGAACCTTCTGAACAATATCAGTTTGCTCTTCAAGTTCCTTGCTGACTTTCTGCGATTGAGCCTGCAGCCTTTCAATTTGCTGCGAAGATTCATGGATCTTCTCGTCGAATGGAACTAGAGCATTCTCCTTATCTTCGATATTTCTTTCCGCGTGCTTGATATCCTTTTCCACCTTGTTAACCTGCTTCTGGACAGTGGATTGGTCTCTTCGAGCTTCGTCAAGTCGATTCTCAAACACTTCTACATTTCTCCGCAGCTCTTTCAAGTTTTCATGGTGATCTTGGATGGCGGCACTCGAATCGTCCATGGCTTTCTGAAAATGGTAGAGCTTCCACAGAGAGTGTGTGACAATGGCTGCATCTCTTTCTTCGGTTTTCTTTTGGAAGCTGTCTGCTTCCTTCTTTTGCTCACGATATTGCTTAATTTCGGAGTTGATACCACGACGGCGATGGAACTGGAAATTCTGGTTTTCGATGGCTTGCTCGGCTTCGGCCTGGAGTTTTTCGTACTCAGACTTGTATTCCAAGCTTCCCGATATCTGTTCGATGAGACGCGTGAGGTCCTGTGGAGATTGTGAGGCAATAGCCTCGACATCTCCTTGGAAGACTAGGAAATTGCGCGCCTTGATCAGGATGTTTTCCGCTTCCAAAGCTTCGTTGTATTGCTGAGCCGTAACCACCCGGTCGTTGATACGGTACTCGCTGGCTCCCTGGCTGGTGATGGTTCTCTTCCATTTTTGTTCCTCTCCAGCGTCGTCTTCATATACTGCCATGACCCAAGCAGTCTTTGGATCTCCTCGGGACGCCTTATCGTCGTCGGCAAAGTTGCTCGCATCGGCAGGCGCCTGGGCGGACCCATCATCGTTGATCTTCGACGTCTTTAAAACGCGCCCACGATAGACAAGCTCCTTGAGGTGCGTGGATCGCAAATGAGAAGATTTAATGCCAAGAACAAAGGAGATGGCGTCCATCCTGTCCCACCCTCGTGATTAGTACAGCGGTCCAATAGCGACAGGCACGAATTTCTGAATAAAGTTACTCACGAGTTGGATTTACCCGAGCCATTGGGTCCAATAATCGAGGTGAAGTAGGAATCGCCGAATAGGAGAGTATGGTGACCCTTGTAGGACTTGAAGTCTGGAAGCGCACAGTTAGTGAAGCCCAACGGTCACGATCAATAAGTAGTCCGAGAAGAGCATACTGTGCAACTCAAGTCGTATGAGTTTGCCCATGGTGAAGGAAATGCAGCGGCGCCCGCAGCCCGCAAATTTAAATCAGGATTCAGTCGCAACCGATACAAAACAAAGCGCTGGCAACAGTGCAGCTCTGGCGGCGGAGCACGCGCGGAGTAGCCCAATTTAAGAGGGTTGACAACACCACACGATGGGGATCCCTCGATGCAGTTCTCTCATAGGCGGTGCCGCACGAATTACAAATTTCCCCGACGATGCGTGAGGCTGTAGCACGTCATGCTAGGAAATTGCGAGGCGTTGCTGCTGGGCGTTGCGCAATGCGAGAAGCAGCTTTGACGCGTCGCGAACTGCGATTCTGTAAAGTTCACTAAAACAGGCACTACTCTGCTACTACTGCTGGGTAGCACCACTAATGGGACCTGGCCTAAGGTAGGACGACGGCGCTGTAGCGAGTACAAGTATGGTGGGGGTAGGGCAGTTTTGCGCTGGCCTTGGGTGGGAGCTGCTTGGCCATGGATCAACCCATTTCCGCATCTCAGCCAAACATCGGTACGTACCGCTGCCTCTGGCTGTTCCGCATCAGGCTGCATTGCATATGATGTCGTAATCACGTGATGCTTTTCCGGATTCGCCCAAACAATAAGTGCTTCACAGCTGACTCAAGCCCCAAAAAGGCTTGTCCTGCGCAAAAAGGCTTGTCTTTGTTTAGCGCCCGACCTCCTCCAACCAGAGAGCGGAACAGCAGCACCTGCTACGGCAATGGTTCTCGATTTACTTTCGCTTCTTCTACCTGCCTGAAAGCAAAGGGAAAAGAAGCCAATACAGTGGGCTGTCAGATGGCCTGGACCACATTACCCTTTTTTCCAATGGCGTGCTATAATATTTCTTTGCGGCTACTTTGTACATAAGATACACAGCTCTAGGCCTCATCTTTGTATAATACCGCCTTTTACTTCCATCTTTCAAGCTGTTACCGGGTAGGATGCTGTTTGGGCAGCATGTAAGCTGTCGCCAGTCCAATAAGACGCAAACAGGTCCAAAGTCCCCGTTCTTTTCTGTCGTGTGTAGCATCTTTGCCCGAGTAATGCGATGCATATACTCTGTACACTCTTTGCTGGGTACAGGGGTCCAGCAGCCGCTAATTAAGAGGGCATGTGGGGTTGTTGGGCTACTGCCGTGTTTTGCAGTACTTATAGCTTTAAACGTGTTGGGAGATATTACCCAAAGAGACTTTCATCCCCTAGGAGCTGCCATTAGTAAATTAAGTATTGAATTGTATCATCATTATATCACCAGGTACCTCCTAACTGCTAGAACTATCACATGGACGAGACCGCGACCCTGGGGACAGCTTAGATAGAGGCGTCTTGCGGATGATCATCGATGGGACCATGGCAATGATTTAGGCTCGCATCAACCTCGCAACCTAAAAGAAACTCTTCTTTCTATATTTTTTTTATCCCCTCTTTACTCAAAACTCTCCTGGCACCTTAAAGACTGGCCGTGCCTTTTGCTGGCTCTCCTTCTCTCTCCTATATTCCTGTTTCTCCCCCTACTTCTCTTGACCCACGTTGTCGATCTGTGGTCATCACTTGCGGTGACATTTTTGCCACCGTTTGCGATTACATCAACCAGTTTCGCAGGTTGAATATCCATGAACTGATATAGCTGCGATACTGCTGAATCGCTCGACGCATCGGATTCACTGGACTGTAATCTATGGGCCTGTGAACCACCAGCAAGCTTAGATTTATCCATGCAAACTAGATCTCGCTGCTAGCTACAGCTACCGTGAAGATGGACGAAGAAACCAACTCGACTACTCCTATTTCAACGCCGGGAACCAGGTCGTCCGGAAATATAGACCGCCTACCAGCTGCTGCGGAGGCCGACCTTGCCTCTCCTCTAAGCTCGTCACCCCTCGACGCCGACATTCTCGATTCCCCTTCACTCAGTGCTACGACTCCCAAAAGCCACAGACTGTCAAGGAATCCATCCTTCTCCGGCAGCAGCAGCACCTACCAAGATGACTGGGACACGCTCCCGCCGCTAGATCGGTTGACTGTCCTCGATCTCCTGGACAACTTTGCCCTGCCTCAGCAGCTCGAGAAGCTCCAGAGGGGCATTTCCGCCCAGACCGACAAGGTTCGACGATCAAGAGATGCCTTCAAATCAAAGACCCAGCTTGCCCGCGATCGAATGGTGGAAGAATGGAGGCGGCGTGTCCCCTCAGCTGATGAGCAGCTCGAGCGATACAGGAAGCGCATGCGAGAGCGAGTCGAGAAGCTCGGCAAGCAATGGAACAATACCAAGGCCATCAGCCTCCGAGAAAAGATATCTTTTATTTGCGGCGTTATGAACATTTTTGCAAGCGGATACCTTATAGGTGGCTACCCCGAATGGTTCCACATCTGGTATACTGCCCAGCTCATATACTTCATGCCCATCCGTATCTTCACCTACAAACGGCGTGGATATCACTACTTCTTGGCCGATCTCTGCTATTTCGTCAATGTACTGCTTAGTCTTAGCCTTTGGGCCTTTCCCCAATCGAAAAAGCTCTTCACGGCGGCTTACTGTCTGGCTTATGGTAACAATGCTGTGGCAATCATCATGTGGCGTAACTCCCTGGTATTCCACAGCTTTGACAAAGTCACGTCTCTCTTCATACACATCATGCCTTGCGCTACGCTCCACTGCGTCGTGCATCTATACCCTCCTGCAGAGCAGATGATACGGTTCCCAGCCATCTATGCCATCAAGTACTCGACCCCTGGATCCTCGACGGCGTATGCGAATGTCTTCTCCATGCTCGCGTGGAGCACCATTCCCTATGCAATCTGGCAGCTGAGCTACTACTTCTTCATCACCGTTCGCCGAAGGGATAAGATTGCTGCTGGTCGTCCCACGTCATTCACCTGGCTTCGAAGATCATATGCCAAGACTTGGATTGGCAAATTCGTCCTCGCCCGCCCCGCCGCGTTGCAAGAGCCCACGTTCATGATGATTCAGTACTTTTACGCCGTGCTGACTATACTCCCGTGTCCAATCTGGTTCCTTAGCCGATGGGCGTCTACTGCATTCCTCCTCGTTGTGTTTAGCTGGAGCATCTACAATGGCGCAACCTTTTACATTGATGTTTTTGGCAAGCGATTCCAGAAAGAGCTCGAGGCTATGCGAGCAGACGTTATCAAGTGGCAGAATAACCCAGAGACGCTACTCCAGTCACCTCAGATGGTCCCCCACGCGGATGGTCCTCCTGTACAAGGTGGTACAAGTTTAGATGCTCAGTTGGCGGCTTCGCCCCTGGCACCATCACCAATGCGACCAAGCGCCGGAAAGGATAGAACCACGAGCCTGGACCATATACCCATGTTGGATGAGACTTCCAAGGTCAGCGCTACCGGAGTGGATAGAGGAGATGAAAGCGTCGCGAGAGAACGGAAAGCAGGCGAAGAGTAAGAATATTAGGAGCTTAAGGGAGTTTGTACAGGGAAGAACACAGAGCAGGCGACAAGGAGGAGAAAGGGAACCTGGAAAGTCAATGTGGCAGTCAACTTCTTTAATGTCAAGAGCCGTGAATTAAACAGTAAATGGTGACATACGGTAAGCGGAACGTTTAGGCCGGGTCTCTTATGTATCTATCTCTTTTGGTGTTGGAATGATATCCTCGTAAGTTTTGTTATTTGCCTTGGTTTATGGTAGAGTTTTTACTCGATCAGACTTTTCAGTTTTATCGAGGCCTCTTTTCTTTATAACGACATGGTTATGGGAATGCGTGGATTGGCTGCTGTAGCAGGAGAATTTGAGCGTGGCTTGTTTAATATGGACTCGGAAGATTACTTGTTCTATTTCATTATCTTTGTCATTTATTAGGTAGTACTCAATGATTATGACTTCATACATATTACATCACTATCCACACCAAGTGCATGTTGCCAAATATAGATTGATGATATGTTCATTTGTCAGTTCATGATCAGATATATCCCCTATCTTCTCTATAAATGCGCTAGGCTGCACTGAAGCAGCAAAAACTATGACCGCTGTGAGGAAGCTGTGCTGGTCGTCTTGACCCTTTGCCTTTTCATACTGCAATAGGGCATGAAATAAAAAAGCCAATGTACACCTTGGGCTTGATAACAAATAGCCCGACCCAAAAACACCAGAAAAAAGTGGTTACCATGCCGCTTAAGCGGCCCAAGAAATAATACCATCATCACCGCCGCGCCAAATTATGCCAAATGATAAATCAAATGAATAGCAAAGACGTTATCGCATTTCATTCCCGCAGGCTCGCGTGGAAACATCTCACACGCGTTGCCAAACAACGTACATACGCACAACTCCTTGCGTAAAAATAGAAAAAAAAAAAGCAAAAGTGGTTTTCTTTGAAAAAGAGGGGGACGAGACGCCCAGGGTATAAACATAAGAAATGGAGCATCTTGTCAAAGGAGAGATGTGAATTCAGTCAGATTATCATGATCTCGTACGGCTTGAGCAGCCAGATGTCAGATTTTATCGAATGATTCCCCAGTCAGCGAATTTGCCGCCTCCTGTCTCACCATCTTCCCGAGTGCCTGGTCGTCGACCGAATACGGACCAGAAACGCAGAGTCTCATCGCCGGCTCCCGTCACGATAACACGGCCATCGGGACTCATTGCCAGGTATAGAACACGGTATGTATGTCCGGTTAAGCTGGCCACTTGTGTCATAGATGGATACTTCCACACAACAATCTGATTCTGGCTATAGCCATGGGTTGAGACGATTTCGTTGGAGTTTTTCGACCAAGCGAGATTGCACACCTGGCTTCCGGTATCGATTTCGTTAACAACGGTGCCTTTAACGGTGTCGTGGAATATGATGCGGCGATCGGCTGTACCACCACCAGAAGCAAGTAGGCCCCGCTGGTGTGGTGACCATGCAATGGCCTTGACGGCAGCATTGTGGTCAGAGAATTTCCAGAGCGGTGTGTCTGAAAGTTTATCCCAGACCATGAGCTTGTTATCGTTGCCACCACTGGCTAGCTGGCCATCTTCACAGTTCCATTTCAAACCACAAACCTCTTGTTTGTGGCCGACAAGCTTCTTGAGCCACTGGTCAGGTGCCCGGACGTCTCGGTGGTAAATGAGCCGGTCGCGAGAGCCGGATGTGAGGATATGCGAATTCCATGCCAAGGATCCTACACGAGCTGTATGCCCAGTCATGGTTCTTAATCTTCTAGCTTTTTCCGCATCCCAAATCTGGACGAGGCCCTTTCCGGTTCCGATGGCGAGGTGTGTGCCCTTTTGTATCCATGATACACTTGTTACGGTATCGTCCTCCAAGGTACATAGCTTGTTGACCTTGCTGGTCTGAGCATTCCACATATAAACGCTAGATCCCAGCCCAACCCCCAGAACGTTTGCACTTCCCCAGTCAACCAGATTGAGGTAGAAGTCGTCGGCGAGCTCAGGAGCATCGAGAACTTTGTATGGAACTTTGCTGACTGCTCGAGGTTGGCGACGCGGACTCAAGAGCATCTGCTGGCTGCCAAGTCGCACAGGCGATAAGCTGTAGATCTCCGCTCTTGTGTCCAAATTCGGGCCATGCCGACTCTGGGGAGTTTTTGAGGGAGTGAGATGGCCCACAGGGTGACCGTGATGACGGGGCGAGAGGTATGAGAAGAGGTTCTTATGGGGGGTTGATGGGGTCAATGACGAAGGCAGAGTTACGGCGGAGCTGTGGCTGGGAGGAGTGTGGGATCGTGTGCCATCCTGAACACTGACATGTGAGGAAACAGGCAGGTTGCTGTCTGGTGATAAGGAGGGAGTGACTTGTGGCACTGATCCTTCAAACAGCTCCGCACGCAGCAATGTTGAGAATGTGCGATTGGCTTCCTCGGCTGTGACGTAGTTAGTAACCAATTTTATTCATCGCTTTAACCTTAACCATCACAACTGAAAGTATGAGAGGGGATGATGAGACAGGAGATTCGGCTTACTCTTCTGGAAGTGAAGTTCACCTTGCGGCGTTCTCTTCTTATGCCTTGAGGGAGTAGCGGGAGAAGCATCTTCATGTAGAAGGCTGAAGCTGGCTTGTAAATCTTGGCCAGTGCGAGTAGGGATGAATCTAGAATCCAAAGTCAGAAGCCATTACAAGCCATGATGGATAATACAGCGGGGATGACCAACCGATCGCCATTGATCCTTTGGCGTTTGCGAGAAGGGCTTGCTCCGGGAGTACTTTCACGCTGGGGGCGTTGCAGCTCCCTCAAGAGAGCGCTGTCGACGGCGTCTACATCAAAATCCGCGGGATGGGCGACATCGCTAGCTCGTGCCCTGGTTCGCATTCGTCGCATTGTGCCGCTGTTGCTCTCTGCGTTTGGTTTTGCTTCCAGCCGGCTGCGATCTGATACAGGAGGAGGCGTGGACATGCGAACGGTGTTGTTTGTGGCTGGCTGCTTGGATTCGCCCATGGTTTTCTTGGAGGGACCCATGGTACCGACAAATGGAGATGTCGCTGTGTGGTGTTAAGTAGGCCTCAGGCCTTGTGGCGTGGTCGTGATGAAGGACGCAGCACCGTCGTGGGGAGTCCCCTCGGAAGTAGTTGCTCGGATCGTAGGCTCTCCGGCGGGGCGGTTGGCGGGTGAAGAGAGAAATGATGTTGAGGTGAATAATATTATGCTGGTAGCAACCGAGAAGAGGGTGAGCGAGCGCGCATCCAGTCAGAGTGTGGGTGCAAGTCGTGTGTTCATCGAGTAGAGTCCACCGCGTGCGAGGGCGAGGGATGAAAGTAGAGAAAAAGAGGGCGGATTGGCGACTATCGCTGGGACGACTGGTGGATGTTTAATCAACACCGATCGCACGGACGACAAGGTCGAAATACACAAAAAAAAAAAAAAAAAAATCGAGAAAAGAAAGTCGAAAGGCAATATAGCCCGGTATAGTCAGTCGTTCGCTATTAATGGCACTTGCAGGCGCACAAGTGTGTCGAGGAAGTGGGAAAGCGAAGGAGGTGGTGGGTGATGAAGACGGAAGACGGGCCTGTGGTTGAGACGGAAAGCTGCGAGAGGCTGCTGGAGGGAGGTTGAAGCCGCTGGGGAAATGGCTGCGAGAGCTGGACTATGCCTAGTCGGGGGCGTCAACGTGCTAAAGGGGGGTGGAACAATAATATTAGCAGCGAGTGCTAGTGGGAAAAACGCGGCGTGCGTGAACAACAACATTGGCTGCGGCACACGCCAAAACTCTCTCACACTGCTACCATTCGCCTGCCAAAGTAAACAATAAGGGCAGGGGCTTTTTTTTAATTATTTATTCCAAACCTTTTCCTTTCTGGCCTATTATGTATATTGATTGCACAATGAATACTACCCCCTCCGGATGAATGAATGAATGATTGCATGAATGCATGTAGGCATAGCTTCAATAAATACAATGAATACAATACTTAGCACCATGCTCTTTATTTTATTTTCTCTTTCTTCCTTACCCCATCTATACAAGGACGACACGATGCAATGCATATAATAGAACAACGTCACTACAATAGCAGACTGGGATGATTCAGTGCTCGTAGCTACCAGCCACACGAAGCTGGTCACAAGGTTCGAGGCTCTTTTATGTAGGGCGGCTCTACACCTTTACAATACGCTAGAAACCAGAAACTCAAATTAAACACCAGCCCGCAGAGTTGCTTCAAGAAAAGAAGCCTAAGAATAAAAGCCCACGGTAGCAACCGCACGCGCGACTCATCTCAGCGCTTGTAGCCCAGCACTATAAAGTACCCAGACCCAGACCCAGACCCAGACCCAGACCCAGCCCAGGGACCTGCTACTAGCAGGTAGTATTGTGCGTATATTAAAGTACTCACAGACGGAGTGCTTATAAGTGTCTACACGTGCGCATCACATTGAATTAATATAAAATGACCGGCTCAAAGGGCCGTGGACGCTTCGCCACCATTTGCAGCGTCGCCTTTCCGTCCTTGCATGCGCTGTTATTGTTGCTGTGTTGTTTGTTTTGAATCTGATCAACGAAAAACTGCATGCACCTGCATACGGACAAGGTAAATATTATGGGGGTCTCCAGCAGGGACGCGCCACCTACTGGCCAGATGCGGCGGTTGGCTGCTAATGCCGGCCTCTCTTGTCTCTGAAAGGAAAGCAGCGCCCAATCAGCGGCCTTTTCGCCTCTCCCTGCCCTGGACTGCCCCCGCCGCCCACTAAAGTGCGCAGTCGCGTTTTTCGTGCCGGGCGTCACTTTGGACGCACCAGTTTCGCGTCAACGATGCGTTGCGACTCGCTCTCCGCCATCTGACGTACGAGAACCAGCACCATTTCGATATAGTCTCGTGTTTTTCTCTTTCCCCATGCCGCTGAGTAACCAGCCAGTCAAACAAAGCTATCCACTTGGGCTTAGTGTGGGGTCTACTAGTACTTGCAGCACTCGTACAGCAGTAGAGCTGGAAAGAATAGATGCTAACACGGGAATGACGATATCAATCAAACAATATGCAGCAACTGTTCCAGTACAGAGATACACGATATACTTCCTGAAAGGCTAAATCTTTAAAAGCCAAAGGCGCACCCCTCTACGCTTTTCAGCATCTCAACAAAGCTCCCGCTTATACCGCATACTCACTTCAATGACCGCAAGATAACTTCATCGAGGGAGTCAGTTTGGATCGCCTTGTGTTGATTGTTGATGTTTACCATATAATACGATTTGTATCCCCAGAAAATTGATTCGCCAGATTAAGAAGCTCAGGAGTTCTCCATTTAGTGCTAGTTCTCGAAACATAGTTTCAATACTGGCGCCCCTCGGCTGCCCCCCTCCGAGCAAATTTGTGATCTAACTTTATCCAAACTCCTTCTAGACAGCGGTGGACTCCTTCTATACCCCTTCTACCAATGCCAAATCTAATGCTAAGACAGCAAGTGTGCCTATTTTGTAACATGCAGTATTGATATTTGGCGAGTCAAGCTGGCCGCGCCAACTATTTATATAATCGTAAACAAGGCCATTATAATATCCCATTCATGAATCTATCTATCAAGCCAGTTACAGAAATAACATGGAAAAAAAGTAAAAATAGGTAGCAAAATTGGTGTCATTCGCTTATCAGTGCAGCCGCCGTCATCTCTATCCTGTCCCTCTTTATCAAAAAGTAATAGCAGTGGTGGTAATAAACGCAGCAATAGCAATAGTGGTGGCAAAACAGAGTATTTACGCCTGGGATTCGGCCTGGGCCAGTAGCCGCTCTCTCCAGGAATTGCAGACTTCTTCAAACCCGCCAATCACTTCTCCGCAGACGCTCGCACACTCCCTTTTCTCCAGCCGCTCGCCCCAGTTTCCTCTGGTCAGCCACTCCTCCCCTTGCTCTCTCATCTCATCCTCTTTCCTAATTTCGGCAACGAGCTCCTTTGCACTCTTTAGTCTGCGGCTGGCTGCGGCCGTTGTCTGGCGAGACATGTGCAGCGTATCCGAGAGGTAGCTCAGCGACTGTATTAGTTCTGATGTGATGGAATGTAGCGCTGTGAGAGAGTTGAATGCGGACGTCGATGGTCGTGGCATGTCCTCTGTCAGAGATACGAGTAGTGGCTCAAGTGTTTCAATCGTTTCAGCGTCAGGTGCTGGTGCCAGTGGAGATAGCAAGGGAAAGGTGAGGTTGTGAAGTTGACGAGTCTGGTGTGCAAGATGCGTCGTCAACGCAGAGTGTGCTGTTATAAGTCTAAACGAACATCCCATTAGTTGGCGCTCAGATGCCTCTTCCATATACAAGTTCAGAATCTTGGTTTACCTCGAAGCGCTGCCCTCGACGCTGGATTGTGATCCCAAGTCACGCAGCTCCTGAATCACCCGCTTCAGTACATCGTCTGCTGTGCCTCCGTAGTTATCCGTCCCGCGAATGGTGAGGTTCTCGACAGCATCAATCTTTGCCATCAGACTTGGCGGTATGCCAGCAATATCAAGGTCTGAGTCTGAGCCATAGTCACTGCCATCGTATAGACTGGTTTTTCTCTGGTGGCCCTTTGGACGAGGGGAGAGCAAGCTCGCCGCATCGCCTTCGTTTCTTCTAGGCTCATCGTTTGCTGTTGCGCCTCGTGATGCGTCGTTGACGTGTTGTGCCTGGTCTGTCGGCTCGGGGTCGTAGTCGCCCTCTTCCCCTGAATCGGAAAAGGCGTCCGCCAACTCATCAGCTAAGTTCCCCATTCCGTTGGCCCCTGATCCGCCACCGCCAAGTACTGAAAGGTCGAGAGCATCATGGCTTGGGCTGTGGTTGAACGACGTTATTGCATCTTGCGTGGAGGATCTCGAATACCGTCGAATTTGGGGCGAGCCCGCAAAGCTGTCGATGGCTGATGAGTTGCGAGAGTGTCGTGGAGTGTGTGGCGACCCGGGCATAATGGTTGAGCGCAGTCTTGCTGCTGAACACTGTCCCAAATAAAAGAAAATGCAATATTTTTTCTCAGCCTAGTTTCGATCTCCGTCGATTTTCTTTTAGTGGTTGAGGAATAAAATTTATTACAACACCGACTTTGGGGGGTATCTGCTATGGGTAGGAGACCCCGAATCATTCAGATCCCACCTAGGTCGAGCAGCAGGCATAGAGCCCCAGCCAAGAACCAAAGATACGGTAAGCAGCTCCCTATCACGATAAGATAGGGGACTTTGCCAGTACTTTACAATACAATGAACACTAGGGCAAAATGAGTGGGAGTAAAAGTACTCTGAAGGTACCCATTAAATTTTAGGCTTGCACCACTTCACCGGCTTAGCTTGGCTGCTGTAGCGTTCAAAAAAAGAACTCCGGCCTTCAGTGTGCGGCCTTTCATCAGGAAACTGCGGAGTACTAGATATTTGCTGTTCATTTCATATACATGTGGTTAATATTATAAAGAGCTGAAAAGAGTGTTAATCTGGGAAAAACGAAAGAAGTGGACAATCTGCTTATAGCCTGGAACTGGTAAGAATTATAGGACTGCATTCCCTCTTTCCTAGAATATGTGGGCTTACAATTTGACGGAGTTTCGTCTCCATTAGTTGTGCTTCCAGCCCATTTCATGGTCACATATTCAACGGCTACCCAGGAACCCCCGCTAGTACGGATCACTCATGATAAGTTGCTCCACTAGTGTAAAGTCATAAACCCTTAACAGAGGCATACGGCCAGCGGTTGGATCTTGATCAATTGGTGGACTGGCTTGAAGTGAGAGCAAGGGCTTGTCCGAGCTAGCACGATGACCACATTCCGGCGGTTTCGCCCAGATGACGTTAACAAATTCTCAAAATGCAATCTGGATCCCTTAACAGAGACATATGAGCTCAACTTCTATCTTCAGTACCACGCAAAATGGCCCTCTCTATTCCAAGTGTGTGAGGATTCAGAAGGGAATATTGTCGGATACAGTTCGTTGCCCCCCTCCACATGGCAGTCTCTCGGTACTGACTAGTGTAACTGCTTAAAGTCATGGGAAAGGTTGAATCATCCCCAGATGCATACAAATACTCAGAACATTATCTTCCCTGGCATGCTCATATTACAGCCCTGACTGTAGCTCCGGAAGCAAGAAGACAGGGCATTGGCAAAATCTTGGTCGAGCAGCTAGAAGCCGCAGCCGATACTCACAACACATGGTTTATGGATTTGTTTGTTCGCAGCAGCAATGCAAAGGCCATAACATTTTACAAAGAACTGGGCTACAGCGTCTTCCGTGTTGTGAAGGACTACTATGGAGAGCATGCCACGGATCCTGACAAGGATAGCGAAGATGCGTTTGATATGCGCAAGTCCATGAAGAGGGATGCAAAGCACGAGCATGTTAGAGACGACGGCGAGCAGCACGAGGTTCACCCGGAGGATGTTTGGTGAGCTTTGTGATTGTGGACAGCCTGAGCCGGAAATTCAATACACTGTGGAACTCGACAAAGAACCTTTGATCATTTGTGTCATTCACGTCTCTGGGTGAAGAAAACCAGTCGCTTCTTTGTTTGTTCTTCAGTACCTCCGTCATATACAAAGTGCTCTCTAGATAGGTGCTTTCTCAAAGCTTGCATATTAAGGGACCGAGAGACAAAAGATGACAAAGAAAGATGTACGAATAAGATAGATTTACATAGGTGATCATCTGATTAGATCAACTCTGGGCATTTCCAGATGTTGGGCCATAGGCGGCTTGAAACAAAAGTATGTGTGCCAATATTATATCTAGGTCTACCAAATGGAGCTTGCTTTTCATTTTATAGCAACAACACTGGCACAATGAAAGGCGGCACGGATTGGATCTGGTTCATGTACTGGGTACCTCAAAGAACAGATCTCTCTGGTTGAAAGTAGGCTGACAGTGGTGCTTAATAAAGCGGCTGCGCTAGTACGTGCAGTCCTTTGTACTCCGTACCAGGTACCAAAGTCGCCACTCGCCTGGCCCATGCTTCACAGTAGCCTCAGAGCCTCGAGCTGACACTGGCCTTGGATAGGCTGCCCTTCACGCCGCAGCTTCGTGCATTCAGCTCATCCCTTCCTTTACAAAAACCAGACTCCAGCCGGCAACGAAGCACCTGAATCGGTTTCTTTTGTCCAAATTATCACCTGAAAAGCCAGCCCCGGGCGTTGTTCAGCTGCCGTTGTGCTCTCACGCTCCCACCCAACCCGCCTAATCATCGGCTTTCTCTGTCACAGTACATCTTTTCCTGTGCTACCAAGTTTTTTTTCCAGCCTTCCCTTCTACCTTCGCCAAGCAGAAGCGAACTGCCAAACCATCACCCAATTCCATCAGATTTAGTCGGCTGCTCACTTTTTCATCCATCTCTGGTCATCTGGCAAATATGGCGACTACTTCAATGGATTACGAGGCCGCTAACGGCGATCGCTACGATGGTTTGTGTTCCTTGGTTCTGATGACGACGATGGCCATGGCGACGACTGACGTCGACGCGTTTGTGCCGCGTGCCTTCGATTAATTGGACCACCACTAACGCCCCTTGAATTTTATTAGATGAGCCTCCTCGTTACGAGCGTGACAACAGAAGCGCTTCTCCTCGTCCGGCGCGCGACGACGCAGGCAGTCGTCGCCGATCCATGTCTCCCACCGGAAACCCTGATGTGTAAGCCTGATGACTATTCTTGCCTCTTTGTCGCACTGTTAACCCATTGCAGCAACGTCAAGGATGCACCTGCTCCCAAGGGAGGCGATGACGATGATGGTGCCATTAACCCCGGCTCCAACCTCTTTGTCACCGGTATCCATCCTCGTCTGTCTGAGGCTGAGGTCTCCAAGATGTTTGAAAAGTATGGTGAGGTTGAGAAATGCCAAATCATGCGAGACCCCCACACCAAAGAATCCCGTGGATTCGGATTCGTCAAAATGGTGACCTCTGAACAAGCTGAGGCTGCCAAGGAAGGCCTCCAGGGTGAGGTCATCGAAGGCCGCACTATGAGCATCGAAAAGGCCCGCCGCGCTCGTCCCCGTACGCCTACGCCCGGCAAGTACTTCGGTCCTCCGAAGAGAGGTATGTTGAATCAATGCTTTTAGATAAGAATAATATTCATCTGCGATTCTGACATCTTCAATTTAGACCCTCGCTCTCGCTTTGATGACCGCCGACGTGGCGGCTATGGAGGCGGCGGCGGTTATCGTGATGACTACCGATACCGTGGCAATGAGAGAGGCTACGACCGCAACTACGAACGCGGATATGAGAGACGAGGATATGAGGACCGTGGTGGAGGAGGCTACGACCGCAACTACCGAGATGAGCGACGATATGAAGACCGTAACTACGCAGGTGGACGAGACTATGAGCGCAACTATGAGCGCCGCGACCGTGATGACAACTATGGTCGCGAACGCAACAACTACTCGCGCGAAGACCGTGGTGATCGTGGCGACCGAGGCGATCGCTACGGCGCTCGTGGTGGCAACAGCAGCGGCGGTGGATATGACCGCGATCGATACGAGCGTACCGGTGACCGTGACGGTGGCCGATCTCGCGAGCCAGCCGCCAGCAGTGGCCCGGCATACACCGAGTCTGCCTCACGACCTGAGGCACGCGAGTCGTATGGAGGTTCGAACCGATACTAAGCAATCCTTTTGAGTGATGTTTGCTAATTTGCCCAGGCCCTGAGTCGGCTATGCACTGATAACGCCCGCCGGTTTCTGATTGCCCTTTATCGATCTTTGGCGCAAAACGTCTTTTGACATTAATGGACTGCCTGTTGCTGCTTTTTCTATTTTTCCGTTTTTTCTCTTGTTGTGTTTTTTATTTTACTTTATTTTACTTGTCTTGTCCGCAGTTGTCAATCGACCTCCGTGGACAGCTGTGGACTCTTCGTCAGAATCTGCTCAATTAGGAGTTTCGTGCGATATGCGACTGCTAAGGGAGGGGAAACAATATCGGGTTTTCGGCCGTCGTCGCGGATATTTAAAATTTTCTTGCTGGTCGGTCTTGCGGCTACAGAGTTGCGTTTATGGGCAGCTTCCGGATCTTTGCAGAATCAAACACTTCATCACTCGTCACCTTGCGCTACATAAACAAGCCAACATTTTGATACCGTTTTAACAACACCCCAGCCCAGCAATATCAACCCAGGAGCCCTGATTTTCTTTCCTGACGAAGTGACCCTAATGGAACCAATAAAATCGGTCGTGCTTCAGATGTTACGACCATGCTCTGCAGCCATTTGTACCGTTTGTCAATAAGGCCTGAGGTCGACAAGCAACAAATTCGGATTCAGATTAATATCAGCCGATAATGAACGCACTACGCCATGAGACTGCTAACTGCCACCTGATGAAGCCAGTAGCCAACGTGTAAAATTTTTGTCATTTCTACGCCAGCCAGCAAATTCCACCAATTCTCGCCGTAATAATTTCGTCCTTTTAATACAACAAAATACAGTTATTCTCAACTGTTTAGTAAGGTCTCGTGCACGCAACCATTTAAACCCGATTCCCGGATATTTCGCCCATCTTTGAGCTCGGTAGATGGCTTTTCTCGATCACACACCCTTTTCAAACATGTCTCGCCATTTCCTTTTTGCTACACTGCATAGATTACGCACATCGTATCAGCCAAGATGTACTGGAATACTGAAACTGCGAAATGCTCAACGAACTTGCAAACGACTATTAAACGTCTCCTTTTTTTATTGTCTTATGCCTATTTTCATATCTAACTACCTATTGCGTGCTAGAATTTCCAACTTACTCAGCTTAGGTACTAATTGGAGCATAGGACTGATTAGGTATGCTTGTGTAATGGTCATATATTACTCGGCAAACCGAGCTCCGAATGCGACAGACGATAGTTTGGTATTTAGGCGCTTATCAAACGCCCTCGTTTCGATATTACCTAGTCTTTATGTAGCGATGAGAATTGTCCCCCGACAAAGGTCTCAACTACACAGTTTGTGGCTCTCGCCGTCTTTTATACCCGAAGCTTCGGTTTATCAGATCATACCGCCTTGCATTCATTTATGCTATCACACGTGATACCACGTTGGATGATCTGGAACTTGAAGCTCGTTGGAATACGTCGCGGTAGAAGTTCCATTTGACTGGACGCTGCTTAATCTGAGAAACTCATTTGCCATATTATCTATTTCTGCCAAGGCAGCTCCTGTTCATCGTCCAAGTAAAACCAAGGGCAATCTAGTAGACTAGTCTTAGGATATCGTCTGCAAAGATACAATATCATCATTTTTAAGTCTCGGTCGGTTCTCGATTGACATTTGCCCCTATTAGCCAGCCAACTCCGGAAACAAGTGTGCCAGTGGCTGCTTCCCTGAGCTGGTCCCTCTTCCTCACCCGCTGCGGCGCCTCTTCAGATGGAGATGGCGAAGCCGGTGCTCTGGAGGTTGCGAGGGGTGATAAATTGGACAGCTTGGTAAAATTTCGTGATGCCACATTGGCGGTTGCCCGTGATAGATCGAATAGAGACATTGGTGCCTCTTCTGCCTGTCTAGAGACAGCCGTAGCTGTCATGTTCCTTGCAGGCTGTAGATTCTGCGGAGTTTGCGATTCAAACGCTCCGGGAACTTCACCAACACCGGCCCAGGAAGCTTCAGCGGCAGCCTCCTCGTTGATGGCGGAATCTAGCTGTTCTTCACAACGTCGGAAGGTTTTGAGGATTTCCTGGAGCTGTGAGGTGGGTGCGACACGCAGCGCAGTTGCGAGACACTCTATACGCTGCTCTAGGTGACGGATCTCGGGATTGCCGCTTGCAATACCCAGATGCGTTGGTAGCAAAGTTCGCTCAGTTCGGATATACTGCCCTGCTTTTAGGGCTGCCTTCCAAGACCACTCGTCTTGATCTTCTTTCTGGAGTGCTTGGTTTCCACTAGAGCTAGGTGTTTCTAGACGACTAACAACGTAGGAGTAAGCCGTTTCGAAGTCATCTTCTCTTAGTGCTGCTTCTATGCATGAAGCAATAATTAGCTTTTCTGCACGATGAAGCTCTTTGCTGTTGTCTCCTGTTTCTGAGTCGAATTTGATGGAACGAGCTTGTTGCGTTATACCGGCACGGACCATGTTGGCAGCCATTTCTAGGAACTCGGGGAGGCGTGTGTACGCCTTTGGGTTTTGCTCAAGGACTTTGTCGATAATGGATATTGGATCAGAGTGCACTCGAAGGACCACGGGCTTGAATGGCTCTCCTTGCTTGAGCGAAAGCCGGTAATCGCTCAATGCATGCGTACATCGTAACAAGGCCTCCACACGCTTGGTAGCTGGATGTGTCTTGTCTAATGTGGCTGGGAATGAATGGATGCTTGAGAAGGTGTTAGTAAAATGGTTACAATTAGAGATGGACAACGCCATAGAATCTTACATCTCATCACATTTCTTGAGCCCTCCCCTCGACCGATTCGGGTTGGAAGCATTGTCAAAGGCTCGTAGTGCCGCTTGATATACTGTGTCCTGTATTATTTCTGCGACAAGGGGCTTGTTGGGATTGTCCTCGTAGATGCTTTTAGCTAGAGCGTAACCTGTATCAAATTAGCAGTGTGAAAGGCGATTGATGAGTAAGGCATATCATACGTGAGTTCGAGAGGAGAGCTTTAAGTATCTCTGTTTCGATAAATTCCGTAGACACTGTCCCAGCGATGCCCCTTATAGCTTCAGAATTGACAAGCTGATCACTACTGATGCCCCAAGTGTTCAACCATAGAACTTTGTCTCTCACTTGCAACCAGTATTTATCTTCGTCCCCTTGTATTCGAGTGGACGCACTTCTAATAAGTTTGGCAATCTCGCCTTTTTGCTCGCGCTGATCCTGAATAAAGGCCAAGTCTCCGGCTTTTCTAACAGAGTAAGGTACTCCCAGGCCGGTACAAATAGAGGCACTCATTATTAAAGCCAACAATAAGGTCATTGCTGCCTCTGTGGGAGAAGTCAGTGGATTTACTTCTTTAAGCAAATCATTTCTCATATAGGTCGCAGTTTTCATGCCAAGGAATGACGATGCATCAAAATCAGACATGCTGGGCAGTCTAGAAACTGCCATGTCGAGGGTCGGAGAGATATCTTCATAGCCAAGTAACGACCTCATATGGATCGTAATCTGATAGGCGCCAGGTAACGCCTCTACCGTGGATTCGGAAATTAAATATGCAGATGCAAGTGCCGCTCGTGCATAGCCTTGGAGCAGATACTGAAGCTGGGATTCTGTAAGTTCTGAGCTGACCATTTCTCCTAAATCCAGGTCGTTTGATCCTCCCCACTGCTCGATTACAGCAACAGCAACAGTCCATGAAGTCACTGCTTGATCGGTGAGCCATTCTAGAAACTGCTCCCAGCCAGCAGAGAAGACGGCGTTGCTGGCGTTGTGATTGTCATCGTCAGTTGCTCTTGAAGTCCAACGGTTATTCCCCTGAAGCCATGGCCCAATCAGTCCTCTGATATCACGACCAATGAAACCTTTCTCCCCTTCACGGATGCCAGTCCTGGAAAGCAGATATAGCACAGCAGCTGGGTCTGAGAGCTTCTGAAATTCGAGAAGAGAGTACGGAGGGCTCTCATCGGTATAATACTCCACGTTTCTCCTTACATATGGAACCACAGTTGACGTTATCCAAGAGCGAAGCTCTGACGAGTGAGATAAAAAGGGAGTGAGTAGCCTGAGAACCTGCGATAGAAGCCCAGTTTCGCTGTCCATCTTATACGACCTCTGGATAAGAAAGACGCTTATCGGATCGTTTTGAAAGTGACTAGGTGCGTCGGTGGACGAAAGCTGTTGAAGATGAAGCTTCCTTGCCCGTTTAGAGACCTCATCTTCTGATAAGCCTTCAACTGGAGCTGTGTCTAATACACCCTTGGAGTATTCATCGAGACTATCCCTGGCCAGTGAGAGTAAGAAACCGACATAGATGGAAGGTTTTACAGTTTCAGGAAGATATGTCAGAAGAATCCTCAATAACAGCTCTTTGTGTAGCACTTTAGCCTGCTGGCTAGACAAGCGGGCCAAGCTCTCAATATCTGCATGCGTAGCATAGTGTGCTGCGAGAAGTAGCACCTTTCCTGGCGAAAGTGAAGAGCTCATGCTGAAGCTGTTTTTCCACAGGTTAAGCTGTGGATAATCCTGGCCTTAGGGCCGGCGTAAAAAAGTAAATAAAACTCCTTTGAAATGAAAGACGATAGCTCGTTAACGACACAGACAGCTGTAGTAGAATGAGACTTGCTATCGCTTCGAGTATTGTTGATGCTGTCATCAGTGAGTGTTATTGAATTAGCGGGACTGTTCTGTCTCGATTCGCCAATGGGGGGCATTCCAGCTAAATAGCGGGGCTACTTTAGTAACGGGGGTGTGTTGTCTATCAGACAGTACCTGAAATTGAACTAATTATAGGTGCAAAGCTGGGTACTTTAGTTAGAGCCTAGACGCAGCATTAATTCCCGATGCACCGAACCTTGACTGCCATCACTTGTTGATGCAAAAGGTAGACCCTGGGCGTCGCAACACACATCACTCAGCACATCATGTCGTCAGGATATGGCATGCACGGCGGTACGGTCTCCGATACGACGAATGGCCTCTCTGGATACTGACTGATTGTGCTTCTAGGCGTTGGCCGCTGCTTTCCGTTCTGGCAGGAGGTCATGGCCTGCTATGTCGTCAACACCTCAGGCGAAGACGACTCGGGCAAGAAGAAGTGCTCGCCCGTGCTAGAAGATTACTACGAATGCCTGCACCACAAGAAGGAGGTTGGTTTTAGGGAGCAGCCATGCTGGGAGAAGTAGACGCGGCTAACGAGAGACAGCATGCGAGAGCGCTGGCGTTGCAAGCCGCCTATGCCCGAGCTCAATCAGCAACCCCTCGAGACAATGCGCCGAGCGCAAGCCAGATACGGAACTTGGGACTTCTAGGGAAGACAGAGGACACAAAAGCGGTGCTTGGACAGGGCAACTAGGACAATAGACGATTGAAGCGACGTGGCGGGGTTTCGACATTCTTCTACGTATCTACATACATACCCTTGATGCGCATAGATATCGCAGCAAGTTAAAAAATATATCATATCAGACGAAAAAGGGAAGCATATTCGGGTTCTGAGTCTTGAATTGTGTGTTTGTGTCTCAACAGGTTACCTCTTGTTAGCTTTAGGATCTGCTAGTCTATATCCGAGGTAAATACTAACAGCTGATCTGTATAATAAATGGACGCATTTTTCACTCAAAAGGAGCGCGTGATATATCAATTGGCAATCGACTACAATAGCTAGTTAGCTGATTGATTTACCAGGTGATCTTTTGAACCCTTTTTATTATTTCACGCACTTGAGATTTGCAAACTGCTTAGCTGAACATCTCTGCCAGTTCCATGCAGCTGTTAACTCTGCAGTGTGTAGTACGTGCTGGCTGAGCAGTCACTCACTGACTGGATTGTCTTATAGAGGCTTTGCCATGTGGTCTCCGGTATTTATCAGCTGGATTTCTCTTTCTTTAAAATTTTTTTTTTGAGATAGATACCCAGAAAGATTGGAGTCTGACAACTTCTTTTATATCATCGCTGAACACAACATCCATCAATCCTCTCCATAGCCCTTTCTTCTTCTTGAAACACTATCTTTAGAAGAGATTCTATTCATTTTGAAAATATGCCTTGCTTGCGGGGCATCGAACTATCTCTCATCATTCAACCAGAATCGCTTCCATTACCTGAATTTATACACCCTGATGCTTCTTCAGTTCGAGTTGTATCTCTGGGTGAAACTACACAGACAGAAGAAAATGAGGCGAGCCCTCATAGCTTAGACTCGACTCGTATCCAAAAGTCGGCTCCAAAGGCTTCTGTCTACATACCTTCTACGCCTGGCTCTCAGTTCTGGGTACAATACCGTATCCATCGCAGCCCAGAGCCTTCATGCTACCTTCTCTTCAAATTATTGATGAACGGCCGTCATATCACGAGCTGCGGAATCAAACCTGATACTACATCAGGCACAATCAGTCGAGCCCTCTACGAGCCAAGTGACAGGTGGCACTTGAGGCAGGATGGAACGCTGCTCAAAAGAAGTGGAATTGAGTCTCGCTGCTTCTGCTTCTCTCCAGGCCCTGATGCTGTTGCTGCAGCTGACGATGGAGGCGTTATTGAAGTTCAAGTTTTTCGAGCAAAGAGTCGTCGAAGATACACTCCCCAATTGGTTACCCACCGTGATCAACAGCAATATGGTATAATGGATGTCCACCCTGAGGTAAAGAGAGAAGATGAGAGAGAAGACGAAGAATCTAAAAGACTGTTTATGTGCTTATACTAATATGCAAACAATAGATCACCCTCAACAGGGCTCCTTGAACATCCTGAAGATGCCGTTTACTATGAGTGGATTCTACATGATGCGGCAGAGGCACCATTTGCGACGTTCTGTTTTCACTATCGTGCGTGGGCATATCTATGGGACCTCAATCTCATTACAGATGATAGCAACTCTCCGCCACACAATCGCAGATTAAGGGAAGGGCTTAGAAGCAATCGACACAAAGGTATTGCTCACGAGAGATCGAAAGATGAAGCAGAAGCTTTCCGCGAAGAATTGGACCTGGGAGATTGTGATGAAGAGTCAAATCATACTCGAGATATTGAACCAGCGGCGGCTCGAACTCTTCCCTACTCGCCAAGTGATGCGTTACAAAACAAAAAGCTGAGATTTTCGAAGTCAAACAAGCGCCTACCTTTTCATAGAAGACAGCCTTCTCTTTATTCAGCAGCACCACTCAGGGTGACCTCACGCTCGGGTAACCCATTCACCACATTCTTACTCTCGCCGGTCATGGAAGAAGAGGGTTCATTTACGAGCCCTTATGATCCTCCCAGACACAACATTCTGACAGCATATCCGATTCATTCTTACTATCGAGAAAATACTCGTTCACGCGTTCACAGACCACTTCCGACAGTAAAAGAAGTACCAAAATTGGAATGATCAAACCGGATTTCTGGTATACCAAGTCCTTTTTGCCGCATTGATGAGCTGGATAAGGGGAAGGATAATAATGCATCCGTATAGAATTAAGTAGTAACACTTGAAGTATAACGGGGCAGTATGATATTCACGCTTCATAATAATTTATAAGACTCTAAGACGATGATTTACAAAGTATTTCGGATGGAAACAAATTAAATGCACGGATAAGTCTCACATTTACAATTTTGAACATTGTGGTGGACCTGAGAAGAGTAACTATTGCGCTATGCACTGGGAATGAAACATCATCCAGGGGCACAATAGATAGACAGATAGCAAGAAGTATTAAAACAAAATGCAAGGCTATAGACAAAGCGTAGCCTTGTAATAATTCACCTTCAAGCTCCATGACAGCCCCCTTTGTTTTCTTAGATTCACTTCATCAGCTGACAGCCAGCCGCTACATTCACCCGCTCCCAGTGCTATACTTTCCTCCAGCATCACTGATCCTTCGATACTCACTTTCAATCCTTTCCCATTCTCTGTCTCAATAATTACTGCGGAGGTTTCTCAAAAAAAAAAAAACTCTCCAAAAGCAATCTGTCCCGTATTATATCAACTCCAAAACAATCCACAAGAGCCTCTTATCTCACTAATGCTACATACAATCTCATCAACAGTCTAGCACAAAGATGGGAGATTCAAGCTGGATGCGGCTACTACCAGGACAGCGTTGTCGAACTCCAGTTTCCCCTTGGCTTCATAACGGCCAAAATGACAATGAAGACACCCACGAAGCGGCGAATCTAAAGATCACTCCACGACCCTTGGCCGGCTTCAATCAATCTTCCGCCGAATTCGCCAATGATATCCTCGTCAAAGAAGCAGACAGGCTTCAGAACACTCCGTCGGTCGATGAAATGGCAGATATGCTACGAACTATCATCATGGTATCCCCAACGCCACCAGTCTTGGATCCTCAGTATACATCCTATGTACTTCATCTCATCGAAGGCTATAGTAAGCTTAAAAATAAGCTATCAGTCAAAGAGAAGGAAGTTGTCCAACTGAAAGCAAAGCAACAAGAAGACAGTGAAAACGGCAAGATTCTCTTTACTGACTGGACAGCCCAAGAATCTCGATACAAGGCCGAGATTAAACGATTGGAGCTGATTATCCAACAAGTATCTGGAAAGGGTGTCGAGGCTGTTGCGCTGGCTCGATCTGGCAGCCTCATCAGGAGAGCCGGAGCGGGCAGAGCACAAACAACAGAGGCAGCGACCTCTGAGCAAGTGCCTGTAGAAGAGGAACTCTGTCAGGATGAATGTAAGAATGTCTCTCCATACAAAGGCACGGATATCCAGGGTAGACGAACATGTGAGTGTCGAGATCTGCTTTTGGTAACTATCTTTGCTGTGAGCTAACGTGTGTATTCATCTTCCCATTTAGCTATTTCCAGTGATACCCTTGATTTGACAACCCGCCTCAGTATCAAGAGACAACTTTGGAGACATCGCTCCGAAAACAATCTTCTAGAGCCAAGTAGAAGAGTAAGAATCGGTCAAAGAGAACATTGTCATGGTCAACCCTTGTCGCAGTTGGCATCGTCTCATCTGTGCCTCACGATGGAGACTCCGGAGCCTGAACCAAAGGAGGAGAGTAATTCGGACGATGAACAACGTTTAGATGAAAGCGATGCAGGCCATAGCGAGTAAACTGCAATAATAAGCTAGATAAGTCAAGTTGCAAACGAATGAACTGGCGACTCGGGGGGCTATGTCGTTATATTCAAAATTATCAGGTTAGATTTTCAACCGTCACTGGCTTCAGGAGATATTATATTGAACAGTGTCAATGCCATCCAAGGGCAGTATTAAAATGCATTGTATAGGCAATCCGTAGCAGCCGTCAGTTGGCTAGCCAGATACAGGTATATCTCCTCGCGCTCGTAGATCTTTGTGTGGCTCCGTGTAAGTAACGCCAAAGAAGAAGGATAGAAAAAAAAAATCAGAAACGCCATAAACCAAGCCGCTTAACTGAATGCCCCCAAAACCACAGCGAGTAGTACCATCTAGATATTTATAGATATATGTCACCACCCTTACCCGAAACCCACCGCCGCCATGCCTCCTCATAGGCCGATTCCAAATCGGTCACCCACCGCCGAGTGTTGAAGAGTCCACATTGCCATCTGCTGTCCCATAACAGCTTCCTAATTTCTGCTAGGCGCCCTGTGCCTTGACCATATCCTTTATCTGTCACCATATAACTTAAGCCTCCAGCTAATTCTGTAGCTGAATCTTCATACTCTGTCTCGTTTTCTGCAATCAACTCCACTGCTGCTTGCTCGCCTGCGGCTGTTTTAGGAAGCGCTCCTCGCAAGATCGACGCAGCCATTCGAGAGCACATCTTGTAAGAATATCGAGGCAAGGTGAGAAGCGGAGTGCTTGACCACAGGACGTCAGCGGCGGTAGTATGAGCGTTACATTCCGCGGTATCAAGGAATAGATCGCACACTCTCGCCCTGGTGATGTGTTGGCTCTTTGGTGCTACATCAGTAAAGATTAGTCGACTGGCAACTTCTGCTCCAGCCCAAGCTTCAGCTGTTCGGCGCAGATTGACTTCTCCCAATTCGGGGAACCGTAACAGCCATAGGAGGGCTTTAGGAGTCCTCGCCAGAATTCGTAACCAAGATCGGAACGTAGTAGGGTCAATCTACAATTAGGTTAGCTGAGGAACTTGGTATGAAATATTTCGAACCCTTTACTTGCCTTGTATAACTGATTGAAGTTGGCCAGTATGATTGCATCATCTGGTATCGTTGGAAATAGCTCTTTGCGCATCTGCCACCTGCGTTTCTCTTCATGTTCCCATGTTACATCACGCTCACTACGGTCGCATGACTGTGCATGGTCACAACAGAAGAAGGTGTCCCGACAAAATATAATATTCTCCGAATACATCCACGAGAGGTCGTCACCTTCGGTGTTGTCGAAAAATACATCCTCAATGCCGACGTTTGCTCTCCAAGGACGCAAAGTACTTTGCGGGACAGCTGTTGCATCAGCAAGTATATAATCACACCACTCTGCGCCAAGAGTTCCCGCAAATCCCATGAAGGACATCTGAATCGGGGCAGGGCGGGCAGCGAATATCTCATTACGAGCACCTCTGGTATAACCGTTGAGGTTGACCAAGATGTGAATTTCGTCTTGTATAATCTGTTGGATAAGTTTATCTGCTGGCCAAGAACTAACATCGCGGAACACAGGAGCCTCTCTCTCAATCTGTTGTCGATGGACGGATCTGTCACTAGGGGTAGTGGCATAGCAGAAAGCGCGAGCTCGCCGAGGGTTATGAAACCCGAACACGGATTGCATTCTGTATTGTGAAGGCATGTTAGTTCATCAGGTCGTAGAATCAAATAATATCACAAATGAAAGGTGTCTCTTACAGATGGGCCAGCGGATGATTGTTAAAGTCTGACGACACATATCCAACATTCAAATGGGGACTTGGCGGTGGCGGTGGTGGATATACGGTAGGAGGCAACCAAGGGGAACGAAGAGTCGAACATGATATACGCATTGCGTTGCGCTGGGAAATCGATCGTATGTCTTTAGCAGACAATGGGTATGTGAAAGTGTGGAAAGGAAGCACAGTCGGTGCAGAAGGTATGGTGAGAGAAGAGGGTAGCTGAGGCCGCAGATAGCGCGCAGGCGTGACCTCTCTCTTGACGACGTACTTGTCATGATACCATTTCCAGAGGATGACTCTTGTAGCCCGCTCCACCAGACGCACCAGGCGCGGGCCTTCCCACGGTTTATGAGCCCAAGCACGCAGCGCGTTCTCAAAGTCAAATCCCGGTGTGCGACCAAAGCCGTGCAGCTGCTGCGCCAACATATGAATGGTCGGTTGCCGCAGTAGATTACAGCCCCATTGCGACGCATCGCCCAGCTGCTGATTTATGATACCAAGCACCCGCTGCGTTAGGCCACTTCCACGCATGGCTGTCTTCACATCCACAAGAGTGCCTTCCTCATCAACGTGCCACCGGTCATATTGACCAGATTCAAGCAGCGCTCCTCCTCTGCCACGCCAATCGCAGACAGAGTTGAGAGCTGTTAGAAGTCCGCAGACGGCTTCGGCGAATCCTGGATTCGCTTCTACAGCTCGCCTGTAGTAAGCAATAGCGTCCTTTATACGACCTTTGTCCTTTACTGCATTGGCCAAGTTGGTCAAAGCGATGTCGAAGGTTCTGTCGCAGGAGACTGCTCGCTCATACATTTGAATTGCAAGGTCTAATTGCCCAACATCTTTCAATAGGCTCCCAAGATTCGTGTGCAGGTGAACATGTCTAGGGTCAAGACGAAGCCCATAGTTATAGTATGCCAAAGCGAGTGCAAGGCCGCTGCCGGGCACAATACCAGGCAAACTGGGCCGAGAAGATGCCATCCCCGACGCACCGACATTGTTTGAACCGATCTGCTGCACGCCGGCAAGGAGTATACCGATGTTATTTGCAGTAGATGGGCTTTCTTGGAGAGAAAGAGATAGATAGTACAACGCTAGTATATCCCCGATCCCCGACGGCTGTCTGAGCAGACTTGGGGCGATACCACCGCCAGACGTAGCATCTTGGAAAATCTTTGCTAGTGAAAGTAAAGCATTACTCGTCGTTTGCACAGCAACTCGCCTGGCGGCTCCCTCAGGAACAAATGCCAGTCCAGGTAACTCGCTGCCTCCGCCGCCGCCAGCAAAGACAAGGTGGGCAGTCTGGCGAGCCTTTTCTGGGGGTAGCAAAAGAGGTCGCCGTGAAGCTTGTCTTTGGTTACCAGTGGCCGGGAAGGACCCTGTTGGAGAGAGCACAACATGGATTCGATTCACCAGATCTTGGACACTTTTTATCCGGTCTCCAACGCTGATCAAGACGGCTTCTTCGAATGCCTCGGAGGCTCTTTCAATATCCTTTAAACCATACAGTATTGTGCCTTTGGCATGAACCAACGCTAAAATCCTGCCATTTTCACTGTTGGGGAGTGCGTATCCGCTGGACCCGAACTCAGAGACATCTGAATTATTGCCGCCTATTCGGGGCGCAGTCTCAGGGTGATAGCCGTGGTTCGTAATAGCTGGCTGCTGAACGTGCACATTCCTAGTATGGTCATCATCGCAAGGCACGGTACGAAAGCCTGAGGTGGAGTACATAGTCTGAGTTGAGCGTTCCTTGGGCAATTTCAGCGCTTGTTGCACGAAGCAAATAATTTCGATCGCTTCTCGGCTACGTTTCTTGTAAAGCAACCCAACGAGCTGTTCCGTAGCTTCTAAATGAGAGGGGCATAGCTTAATAGCATTTAACCAATGCTTTTCAGCTTCTTCTTGGCGGTTAAGACAATAAAGCGTGGCGGCTATATTTGTGATAGCCTCAACATGGCTATAATCTGAGTCAGATATAGAACAACCACTTGATAGTTCATCTGGAACAGGTCAAACCTTGAATCTAGAGCAAGAACTCTCGAGAACCATTCTACGGCATCTTCGAACCGCGATAGGCCATATAAAAGACACCCACCGAGTAAAATTCCATCAATCCATTTCCAATGGCTTTGTTCACATAAGCTTTTAAGTAGATTTAGGGAGTTTCTTGCATTAAGAACTGGCAATGCCTTCGCCATGGCAGCCGGGCCAAGTGTATCAAAGGACGAAGGTGCGGGATATGTACTAGGTGAAGCACCGAAATGCATTGTTGACGTACTTGGCTGGTGAACCTCCCCATGGGCACTTTGCCCTGTCTGTTGTCTCGTAATATGGTTTAACGTATCTTCAATGTTAGATGTAAGAGCCCGGGGATGGTTATTCGGTGTGACTGCCGAAAGGTTGGGTCGTCCAGCACTGCCATGCGCATCTTGTAGAGCACCAAAATTGACTTTTCGGGACTTGGGGGGTCTGGGAAATACTAAGATTTTGGATCTTGCGTTGGAATTGGCGCCAGTCATCTGATCAAATTTCCTTGCAGTTTGCAGATAGGACAGCAGTTCAACATAATGATCTTGAGCTTGCGATAATGCTTTTTCTGTAAAGCTCGATCGAGAGGCATACTGGTTGCTGGCAGCAGAAGCGTGTCCAATTACATTCAGGTCCCCATAACCTCCGTGCAGTATCGGCTGAGAGGACCGTGGGACATGGGCGTTGGCCTTCAAATCTGCAGGTCTACTCAGTAATTGAGGATCTGATCTATGTGGCTGCAAAAGGCTTCCGGGGGCGCCCGGTGGCATAAACCATTGTGAAAACTGCGAAGAGGTATCAAGGTACCCATAGTTTGGTTGCGTGGAACTCGGCTGCATAGAGCCGGGCTGCCAGCCAAACTGATTGATCGTCGCAGCGTCCGCTGCTGAGGCAGGCGGTGGACAGAAGGCTCGCACATTGTACTCAGCTGCTCTCATAAGCGGTTGGTACATGCCTGGGATCTGACTGAACATGGGGTATCCGTTTGACTGCCAGGAGAGATTAGGTTGTTGAAGGGTAATAGAGGAATCGCTACTAAGAACAAAGTTTGGCCTTTCTTGGACAACAGGCCATGGTGATGTCAGAGGAGGAGCTTGGCCCAGACTCCTCTGCTCATGTTCTAAAAGACGGGACTTTGCGTGAAAAGGAATATTATTTGGCGGCATGTATGGGTATATCCCCGAGGGCGTTGGAAGTATCAGCTGCTTCAGCGGCGGCGGCCCAGCCGACAGCTGCGTTGGCGATCCATCGTATCCTGCGTCGATGGTGCCTCTTGGAGTTTTCCTGCGCAAATGATAGTCGTAGTCTCGGGAACTTGAGGCGGCAGAAATGGTCGAACTGTCATACTGCAGCTGAAAAGGTAGGATGGTAGAGGAGCGATGGTAGGGGGACGCGATGGCTCGTCTCTCTTGTTCTGGCCGGGCGCCATGGCCGCTGTTCGAGGGCCCGAATGCGTCGAAGTTGGTTGGCACCACGCGAGGGTGCGTCTGTACTAAGGGCAACATGCCCGAGATGGAGGATTGGCGAGATTAATGGCGGATGCGATCTTCGTCAAGGAGAGGGTATCACTTGCGAACGAGCAGCAACGTCGTTCACATCATGGCTAGAGACGGCGCCGACAGGCATCGGGGGCTGAGCTGCGGCGATATGCACGGGGCAAGCAGCAGCAAACAGCGGCAATGGCTTACCTCTCCCAATCCAACGCCACGACTCAAAGTACCGGGTTTGTGGGTTGTGCCTTGAAATGAACAAACGCAATATGGTTTCAAGCAAGGAAATGGCAGTGACAGCCTGAGCTAAGGAACTTAAAGGTGCTTATTCAAATATGGGGTATGGGGTACTGCCTAGTACTGGCGTATACAAAAAATGCGGTGGAGGTACCTGGGGGGAACACTTATGCATACTTTAGACTGACAGTGACAGATGATCCTCGCGCCTTTTTGGGAGGGTGGCATGCATGAGGAGGAGCCTTTTTCAATTTGATGAATTGCTGCTAGGTGCAGGTTAATTATGATTTTTTTTTACCATTTGCTTCGATAACTTAAATTAACGTTAAACATTATATCCATTAATATTCTCCGCAGCTCGCTGCGGATTATGCACTTGAATTCTACATAGTTTGCGGTAAAGTAATACTTACTCCGTAATATTCTATAAAGTGTGTCGCAGCTCCGCCTTTTACGCTGATCTATGGATCCTGCAGAAAGTTCACCACAGCTGCATAAGCGTCAGTGAACCAGTTACTTAGAAGCGTGATTTATAATGTGAATCACCTTGTCTGAAAGCCTCAGGCTGTTCCGATATCAGCCAGTGCCCAGCATCAATGTCTGCTAGGCGAAAGCATGGAAAAAATTGGCCAATGGCAGGCAGCACGTCATCTGGCACATATTTGCTTTGAGTACCTCGCACAAAAAGCGATGGCTTAGTATACCGTGCCTCTTGGGGACTTTTAAAGGGGAAGTCTCCAAGGTGGTTTAGCGATCGACCCAGTATGTCCAATGGGACGCGGAATCGTTGGATTCCATCCTCTGGTGAACGAACCAGGTTTCCGAGCAGGAATTGACGGATAGGCAGTGACTATTGAAGGACATGGTTAGTTTTTACCAAGGTATATACGCAGAGTGCCAGGGGTATCAACCTCTTCGTAATCTTTGAGAATGGCATCTGCCTCAGACTGGCGTGTAACGTTGGCCTCCTGTATTTTTTTCATCCCCCGGACGTAGGTAGCAAACGAGCTGCTGAGCGTAGTGTCGGTCGGGGCATTGTCAACCGCGACGACTTTCGCTACCGTCTCAGGAGAACGGAGGGCGACCGCCATAGCCGTCTTGGCGCCCCTGAGCACAAATCAGCCAATGGTCATGTTTCCAGCCGTCTCGTATAACATACATAGAGTGGCCTATCAGGATAGGCTCCTTCAGACCATGGTCGTTGATGAAGGCCAGTATATCTTCCGTCATGGCTGTATAGTCATGGCGGGGGTCGTGAGGGGATTCTCCGTGATTTCTAAGGTCCTTTATGATTTTATTTTGTTTAACATGGTTGGCTTTGCTCTTCCCCGTCAAATCCACCTACCACTGTGTATACATGAGTCCTCAGATCTCTGGCTAGGGCTCTTTTGAATTGTGAGCAATATCCTGCAGTTCGAGGCTTGGCAATGCTTACTTGCTAATTCCTCTGTTGTTCTTTTTAGATCCGAAAAGACCATGAAGAAAGAGGATTGGTGCCGTTCTCTCATCTGCCTTTGGATTTGCGGGCGCATGAAGATCATAGGATAATGGCGAAACGGGCTGAGGATGCGATGTTGTAGAGACTAGTCGCATATGGCGATGTGCGCCGAACAGGGTGGCATTCCCAAGCCGGGAGCGCAGAGGCGATATCATATTTGCGCACTGGTATGGCCTGATAAAATTAAAATATTTGTCAACGCCTCTTTCTGTGGAGAGGCTGGACAGTGGTGGTATATGCCACTCACTCACCTACGTAGGTACTAAGTATTCAAATTGGTTGTTGCTGGCGTTTCTCAAATACTGCTAGTCGCAGTAGTAAAATTCGACGTCATATACCGCCCTATATGTCCTTAGCGTTATGGGGTGCTTGGAATTCGGAATTTCAAACAACGAAACCGGCAGTTCAAGGAAGGCTCTCTGTACTCACAGTGGCCTACTATCGTAGCGCACTAATAGCAAATGCTACCTTGGTCGGCCAGCAGGGATAGAAAAACAGAGTCTGCAAAAGGAACAAATACACACATGTTCAAAACATCTTTATGGAGTTAGCTTGTCGCCACTTTTGTGTGCGTAGCGCCTATTTCTGCCTGTGGACTGTTTCTAAATTCCCTCTTTTACGCCCGGAAGACAGAAAAACGGGGGCGGCGATACGTAGAAGCAATGACACGAGCATCCTGTTTTATGAGTCAATTGCAGTGCTTGTATTCATACAGTCTAAATCTCGCGTGCTTGAAATATTTCATCTCCTGTTGTTCTATCCTCTCTTGCTTTGTAATAAGAAGAGGCCATAAAAGTAAGGATGACCTAAGAAAAAATACACACACAATAATAATAGAAACAAAAGAACTATTCAAGTGTCTTGTTATATATGCACAGTTAGAGCGTGTATGGCATTTGATATAGTGATTTAAATACTGGTATCCAATAAGCAGCAGTAGGAGCAGTGGAAATAGTAGCAGTATAAAACTACCTACAGTATTAAAATAGAATCATATCATAGTATGATGGTAATGATACAAAAAGCTGTGCTGATAGCTGCAAAATTCCTTCCGTATACCGTATGCCTTCAAAAAATTGGACTGTGGGTATCCCTATATATTGACCATGCCGTCAATTTTAGGACAAATCTATAGCATTTCAAGAAGGAGTATCCATACGGCTAAGCCATTATCAGCTATATGCTAACCTATAGTGGTATAATTCTGCTGCAAGATCATGCAGCATGGTTAATATAGGGAGAGTACCCACAGTCCAATTTTCGAAGGAATACGGTATTTTTGGCTCTCCACTTGCTTGGGTGAGGTGACGCTGCTGCAGTGGGGTGGTGCGTTATCGTCAGTGGCAGCAATCTCACATATTTTTGACTTTGCGAAAGAGCCGACACCGGCCAATCAATGCCATGACTACGTCCTATTAGTAGTGCCGCAAACTCGCGCAGCGTTGAAGTAGAAGTGGCATATTCTGCTATGCAGTGAGTCACGTTAGTTACTAAGTAGAAACGTGCCTATCTTACGAAGCCATCAATTTTAAGCTTCCAGTGTCAGACATAAAAAATACCCTCCCTCCATTTCCTAGACTGAACTACGATTGATCGACATAACAATTGGCTTCGGCACTTCAGGCTTTTGCAACTAGAAAACACCGTAAAACCTAGATCCGGTCCATCGCATCCCAGCAATCATGTCTTCAGCTCGCGATATCAGCGCCGGCGTTCCAATTGCCCACAGATCTGTCTCAGCCAGCAGCTGGGGTCAAAATCTTTCAACATCGCCCACTGCCACCTTCCAGTCACCTCCAGCCAGCTTCGGGGCCGGACTGCAGCCTCGCAGAAGCGTACCCAAAGTGCTCAAGCCCTTCAATACCCAGGACATTAAGATCTTGTTGCTGGAAAATGTCAACCAGACGGGACGAGACATCCTTACTGGTCAAGGTTACCAGGTGGAAGCCCTGAAGACCTCCCTCCCAGAGGACCAGCTCATTGAGAAAATCCGGTAGGCAATTGCAATTGTTCTTCCAAAGCCAATGGCCGTTTCTGACTTCGTTGGGCACCAGTGACGTCCATGTTATCGGAATCCGATCAAAGACTAAGCTGAGCGAGAAGGTTCTGAGCGAAGCCAAGAATCTGATTGTCATTGGATGCTTCTGTATCGGAACCAACCAGGTTGACCTCACCTACGCTGCCCGCCGTGGAATTGCCGTCTTCAACTCTCCATTTGCCAACTCCCGCAGTGTTGCGGAATTGGTCATTGCCGAAATCATCACCCTGGCCCGACAACTCGGCGATCGATCACTCGAAATGCACCGTGGTACCTGGAACAAAGTCAGCGCCAAGTGCTGGGAGATTCGTGGAAAGACATTGGGTATGTTCGGCTTTTCCTTGCTTATACTGGGATTTATTCTGCAGGCTAGAATAAATCAATGCTATGGCGAGAGAGATGCGCCAGGCATTGGAAATATTTACTAACGTTTAACCGCTAGGAATTGTTGGCTATGGCCACATTGGCTCTCAATTGTCGGTCCTCGCGGAGGCTATGGGTATGAACGTTATCTACTATGACGTAGTAACTTTGATGGCACTGGGAACCGCCCGCCAAGTTCCTACGCTGGACAACCTCCTGGAAGAGGCCGATTTCGTGACTCTCCACGTACCAGATCTCCCCGAAACGAGAGATTTGATTTCAACCGCTCAGCTGGCCCGTATGAAGGAGGGATCATACCTGATCAACGCAAGCCGTGGAACAGTTGTAGACATCCCTGCTTTGATCAAGGCCATGCGCTCAGGAAACATTGCGGGCGCTGCTTTGGACGTTTACCCCAATGAGCCGGCTGGCAACGGCGACTATTTCACCAACAACCTGAACCAATGGGGCGAGGACCTCCGCAGCTTGAGCAACCTCATTCTCACTCCCCATATCGGTGGTAGCACAGAAGAAGCACAGAGCGCAATTGGTGTCGAAGGTTAGTCTGGAGACACATGGCTAATTTTTGATAATATGCTTACGAGATCTCAGTTGCCGAAGCATTGGTCCGCTACATCAACCTTGGTATCACTCTGGGCAGTGTCAACCTACCAGAAGTCCAGCTACGTTCCCTGACCTTGGAGGAGCCAGATCACGCCCGAGTTAGTCTCCCGTATTATCTCTTTTCACCACGACTCTAAATGGAACTCTAGGTTATCTATATCCACCGAAATGTCCCTGGTGTACTGCGTAAAGGTTTGTCTTGCACCTTGAACTCTCCTAAGCGCCTCATACTAACAGTCTTCAGTCAACGAGATTCTCGGTGACCACAACGTCGACAAGCAGCTCAGTGACAGCAAAGGAGATGTAAGGACCGCTTCTCTGACGCCATATTGACTCAGTGCTAACAATACCACAGTTGGCATATCTGATGGCCGATATCAGCAACGTAAGAGTTGAGCAAATCAAGGATATCGTCGAGAGCTTGGAAGGCCTAAGCTGTAAGTATCACCACTATATTACATGTCCAGAACATTTCTAACGTGTGAAAATAGCCTGCATCATGACAAGAGTCCTCTATTAGACTATCTACCGTCTCCTGCGTAGGATCGGAGCCAAGTAATCTCCGCTCATTATTGCATATTTATTAGCTAGTAAAAAAGTTTTTAGAAACATGGGTTTGCAAACTTGGTATTAAGGAAATCAGTATATGTGGGCAGTGGTCATAAATCACTTCAACAGTGCCCGTGCTGCTTCAACAGCTGTCAGTGGATTAACTTTGATTTGATAGTTGGTATTTTATATGTACGTGCAACGATAGAGCGTAATAATTGGGAATGAATAAAAAAAAAATATGGATATCATTCATTGAATACTACAATTTTGAAAGTAGTACTTCTTCAATACTCGCCTGCTCATGATAAGACGAATTTTGAGGTGGCTTCTTTTGTTCTAAACACGATAATGATAGCTAGGTATTTGGGTGGAGTTTTTACTATATATTGTCAACTTTTTACGAGCATTTGCAAAGACTCCTCCAGCTAGACAGCATTTACAATTTTTAGACTGTTGAAAGTTAATGTCACGATAATGGAAGTATATTCTTCATGATAGCGTGCAACCCAAAGTAAGAGGTTTTAGATATACCAGCAAAACATCAAAACAGAGCATCTTTTGCCGACGTTAACATAACATCATTGGCAGGGCTCTACCAGTAATTCGAATATGGTAGCAATTCTCAATTGGCCTTCATCGAACAATATGAAGCGTAGTCGATATATGCGTGGTTTCACGGTGTATATATTAGGTGGCAGTACTTTTTACTATCGCTGTTTCAAATCCCTCAGTCGTATGTAGGGAGTGCCACCTCAACATCGAATCGCAGTCCAAATGACGCCGCACCTATAGCCGTTACCCCCAATTGACAAAATAATCGGCGTTCTAGTTCTCGAGTATCGATATTTGCTCCAGCTGAGTCGTCTAGTGGTCCCAAGGGTGTTTCCATCCAAGCAGAACGGGGCCTACGAACAATATAGTCGTTAGCAATGCCGGTACGAAAACAGTATATATGGATTGAGTCCTTTACCATCTTTCTTTGCCCGGTACATCAGCTAGATATCATAGTCAGCATATCAGGTCTTCATATGCGATCTCGCCGTCCATAGGCACTGGAGACGCTCTGCTTACCCAGAACCACATTCCCGCGCCAAGGGCAGTGGCTGTGACTCGGTAGATCGGGGCGACATGAGGAACGGGAGGCTTCGGGGGACCCATGGCTGCTGCGGGTTTACAATTGCACCTAGAGGCAATTCAGTCGCTGCAGAGGAGGAGTAGCATTCGTATGGAAATACCTAGGAAGGAGATGGATATTAGTTCAAGTCCTCTATTACTCTGTGCAGTTCCTGCGCCACATGGGACAGCGACGGGACACTTACCTGGCAGATTAATTGAGAGTCGCTGATTCGCGATATACGGAATAGCAACAGCCGCATAGAACAATCAACCACCGTAAATCTAGACGTATGATGAGTAACACACATATGCCCCACTTTTCACATGGATATGCGCGAATCTCCGCATATAAGGATATTTATGTAATCAATCTGCGTGGAATGCTCGGCTGCTTTTATTTGATTGGCATTACAATTGGAGGTTATCGTGGGTTACAAAGGTTGAATGGCTCAAGATCGATTTCCAAGATTCATTCAGCGAGATAGCACCCTCTGGGAGGCACCCTCGTATCGAATTGCGTTGCGAAGAGAGCTGACACTACAATTCCAAGTACCCCAGAGAACTGCTAGATATACAATTAAATGTATTTTCCCTATCAATAGCACTGCCTCTGAAGCGGTGATGCTAAAAACTACGATCTGAAAGGAAACTGGGGTATTGTCCTTGCAAAACAGCAAGAATTCAGGCTCATATTGGGTCATCAAATCTTTGTTCGCTAATAAGCCCTCAATGGTAATCATTCAGAGTATGCGTGATGTGCTACTGCGACTTTCACGACGGCTGGTATTCTCTTCGTTGTCTAAACCAAGTATACATGGCATGTGCTGGAATCTTTCAAATGGTGTCGTAATGCCTGTACTACAATGAAGTGCTGTACCTACTTCCTCTATTTACGTACCTCAGATAGTGGAAGGCGAATGATCCGGCCTTGCAGTAACGCTAGACACAGCCAACAGCGCCGATCAGCGCTATTCTGGAAAGCGGGCTAGCAAAAAAAATCGGCACGTGACAACCGCTGTCCTTGGTATGGAGGAAGGGCCACGAGGGCTGAGGGCGGTGGAGCACGAAATTTCCGCCCACAGAAATAGCGGAAAAATATATGCCCCGGTACCTTTCTGGTTTGGCTCGCTTAGATCTTGGTTGATGCACACAAGAATTGAATTTCTTCAACCCCTCCACCAACTTTTTAGTACCTTTGGATTCCCAACTGCTTGTACGCTGGTAAGGAATCATGGCTGTTGGAAAGTGAGTATCTATGCTGCGAATCTTGGAAACGACAATCGCCAACCAGAGATTATAGGAACAAGAGACTCTCCAAGGGCAAGAAGGGCCTTAAGAAGAAGACCGTGGACCCTTTCTCCCGAAAGGACTGGTACTCTATCAAGGTATGTTCAAACCATCGAGAAAAAAATTGCATCCAGCCTCAAAGCCATACGATTTGCTAATTACGCGTCTTACAGGCTCCTAACCCCTTCAACATCCGAGAGTGAGTCGAATTGCAACATTTTGCCGAACACAAAATCTCGAGATCATGGACTGACGGATTCGCTGCAGTGTTGGCAAGACTCTTGTGAACCGGACAACCGGTCTCAAGAACGCGAACGATGCCCTGAAGGGCCGCATCGTCGAGGTCTCTCTCGCCGACCTCCAGAAGGATGAGGACCACTCTTTCCGCAAGGTTCGCCTCCGTGTCGACGAGGTCCAGGGCAAGAGCTGCCTGACCAACTTCCACGGCCTTGACTTCACATCCGACAAGCTCCGATCCCTCGTCCGCAAGTGGCAGACTCTGATTGAGGCCAACATCACCGTCAAGACCACCGATGACTACCTCATCCGCCTCTTCGCCATCGCCTTCACCAAGCGACGCCCCAACCAGATCAAGAAGACCACCTACGCTGCTTCTTCCCAGATCCGCGCCATTCGACGCAAGATGACCGACATCATCACCCGCGAGGCTTCCAGCTGCACTCTCACCCAGCTGGTTTCCAAGCTGATCCCCGAGGTCATTGGCCGCGAGATCGAGAAGTCCACCCAGGGCATCTACCCCCTCCAGAACGTATGTTGTTTGGAAAGCAGCAAAATTGCTGTGAAAAAAAAATCTCTTAATTAGCTGCTAACTCATTTTTCTCTCTACAGGTCCACATCCGCAAGGTTAAGCTGCTGAAGGCCCCCAAGTTCGACCTGGGTGCCCTGATGGCTCTCCACGGCGAGTCTGGCACTGACGACCAGGGCCAGAAGGTTGAGCGGGAGTTCAAGGAGCGTGTTTTGGAGGAGGTCTGAAAAATGGGCTATTTGTAGAGAGATGAAGGCGCAGGGAGCCCTGCGAGTGCTAGATTCGCGCCTGGCCGTTTTCCCAGTCATTTTACATGGAGTAACAACCCATAGGCGGGTAGGGAGGTTAGGTAATGTCCCTATGATATATTAAAAGACACTCGGATTGCTTCTACTTTATATGTGTGTTTATATTAGCCCTTGAACAAGGCGATTTAAAATACTGTGAAGATGGACAATTGTGACGAAAGTTGCACTGCAATAACGCGCCGAGGCGCGAGCTGCTCGCGTAGGGAAATTGATTTTGTAGCAAATATATTATGTATAAGAATTTATGTGTGGCACGTGTCATAAAGACATTTTTCTTCGGATTCCGTCTGCGAACAGCAGTAGGATCTTTATTCACTGATGTCCAGATCAGTACATACTTAAATTGATGTCATCACGCAGAAAAAAACCGTTTGTGGCAATAAAAGTTCGTGGCACCAAAAATAAAGTCCAGATCAAAGGCATATTCTCACTTTCAACAGTATTCTCCAAGACACGAATTCATAGAATTCTGAAAAATCTTCTTTATTCCATATATAAAATTTAAACATCAGATCAAACATAGACCAGATCTATATCGTAGTCATAGTATCAATAAATTGGGGGGGAAAGGGCGGTTGCATGTTGGCCTTATTGGAAGGACCAATATACCCACGGAAAAGCAGGGTATAGAGGTGAGTAAGTGGCCTGTTTCAATCTTCCTTGAGCAAAAATAGAAATACACCACAGAGCAGTGACGATGTATCTCGGAGTGAGCTAAGGGGAGCGGTGTTGAATCCGCAATGGGAGTGCATTTCAATAACATCACGTGGAGCAAAAATATCATGGAGTTGTACTGATTTCTTTTTATTTATTTGCCGTCACGAAATGAGAATTTCTTCTCTCCGCGACGTTGGTCTGAACCAGCCAAATTTACTCCTCAGGAACTGCATTAAATGTTAGCAATTGTAAACATCACGAGGCTTGTAGGAAAGGTACATACTCTCAATCTCGCCGTTGTCGATGGCCTCGATAACGGACTGAGGAGACTTGCCGTCGACCTGGCAGCCGACAGAGTAAGCAGTTCCCAGAATCTCCTTAACACCACCCTTCAGCTCCTTGGCGAAGGACTTGTAGCGCATGGTGCGGGCAATCTCGATGATCTCGTCAATGGAGACGGACTTGTTGTGCTTGATGTTCTTCTCCTTCTTGCGGTCACGCGGGGGCTCCTTGAGGGCCTTGATGATGAGAGAAGAAGCAGTAGGGACAACAGAGACAGCAGCCTGACGGTTCTGGATGGTCAACTTGACGGTGACACGGAGACCTTTCTGTAACTGGTATCAGCGCGAAAAATCCTCGTTTCTCTTTTATAGCAGTGTACGCACCCAGTCACCGGTAGCCTTGGCGATATCTTCACCAACCTTCTTGGGGGAGAGACCAAGAGGACCGATCTTAGGAGCAAGGGCCGAAGAGGCACCAACCTCACCACCGGTGGCACGGAGGTGGCTATAAATTGCAAGTTAGATCAGCATGTTTGCGGAATTGGACGGCGCCGAATAAACTAACATGACCTTCACCTCATTGGGATCGAACTTGGGAGCTACCTAGGAGTTAATAGCTGCAATAATAATATTCTGGCGCATTCGGAAACTTACGCATGATGGCGATTGATGATCTGGCAGAGGCTCGTGGTTTGCGTGCCGAGAGGAGTTAATGAGAGGGTTGGTTAGTTAAAAGAGTGATACTGGAAAAAATGAGAAATTGTAGATAAGATGTGTGCCCCATATGGGTGCCCTAATCAAGGCCCACCCCGCTGAGAAGGAGCCTTGCCTCTTTGGGCTGCCTCTATGCATGGCTGGCTATCGATAAAATTATGTAATCAACGTCGAATGGCTAGCTATTAAGAGCTTGAGCTGCTCGTACTCCAGCTTAGTTTTTCACTGAATGTTTGAAATAAATGCAAATCGGAAAATATGAGAGCGAAAAAAAAAGGCCAATATATAGATAGGTATCCATTTTAACATTTCGGAAGGAATCGACCATGAAAAGCCAATACTAGAACATGGCAGTCGAGGTAGGCCGTGAGAATATGTATAAATTGGAGAATCTACTCTAATAGACGGGTAACGAAGCTGACTAAGTGCATGTACTCTGCTCGGCTGACCAGATGCCTACTTGGAAAAAACAACAGGGGGGCGCAGAACCAGATGGCTCTGCATTGCTGCTGCACGAGTAATAAACGCTTATCCTCCGTAGCTCCATTAGCCAAAGCAGCTAAGTCATAGGTGTGACCAGCGCTTCTGCTTGAAGCCAGTAGCTGATCATCCTAACCATAATATGCAATAAGATGCTGGCGGCGGTCCCCGAATATCTATGTAATCGGAATTCTGGACCCCTCTTTATCTAAGGTTCTTTATCGCCAAAAGCCCGACTAGATATACTAACTTATCTACCTGGGTAGCTTCGTGCCGCTGCAACCAACCTTAAACTTTTTTGAAGCAACCACCTCTGCGTACAACGCTCAATTCAATGGCTGAGAAACCGACAACAGCTTCTGCACCCACGCAGTGCGTCGGGCCGACATTCAAGGGTGTCGACGAGAAGCCGAGTGCCACTGTATCTGCCGTGGTGCCGTTCGATAACGTCTATGTCCTACCGCAAACCCCCCAGCTGATTGCCCTTCTGTCGTAGGTCTTGGGCTCTCTTCCGTTGTAGTCTTGACATGTCGCCCTTTACTAAGCACTTCACGCAGCATGATAAGGAATAAGGACACCGAGCGAGCAGATTTCATCTTTTACTCGAACAGAATTATCCGGTTGCTAGTAGAAGAAGGCCTGAACCATCTGCCCGTCATTGAGCGAAGCATTACCACCCCTGTCGGCCGCACTTATAATGGTCTAATGTTCCAGGGCAAGATATGTGGTGTCTCAATTATGCGAGCTGGAGAAGCAATGGAGCAAGGACTACGAGACTGCTGCCGCTCTGTAAGAATTGGAAAGATATTGATTCAGCGGGACGAAGACACATCGCAGCCCAAACTTTTCTATGATAAGCTCCCTGAAGATATTGCGAACCGATGGGTTCTTCTGCTGGACCCCATGTTTGCAACAGGTAACCACTCTCTATTGACTTGTTTCTTGTCCTATCGAATGATATAACGAAATGCGCCGATAACTAACAACGTAAAGGTGGCTCCGCTACAATGGCCGTTGAAGTTCTCAAAGGCCGAGGGGTGCCCGAAGAGCGCATTCTCTTCCTCAATTTGATTGCCAGCCCAGAGGGAATCACAACCTTTGCCGCGAAGTTCCCCCGACTCAAGGTTGTGACGGCGTTCATTGACGAGGTAAGTGCTGTCGTTGATCGCTGGTTCACTCGATCTATACTAACAGAATCTATCCGCAGGGTCTGGATGAGAAGAAGTATTATAATGCTCCCGACTCCACGATGCATTGGCTGACCCTGTTGCAGTTATATTGTGCCTGGTCTTGGAGACTTTGGCGACCGATTCTATACGATTTGAAGAACGATGTGAAGATAGCTTTTTTCGATAAGACCCTGGTATTTAGTATGCATCAATATCCCCAATTCTGTAACGCCCTAGCCTGTCCCTGTAGAAATGCACAGTATGGCACTCAATAATCGTCGTGATCGATCTCTTCGTGCTCGTCAATAGTATTTTTGCTGTCCGTAAGCCTTCGAGCACCGTACCCTCTGCTGGCGCTACCAATTCCACCATCAGCCTTCGAGACTGCCTCTGTTCAGAAAATTTATTAGCCCTGGACTGTAGTTTTGTGTACCGGGACCAGTAGCATACCAGCAGCGTCAACCCATTCTCCGTACACATCGACGGCAGCCGACAGGTCTAGAAGTGACGATTTAGCGACAAAATCGTAAGCATGCAGACGGTGGGAAAGACGAACAGTTGACGGCGCATTGGAATTTTTGCCCGCAGATGCGGCAGTCTAGCTGGCCGACACCAGCTTTCCGGTCGAGCTTGACAGTTACCGACTTCTCATGGTTGCAGAAGAGACAGGTGAACGTCGTTGGCAAGGGATCAGCCTGTGGCCCAGTCAGTTCCGGAAGACCGCGGGCGGCGAAATCTTGGTACTTGCCCTCTTAGGCCCCATAGGTTTTCTTGACGAGGATTTGCGCTTTCCCATGGTGTCGGGTGTGATGGAGACGAGTATTCAGCAAAGTGCAAAAGGCAGTATCTCGTGCCGTAATTGAAAGTCGCATCGCGTTCGCTACGTGTGAGACATCCTTAACGGCACAGTCTCTTATCTTATCGGCGCTGTGATTATGTACGAGGTACGTACTCTGCATGCGCTTCCCTAGCGTCAACCGTCCATCGCTGTATCCGCACACTAAGTTTGCCGGGGCAGTGCTCTATCGGGGCGACGGCCGTCCAAACGGGGCTGGGGTCCGCGCTTCGGCGCCTGCCGACAGCAGTGCTGGGCTGTCAGGAGTGACCCCGCATTCCGCTATCTTCGATGTCCGATCTAATGTTCCGTCACCACCGCCGTCGAGGCACCGGCAACGCGCTCTTCGTCGGATAAGGTCGCAGGCCTTACGTGTGACGTACTTATCGCGACGTTAGGCACTATCACAGCTGACCGTCAACTGACTGCCTGTTTCGCCTGATTACGTACGATTAGGTGCTGCTGCTAGCTTTCCTATAGAATGTCTCCCTGCCCAACCTGACTGCTCTTCTCTCTCGTCAGACGTCGTCCCAAGCCTGTGAAGCCTCTCTGTATCTCATCGCCGACCTTGCGTAAATCATTGCTCTTCTTTCACCACAGCATAACCGCGTTCCGTCCTCTTTCAGGAAACCGTCGTATCAAAGCACCCCTCCTCTTCAAGCTTACTACCCCGATTTGGCAGATCCCAAGCCCCTCATGGCTGCAGATGGACAGCAAGATGGTGTCCTGGACGCCCTCCGGGACATCCAGCAAACCCAGCAACAGCTGCTAAGCTCGCTTGAGTCCCTCAACGGTAGAATTGGCTCCTCTACAATCTCAGCCGAAGCACTATCAGTGGCCGCCCTGCTACCCGGTGATAGCAAGGATTCCAAGGCAAAGGACGCTGAGGTTTCTGGAGATCTTGCGCCCATCCATTCATCATTTGAGAATGGAACGGCACAGCCCAGTTCGACCTTGTCTCCAGCCAGCCGTTCAGGCTTCACTTCTCGAATCGTGCTTACGTGTGTGCTGCCTTTCCTTGAAACTTAATAATTAATAATCGTGTGAGAATGTGCGTCTCATTCAATGTGATAAACAACAGGACGTATCCCAAGCAGCTCGGCATTGATCCTATTCCGCTTGACTGGGGAAACTCCGATCCATTACAGCGAGGCCCAGTAGTTGTCTCGAGAGCTGCATCTACCATTCGTCGCAGAAATGGTTTGTTATTCCCCGTGTTGTTACGTATATGATAGCCTTTGATCTAACGTGTAGTGATATCTTCTTAGCTATTGGAGGTGAGTAATGCCTGTCTCGTGCGTTTGAAGTATATGAAGCTGACTTTCATTTAGCTCAGTAAGTGATGAGAGAACAGATGCACAGAAACTAGTACATAATGTATTGACCAATTCTTCAGTGGTGGCTCATACTCGATCTACTATGCGCTGGCCGTTGCTAGCAAGGAACTCAACGCTGATCACAGGTTCGTCTCAGATAGATCAGCCCTATTTGTTTGCTACTTTCAATCTTATGCTAACCTCGGATACCCCAGACCTGATTTCACAAATGCTGAGCCTGCTGCTAATATTGGACCATTCCCTCAATGGGGTGATAAAAAGAAGATTGTTGCCATGGATCCTTGGGGCCACTTGGTTCCATGGACTTTCAAGGATATTATTGAAAAGCAAAACGGTAATGGGTAGCCCACCTTGCAATACCTCTCAATTGCTCATTAGTATTTAGTCGATATGCGACCAACAATTGCTATTACAAAGGCTCATATGAAGGCAACAATTGCTCCAGATCCTCTCTATTATTTATTACCTTGCGCTAACCATGAAATAAACAGCTCCCCGAACTTGAAGAGAGTGTAAAGAGTGGCAGACTGTACGCCGCGCAAATAGATATAACACAAGTTTCTCAGCTAACGCAATTTATAGGGTTCCAGATGGGAAAGTGTGCTTGAACGAACTTGGAGAGTTGGCTGTGACCAAATTTGCTGTCGAGCCGGTATGAATAGATTCTCGAGAAATTACAACGGGGTACTAATATTATTGGTTCTAGGTTTGGTACCTTCCTGGTGTAGCCGAGAGATTTGGAATCGGTGAGTAACTTGAAACCTTGAAGAGAATGCGAGCTGATTAGTTATAGATGAGGCTACTTTGCGCCGCTCTCTATTTGAGCACACTGGAGGAAGCTATCCAGAGGTAAGTGATTATTCTCTCTCGTGGCAGAGATGGCGCATATTTACCAGCTGCAGTTGATAACCCGTGGAGACATTAAAGTCTTCCTCCCACCTATCGGTACGTGGATCATTGAATCATTGACAATTACAATTCAAAAAGAAAAAAAAAAAGGCAAGAAAAAGGCTAACCGTTTGCATAGGCGGTTTGACTGTATACTGCTTCGGTGACCCTGAGAAGATGTCCGACGAAAATGTTCGGTTATCACTGAGAATCCACGATGAAGTAAGCCTTCCCAAGTAAGTGGCAGTGACAAGATGCTAACTGAACGTAGTGCAACGGAAGCGACGTTTTTGGTTCCGATATTTGTACATGCCGGCCGTATCTGATCTTTGGCATCGAAGAGGCCGTTAAAGAGGCTCAGAACGGTGGCAGTGGTGTAGTTATCTACTTCAGAAAAGAAGGTCGTGCTCTTGGAGAAGTGACAAAGGTATGGCTACTCACACCTCATCATCTAGTCCAAGCAAGCTTGCTAACACTTATCATAGTACCGTATGGCTACCCACCCTAGATTCGGATTACTTTATCCATGTCATAAAGGATACAACTGACAAAGAAAAAATAGTGGTATACAACGCACGCAAGCGTGGCGAGGATCGAGCATCAGACTATTTCATGAGGACTGAGAATATTGCCGGTGTGAAAGACATGCGCTTCCAGGCTCTGATGCCAGATATCCTTCACTGGTTAGGCATTAAGAAGATTGACCGCATGTTGAGCATGAGCAAGTAAGTGATTCTCTACAGTCGCTACATGTTTCTAGCTTTTTATAAATACTAACCTGTGCAACAGCATGAAACATGATGCTATTGTTGGTCAAGGGTATGTCAACCTCGATACTTATACATTTATCGGATAGTTTCTGATGATTGCAGAATCCCCATCCACGAAAGAGTAGAACTTCCAGATGAGCTCATCCCTGCCGACTCAAGAGTTGAAATCGATGCCAAGATTACTGCTGGTAAGTCATTCAAACCAATACTCTTGCAGGCACCAGCCACTAACATATCAAGGCTATTTCACGGCTGGCAAACGGTTGACGGCTGAAGAATTGCAATCTGTACAAGGCAGACTTTGGGAAGAGTAAGTTTCAAGGTCCCATCCTACCGGCTTGAGTCTTAAGAGATACTAACGCATTTTATCTCAGTATCGATCACTAAGAAATGGCTGCCACAAATTGTGAAATGGGATATGCCGATTCGTTATGCGACCTTGTGCAGTTGGGTTGGGCTTAGAACTAGTATCTTGTATATCCTATGACTTGGCCACCAGTGTTTTTGTTTTGTAGCCTGCACTCTATTCAGAAAGATGTACCGATGTATTGATTAGTGGTCTACTGATGAGACAAAATCACGTGGTATTGTTATCGTGTTTATCTGTCTGTGCGACTCTTGGTCCTATCTGTACCTATCCAGTGCCATTTTGTATATAAAGTAGCAACATGATTAAAATTCTTCTAATAGCGGCGTCATTATCCTATACCCTGACTGATATTATAGCGAGGACGTGATTTAGCGTCTGTGAGAAAAGGGTTCTCGGCTCTAAGGTATACCGTCTTGCTGGTGGCATCTCTTTAGCTCGATATGAGCTACATCAAGAGACAGTTGCTCTTTGCTGGGGGTTCTCCAGGGCTCTGAGATTTCTCAATCTCGCCAATCAAAAGCTCAAATGCCCTGCCAACGTTCTGATTGTATCTTGCGCTCGCTTCTGTCCAGCCGCACTGGAATTTCTCGGACAGCTTCTTGCCTTCCTCGGGGCTGACTTGGCGCTGCTCTGGTCGAAGATCGCTCTTGTTACCTACGATGACGATGGGAACGGATTCGGTACCCTGTGAGTGGTTTCAAAGCGTGTCAGCGGTGGTCGTTTTGGCATGGGTGGTCTCTGGGGGAAAGATGGGCACCCACTAGATGATTGAGGATCTTTTCTCTGACGACCTGGACCATTTCAAACGATGGCAGGGACGATACTGAATAGACTAGCATGTATCCATGGATGCCGATGAAATGCTTCGAGTTCAAGATGCTGTATTCATCCTGTGTCACGTACGGTCTGTAAGCGCTGGGTTGCGACGACCGAATAGTGCGACCGCAGTACCTACCTGTCCGGCGGTGTCGACGATTTCCGTCGAGAAATCCTGGCCCTTCCACTGTATAGTCTTGCTGAAAGTGTTTTCTATCGTCGGGTAATAGCTCTCCACGAAGTGACCGTCAACGAACTGCACAGCGAGCGATGATTTGCCTAACATCCAGTCAGCCATTATGCTGCAAGGGTGGCGAAGCGGGTATAGATGGGAATGAAGCAACATCATAGGCTTCGTCTTGTTATTTCTCTCTGGACGTACCAACCGATCGACTGCCCACAATGGCAACCTTTCTTTGCTTCAGGGAAGGCATTGAAATTCTATAGGAGCTCTTGGGTGGATGGATGAAGCGACGATGAAAGTAGTGATGTTATTAGGACTTACCTATGATGGAGGGATGAAATGCCGGGACAGAGGTGGGACGTTGGGGCGCTATCACATGGGAAAAAAAGCAGGCTAATGCAAGTACTAGTACCAATAAAGCGAACTAGCCTAACGCAGAATATTGCGACTATTAATACCTACAGAGTCCAAATCCGTACATTTGGAATAAACACCGCCAAAGTGTTGGAAGCATTAAACAGGTATAGTTAAAAACAAGAAGCATGTGTAGGGTTCGAATGCATATTTTTACTGAATTTTTGAGAGGATTTAGCGTTGTAAGCTGCATACTTCAATAGCATGATATTGAGTATATTAGTATTCAATTTCTACAATTTGTAGCATATATACACGGCGTTACAGATAATACTTCTAGTAGGATCTCCCAGAGAGGCTATGTACAAGGCTTTCCAGCTCTACTGTTTTGTGGTTAACTGTCTTATATATCGTTATAAAGTGTCGTATAGCTGGAAGCAAGCCGTTTGTGACTGGTAGCTCTGGGTGGCCTAGGTATGAATAGCCCAGTACTATAGCGAGATAGCTGTATGCTATGCCAAGTTTTGACGTCTCGACTGAATCGTCCTATAATCGCATGGGTTAGTACGTGTACAAAGCACTCTATTTTCTTGGGGGTTCTTTTAATTTAAACATACCTTTTCCATTACACGTTCGAGCTCGGACCAAGTCGAAGTTAGCTGATTGATTTCACCCGTATCGATAGATGCACGCGCATCCGAGGAGTGTTCCAAAACATTGATGATGATCCCAAGTATGAGTAGGAGCTCGTCATAAATATTACTTTCAAAAGTTGAATTTCGAATAGCACTCTCAACAGTCGAGAATCCAGAGATTATACAGCGGGTTAGGCTTGATAGCAACTGGCGGTCTTGAATTGCAGCTGCCCTTGTCTCATTATTAGTTGTATTGATGGCAAGCTTTAATAAGGTAGCATCTATGTCGTTGTGGGTTTTTGGCCATCCTTGCAGCATGCTTCGGAGGAACGTAGCGATCTCAGACATTTCTTGCTGAACTTCTGCAAAAGTTTCATTTGCGGAGGTTATGGAGCTGGATTGTGCCTCGAGAATGCAGATGGTGAGCGCATAGTCGACATTATTCCGAGAGTCGAGAGACGCAAAATGCGATCTCAATTGCGAGATATTGGCAGCAGTGTCGTCCAATATAGCTTGGACCTCCTGTGGATCTAGTAGACCAACTAGCATAGAGAGCAGTTGTAAGGCAATGGTTCGAGGAGAGAGATGCAGCAATTGATAGCCATGCCATATTTGCATTCCCAGCAGTGCCTTCTTCACGTTGGCTAGCGAGCTCCTGGTTGTTTTCGGCATATTTGAGGATTTCTGTAATGCAATACCGGTAATATCCTCCTCAATATTGAGAAGATTACTCAACCACACGCCAACCTTGTTTTCTGTTAATTGGTGAAGCATATGCGGCGCAGGACCTGATGATAAAAAGATAACAAAGGCAGCAGCGAGGAGAAATCCGCTGATTGTGTCTTTCTCTTTGCTAATTCCCTTGGCTATATTGTCTCGCGATGCATGATCACGAAATTGATTCATGAATTCTTTCTGTTGTAGCTTATCAGCCAACTCGCACAAGGCATTTCTCCGCATGGTTGACGCCAAAGATCCCGGTGCCCCGATTCTGGACAACAAATCATCTACTTCGTCTGACGATCGGTTATTGGCGCCGGCTCGTCGCAGCTCATGAACGCTCCTGATAGCAACTTTGGTCTTCAATTCATCATCGTCGTCGTCTTCTTCCTCAATGGTCGGAGATGGTGGCTTCAAAGGTTCATCGATGTCGTCGATAGAAGGAAAGTCGGCGGGCTCAGTTGCATTCGACTCCTGTGACTCTTGAAGAATGCTTCGGGATTGGCTATAGGTGAACTTGATCTTCCTCTTTTCCAGTGTAGTGGTATCGGAGGCGGTCCTGCGCAATGTCGCGTCCTTGCGAATGGTAGGACGCCCATCTGGAGCATTTTTATGCTCGGTCTGTTTGATATGCTCAAATACAGGGACACTCTGGCTTGGACTAGCGCTAGGATCACTGGTTTTTTCTGCTACAAGTGCATCGATTAAACGGCGTCGACGCGTCGGTGGCGTTTCTGGAGATTTGTTTGTAAATAGTATCTTTGCTTCCGTATCTCTCTCAAGTCCGTTATCAGCTGACCCAACAGCATTCAATCTTTTTGGTGTCGCCGGTAGCGAGGTTGTGGACTTGGAATATACCGATCCAGTCTTAAGAGCACTCGGTTTTGTATCTTTAGTACCTGCTCCGTCGGAGTGTCGTATCTGCTCCTGGGCTGAAGATGGCCTGGAAAGCCGGCGCGCAGCTACGATATCTACCGCAGCCGCAGAGTTTCCCGTACCAAACGCAGACTTGTGGCTTCGTTTTCGTGTTGTGTCTGTCTCGCGCGTTTGTTGTTGTTTACGAGCAGCATCGAGAGCTATATGCCTGGCACTACTAAGCGTTTTCTGCGGTCGCGAAGAGTCGCCAGTCTGCGGAGGAGATATCTGAGGCTGTTTAGGTCGATGAGTCGCTGAAGTCGCTGAAGAGCTTGTTTCTGTTGACGAAATCTGTAGAAGCGATGAGGTTGGACTTGCGCCGGTGTGACGTTTGCGAGAAGCCAGTTTCCCGTATGTAGAGACCTTTTTCCGCTGCTCCTCGACAGGGTTTCGTTGAGGCTCCATGCTAGATGATTGATTCGACGTCCTCAAAAGCTGTACAAAGAATCGAATGGAGAATTAGCACTTCTCACATGTTGCGACAGCAGTGAGCTGAAGGAGGGAATCGCGATGCGAGACGGCAGTACCGATGCAGATGCTTAAACCCGGCGTCCAATCAGGTGAGATATATGACAGTTCTGGAACACCCTTGCCAACGAGGGGCAGCTGCTAGAGGCCGCAGAGCGCATGGGGCGCAGATCCGCAAACAGCGACTGGAGAGCATCAAGTACCGGAAGTGGTCCAAGATCGAGAATTTATTATTATTGAATAGGTAGAGAGACATGTATGCATGTGTTGTATTATATACATGTTGAGTAGTAATTGGAGCCGATGTGATTAGTCCGGATAAAATAAAATCACAATACCCTGATTCCTATAGTGAATGTAATGTGACATAGCAGGTGAAATCAGTGCTACGGGCGCATACCCTAAATCTCTTCAGGAAGGAACTCAAGACTCAACGCGCCAACAAATTACTACGACAGTAGCGAGATGGCGTAAGCGATTTCTTGGGCGATTTAGAAGGAGAATATAATCTTCTGCACTTACTGCTGTGGGAAAATATATGCATATCTACTATCCAGCGAGGAATATGAGTTTGAGCACTCTCGTGTATTACACTGATACTAAAATGCCTGGTATATCAATAGAACTTTACTCTAAGTTGGCTATTCAGTATCACAAAATACTTGCTGGGTAGTGACAAACCCAAGTAAAATGTGCAGATGAATCACCTATAATCTACTCCGTCATAATCAAAATTTTATATATAGCAAAGCTACTTATAGAGAACATTGAAAATTATACATTTATTCATACATCTTAAAATAGCACCCGTCAAAAATTTTAAGTGCTTGAGAGCGACCTTGGGGCGCTGGCTAGTCGATCTTGTTAAAATCCATGTGCTGTTTGGCTTATTTTGTCCGCCTCCAATACATGTATACCATTGCCGCCCAGCACTAAGGCCAGGGTCTTGCAAAAGAGTCAGACCCCACCTTGCGCACCCCTCCATTTTTGTTTTGTGACTCGACAGATAGAGAGCTTCACTTTAGCCTTCGACCTTTGTCTTTCTTTCTTTCTTTTTTTTTTTTTTTTTTAAAAAAAATCCCAGAAGTTGCATCTTCTGAGTTCGCTTTGAAGTTCAGACAAGAATAGCCCGCACATACTGCTGCTGCTGCAAAGGCCTTTACCATGCTCGACGTAAACGACTTCATCACCGAGCGCGGGGGCAACCCTGAACTCATTCGCGAATCGCAACGTCGCCGTTTTGCCAATGTCGAGATTGTCGACGAGGTGATTGCGCTGTTTGAGGACCATCGCCGAAGTATTTATTGATTCCAACTTCCACAGCTGGTTCGTTTTTGCTAATGCCGCTCGTTACAGCCCAGTACAGCGCCAGCCAGATCAAGGGCAAAATCAACGACGTCCAGAAGCAGATCGCGACCAAGAAGAAGGTAGACTATATCTATATGCCTAGTTCTGGCAGAGCTTTTGCTAACCATAGTTGCAAAAGGCCAAGGAGGATGCGGATGACCTCCTCCAGGAAAAGATTGCGCTGCAGAAAGAAGAAAAGGCCCTTAGCGAGTCAGCGGCCGAGAAAGATGTGCTTCTGAAGGCCAAGGTCAAGTCCATCGGCAACCTTGTTCACAGCTCTGTGCCCGTGAGCAAGAACGAGGTGCGACTTCTCTATATATCCCCTTTCGCTTGACATTCCTCTAACCCATTGATATCAGGATGACAACGCAGTTCAGCGAACTTGGGCCCCCGAGGGCGTTACCGTCGAGAAGCGACCGGTCCTGTCGCATCACGAGGTCCTTCTCCGACTCGACGGATACGATGCTGACCGAGGTGTCAAGGTCGTTGGTCACCGTGGATATTTCTTGCGCCAATGGGGCGTGTTTCTCAACCAGGCCCTGGTAAACTACGGCCTCGAATTCCTCACTCAGCGCGGATACTGCCCTCTCCAGGCCCCTCAGTTCATGCTCAAGGATTACATGGCCAAGACAGCTCAGCTGGACGACTTTGATGAGCAGCTGTACAAGGTTGTGGATGGAGATTCAAAGAATGACAAGTATCTCATTGCTACGTCCGAGCAACCTATTTCTGCATTCCACGCCGATGAGTGGCTGCAGCCCAAGGAGCTTCCTATCAAGTACGGCATACCACAGACATTAAATATAAGTTTATTTGCTAACCATCAATCACAGATATGCTGGTTACAGCACGTGCTACCGACGAGAAGCCGGATCTCATGGCCGAGATGCTTGGGGTATCTACCGTGTTCACCAGTTTGAAAAGGTAAACGCACCCATTCTATCCACTTGTGACGTAGCTAATTTATTCTAGATTGAACAATTCCTGCTCACTGACCCAGAGAAATCTTGGGAGGCATTCGAGGACATGATTGCTGTGTCAGAAGAATTCTATAAGTCTCTCGGACTGCCATACCAGGTCGTCGCCATCGTTTCTGGTGCACTCAACGACGCCGCTTCCAAGAAACTGGATCTGGAGGCCTGGTTCCCCTTCCAGGGAGAGTACAAGGAACTTGTATCATGCTCCAACTGCACTGACTACCAGTCTCGCGCTCTTGAAATTCGCTGTGGCACAAAGACACAGACGGATATCAAGAAGAAGTACGTCCACTGCCTCAACTCTACATTGTGCGCAACGACGCGAACTCTATGCTGTGTTCTTGAAAACTACCAAACGGAAGATGTAAGTCTATAATGAGATGACCGTTTATCAGTCGATGGCAATTCTAACATGCTATAGGGCCTGCGCGTGCCAGAGGTCCTCCGAAAATATCTGCCTGGAGCCCCGGAGTTCATCCCCTTCTCAAAAGAGCTGCCGAAAGAGACTTCGTCACAGAAGACACTTCCTCAGCGAAAAAAATAGGCAAACTAATATTACGGATGTGAGTTGAAATATAAAGGGTGGGAGCTATGTAAAAGAATCAAGATATCACATCAGCTAGTCACATAGAGCCCCAAACTGCATCGTTTTAAACATGGAATCTCTTTTGTTTGTGTCCTCCAACGGGGACGGTTTTTCATTTTTTTTATAAGCACAAATCATTCCGCATTAAACTATTAGCAAAAATACATATTGCCCCTAGTACCTGGTTACTATTATTGAGATACAAAATCTCCGAGTACGTGAAAGACAAACAAACAAAAAGAACATTCTTTTGGGGACGATCACCAATGAAACAAAACATGTAGCGATGTCATTAATTCAGATACGCCATTCCTCTCATCCTTATCCACTTTGCATCATCCATCCTGCGCGTTTCCTCTAATGTGTAGAAAGCTTCCAACTTCTAAATTTGGGGCAGACTCTGCTATTTAGCTCTGCTTGCACTCGGCTGCCTCTTGCTTGGGCTTTCCAGATTCGTCCTTTATCATTATTCGTTAGCCTCGCCACGGACGCTGAAGGGAATAAACAAAACTTACATCTTCGTCAGACTCCTCGTCATCATCGTGATCCTCGCTCATGTCGTCCTCATCATCATCTTCGTCGTCGTAGTCACCGGCGTCCATATCATCCTCATCAAACTCTTCGTAGGCAAGAGCCTCACCAGTGAACCAATCAACAGCACGTGGGATCAATTTTTCCTTGATATCCTCACCAAGCTGGTAGTCCAGCTCCAGACGCTCTTCGATGTCTGATGTAACATCGTCTTCTGGATCAGCCTCGTCGGAAGGGGGCTTGGGAGGGGAGAAGAAGTTGAAGAAGGACTCCGTCGGCACCGACTTCTTAACGATACGGGTCTGCTTGGTGTCTAGATCAGGTTAGTTTGCATTCGAGAAAACAACTCAAAAAGGGCAACTCACTCTTATTCCTCTGCTTCTTAGCCTCAACACGGACTGTCAGGTCCTTGCCAGGGTACCAATCGATCTTGTGGCCCTCAGCATGGTCATAAATGAAGTCGCCACCGTAGCCACTCTCGTTCTGGTAAAAGTATGTCTTGGTGAGAGTCTTGTCTGAGAAGAACTCATTCTCGGCAAACTCGAAAATGAGACGGAAGCCCGGCTTGTCAAGGTACTCCATGCGGATATCGATAAGATGCTTCAAGGCAGCTTCGTCCCGGTCGGTAATCATCTCCGCAAGGGTCACTTGGTTCTTCATGGCAGACAGCCAGAATTCAGGAATTCCGTTGACGGCCTCGGCCAACTCATCGGGCTGTGCGGCCTCCTCAGCGGGCTCCGCTGCCTCTGCTTCCTCCTCGTTGTCTTCATCTCCCCTCTTAACTTCCTCCTCTGTGGGCTCAACCTTGCCGTTGACGATGGCAGATCGCTTCTCGTAAAGAGGAGTAAACTTGGCGAAGTATTTCTTCTCAAGCTGAAGAACTTCCTCTTGGAATTCAGACTCCAATTTGGCATGATCTTTCTGGATGGCTCGCAGCCCTGAAACCCGACGACGGACAGGGGCGGGAAGAGATTCTATGTATCCAGAAGACTGTCCAATGAGAGAGCCAAGTCGCCCTTGAATCATCTGCACGAGTTTGGGGTTTTGCGCCAGGAGAGAGGCGGCAGCTGCTCGTTCCATATCATCTATATGATAGTGACAAGGTTAGATACGCTGGATTGCATCCGTTATCTGGATTGGACTTGCCTTCTTTGATGCTGGCCACACCGGGCTGCTGGGCGCGGGAGGTTATGGGCGCGGTAGCAGCTGGCGTATTCTGCGGTGTACTGAAGGCGGGGTAGTTAGTATCGCTGAAATGCAGTAGAGAAAAATGAAGAGATCTCATCACTCACGGCGCAGTATACTCAGAACGCTTGTTTCGAATAGGCTCGGCCATGATGCTTGTCGGGCGAGCAAAAAACAATGCAGAATAGAAACTGAGGCCGTTGGGGATTGGGAGAATGTGAAAACGGAAAGTTTTGGAGAGGAGGCGTTGGCGGTGGCTAAGAGTGGTGGGGCCTCAGGTTCGAGAAAATTTGGCTAGCGGAGCAGGCCTGAGGCGCGTCAACGGGCGCGAAACCCTCAACAATTTAGTACTGAGTACAGGTACTTCAGGCAGTAGACAGCGCTGTACATTAATTGACAAAAAGATAAGATAAGAAGAAAAAGTTGCTAATACTGCCACCACTCCGTACAAGTGCGTGCACCATCGTTCCGTGCTGATATACCGAAGCAGTTCAAGTAGGAAAAATATTGAAATCCCTTTAAAAAATAAGAATTTTATCATGTAGACTATTTGAAAACCGAAAAAGCCATTTATCAAGCGTCTGGGTTAGCTCTGGCTATCAGTCACTTTTTCACAGTTTTCTATGTTATATCGGCATCTCTATCATGCTGCTTATTTCTCTCTTTTAGTGCTATTTGTATTCCTCTTCCACTAAGCCGGACGCAGTGCCATCCAACGATTAGTAAACGCTATGCCTGTTTCTAGAAGGACAGTATCTAATCTCTTAAAGTTTAATCGCAACTGTTAAGCTATCCACCAAAGCTGCACTGACGCACTGACGCACTAACGTTCTGACGCTCTCAAGTTCTTATCGCGGCTCGCGTTTTTCCTTCACCTCGCGATGCTTCAAGTGAACCCAAAACATCATTAATCTTCGTATTAGCATAAATCCCACTCCATTCACCCGGCGCCAAAGAGCGCTACCTTCCGTACGTGATACTCGACCTTTTTGCCGCCGATAGTTCGTCAAACTGGGTGTTCTGTACGCCTCTACAGTATGACTGCTAGATAAAGTCACCCAGTCCACCATCATACTTTATTCCTCAGGGGGTTCGCTTGATTTCTCGTCATGAACCGTAGCTTCGGATAAAAAACTACTATGGATCACCGTGATACTACGTCGGCAGCTTCGGCCAACTATTCGGCTGCTGTTCCTGCTCGTCCTCGTCCTCCGTATTTGCGCCCCAATGGCAGCCAGAGTAGCTCCGGCATTTTCGACGATGTCGAGATGGCCCACGATGAGGCGAGTAAAAGGCTGAAGGAACCTGTGCGGCGGTATGAATTAACAATGATTGATCTATAGCCTTACTCTGGTCCTATGGCGGAAAGTCTTCCGAGCAGCGTTTCAGCATTTTCCCATCGACGATCTCGAGCCGATTCTACAACTAGCTTTCTTTATTACGAAGGCGATGAAGCCAACAATGAAGCAGGTGCGAGTTCGTGGCTCGAATTATAGCATATACTCTACTAAATCCAGTTTGAAGATATCACCGAATTCGCTGTATCGGCGTTAGACGAAGACGAAGACAACGACGACCACTCGGCAGATGATGATTTCCTAGCTTATAATCACGACTACATGCTTCATCGATGCTCGTCAAGCCAATCGCGTACTTCTGTCCATGCCCATCTTCTTCGCAGGGATAGCAACGTCACGAATGCTAGCTCACACCCATTTAATCGTACAAGCCAGAAGGTTTACGTCGAGAATGAAGATTTGACGATTGCAATCGCCGGGTTCCGCACAAGAACTACGGGCTATATAGCCTATATAGTCCTGTGTATCTTCACTGGAGGACTTGTCTATCTCCTGCTCAGGTGGCTTCCCAGACTGTACATTTCCCTTCTTGGGCAGGCCTGCCCTCTGAGAGACTGTAGCTGGGTTGTAATAGAGAATCAATGGGGAGAGATGGAAATTTCACAAGTCCAAGTCCAAGCCTATGGCCAGCCGCTTTCTTCAGTCTTTGGACTTCCCGAAAAGCCGCTATCCTATGGTCTGGATGATGAAAATGATCCTGTCGTCGATAATCTTCGATCTCTCAACTACCGTTATGTCCGATTTTGCTACCATTCTCTTAAGGATAAATTCGTTTTGCTGAGTGGCTGGAAAGATCCGAGCTGGACTGATATGCAAGTTGTACGAACTGGTCTGGATAGTGATGAGAAGTCGACCCGCGAAATCATATTTGGAAGCAACCTGATTGACATACAACAAAAATCCGTGGGCCAGCTGCTCGTTGACGAGGTAATTGCCAAATCCTTTCGATGTCATATTCCGCCCGTACATTAAAGCTATATAAAGCTCCATTGCCTCGTCTTATGATTATCATTAGCTCACAATTTGCTTAGGTGTTGCACCCCTTTTATATATTTCAAATTGCCAGCATCATTCTGTGGTCGCTAGATTCTTATTATTATTATGCCATTTGCATTTTTCTCATGTCATTTGGAAGCATAGCAACGACCCTTATTGAAACTCGAGCAGTAAGTTATACTTCTTTAATTCGCTAAAGTCTAAATGTGCATCTAACCTTTTGGAGACGATGAAACGCCTACGTGAAATCTCCCGTTTCGAATGTGACGTCCGAGTTTTGCGGAATGGATTCTGTAAGTATTATGAGTATCATCACGAGATAATCCACTGCTGACACTTGTAAGGGACATATATGTCATCTGGGGAACTTATTCCTGGCGACGTTTATGAGCTCAGCGATCCTAACCTGACCCAACTTCCCAGTGACAGTTTATTACTTACAGGAGACTGCATTGTAAACGAGAGCATGCTTACAGGTATGTTTATATTGGAGATTTCTTCTCCCTGCATCTTCGCTAATGTATGGCATAGGGGAATCTGTCCCGGTTTCCAAGATTCCAGCAACCGATACAACGCTGGAAAAACTGGACCTTACCGCATCTCAAGTTTCTCCCGAAATCGCTCGCCATTTTCTATTCTGCGGAACTAAGATAATTCGGGCGAGACGCCCCCAAGAAGATTTGGGCGGCGATGCCGTCGCCCTGGCGCTTGTTGTCCGGATCGGATTTAATACTACCAAAGGCTCTCTTGTACGGTCCATGCTCTTTCCCAAACCATCGGGTTTCAAGTTTTATCGCGACTCATTCAGGTATATCAGTGTCATGGCTGTTGTTGCTATGCTTGGATTTGTTGCCTCATTCATCAACTTCATTCGACTGCAGTTGGAGTGGCACCTGATTATTGTTCGTGCTCTCGATCTCATAACTATTGTCGTACCACCAGCTCTTCCTGCAACTCTGACAATCGGCACTAATTTTGCACTCGCTCGCTTGAAAAAAGCCAAGATATTTTGCATTAGCCCGCAAAGAGTAAATGTCGGCGGAAAACTTGACATCATGTGCTTCGACAAGACGGGTACACTCACAGAAGATGGCCTGGATGTTCTCGGAGTTCGAGTTGTTTCAACCGACAATCATAAATTTAGCGATGTAATTTCGGAACCCCGGTTATTTGAGCAAAGAGAGACAAGTGCTTCTTTTCAGAGCATCTTACAAGCTGCTCTTTATACGATGGCAACTTGTCATTCACTTCGCTCTGTTGATGGCGAGCTTGTAGGTGACCCACTGGATCTCAAAATGTTCGAATTTACGGAATGGTCTTTCGAAGAGGGAAAGCACAATGTTGTGGAAGGCGAAGAAGAAGAGTACGGAAGTCTTTCGCCTTCAATTGCCTCCCCCCCTGATGTAAGTCTTTTAAAGCAGCTTTTTAAACTGCCAACTAACGAAGCGTATAGAAATCTATTCAACTTGGTGTTCTCAAGTCTTTCGAATTTGTCTCGCAACTTCGAAGGTCCAGTGTTATTGTGAGACACTTTGGGAGAAAAGATGGTGATATATTTGTCAAGGGTGCGCCAGAAGCAATGCGTGAAATATGTCGCCCAAGCAGTAGTGAGTAGCCGTTTCTATTGCCCGCATCAACAGCAACGACTAATGACTCTTGATAGTTCCTAAGGACTATGATGAACTTCTTTCATATTACACTCATAAAGGCTACCGTGTTATCGCCTGCGCAACGCGACACCTCAACCGACTGAGCTGGGTCAGGGCACAAAAAATGACGCGCACTGAAGTTGAGCGGGATCTGGAGTTCATCGGTTTCATCATCTTTGAGAACAAGCTGAAGCCCAGCACTGCGGGTGTTTTGAAAGAACTCAAGGACTCTAACATTGCTACTGTAATGGTGACAGGCGACAATATTCTAACGGCCATCAGTGTTGCTAGAGAATGTGGACTTCTCGACCGCCACGCGCATTGTTTTGTGCCTCGATTCATTCATGGTTAGTGCTTCTAAGTATTTGGCCCCCTTTTCTTTTCCTTTGTTACTTACTCTATTTAGGTGACTCTCAGGATCCTACAGCAGAGCTGCAATGGGAGAGCATTGACAATAGCATTTACTGTCTTGACAATACAACTCTGGTGGTAAGCCTAGGCATACTTTTTTTGGATCGAATGTTTGTCTGTGTACTTGATCTAAATTATCAATAGCCGCTCCCAGCACCACCAGAGGGTGACATTTCCCTTCCTTACGACATCACCAATATGCAAAACTATTCGTTGGCTGTAAGCGGCGACGTATTCCGATGGATAGTCGATTATGCCCCAGCCGACATTTTGTCCAAGGTACGTTTGTTTATACCAGTTGAAGGACGAGTCTAACAATTATCAAGATGCTTGTGAAGGGCAAAGTTTTCGCGAGAATGTCGCCAGATGAAAAGCATGAGTTGGTTGAAAAACTGCAGAGCATAGATTACTCTTGCGGCTTTTGCGGCGATGGTGCGAATGACTGCGGCGCCTTGAAAGCGGCAGATGTAGGCATCTCACTTTCACAGGCCGAGGCTTCGGTAGCCGCGCCATTTACATCACAGGTTTTCGACATTCGGTGTGTCCTAGAGGTTATCAGGGAGGGCCGTGCAGCTCTAGTAACAAGCTTCAGCTGTTTCAAATACATGAGCCTGTACTCGGCAATACAGTTCACCTCGGTCAGCTTCCTCTACTCCAAGGGATCAAATCTGGGAGACTTCCAATTCCTATTCATTGATCTTCTCCTCATCCTCCCAATCGCAGTCTTCATGGGCTGGGCTGGACCTGCGGAGAAGCTTTGCAGGAAGCGGCCCACGGCGGATCTCGTTTCGCGCAAAGTCCTCGTACCTCTACTTGGCTTGATGGGTGTCAGCATATTGATTCAAGCTATAGCATACGTTACTGTTAGGGAGCAGCCTTGGTACGTTCCGCCAGAACTGAGCCACGATGAATCTAGTATAAAAAGCTCTGAAAACACGGCATTGTTTTTGGTTTCATGCTTTGAATACATATTCTCAGGAGTTATCCTGAACGCGGGGCCTCCTTTCAGACACCCTCTCTGGGAAAATTGTGAGTTACATCGTTTTTCGTTTATTTTTTCCCCTCCGGGTGCTATGCAGCAAGTCTAACTTTCCCAGGGCCATTCATCGCAACCATAATCTTGAGTTTAGCAGTGACTGGATACATGCTTGCGAGTCCAGCGTTCTGGCTGTATGATTTAATGCAATTGAGCCAAATGAGCTGGGATTACAAGTCGTTCCTAGTCCTATTAGGACTTGGATTTTTTGGTCTGGCCTGGATGTACGAAAAGTTTATATCGCTACGACTTGCGAGATTCTTAGGCGCAGCTAATGAATGGTGTACGGGACGAGCAAAGACCAGGAAGCAGTACAAGATGATACAAGAAGCCATGAAGGTTGACGCGTTTTAGCTGCTGTACTGCGCATTCCCCACGCCTTGATGTATTTTAATGGAAAGCTATACATAGACTAGATAAGCTGCTTCTCAGCGGGCAAAGCTTCAACTCTGGGGATGATGGCCATTCCATCTCTTCGATGGGGCAGAGGATGCTGTCAAGATCTCATCTTGAATACCGGCATTGCCAAGATGGACAGGGACATGAGATGAGTGCAGAAGCGAATCCTTCAAGGCCAGCTCCTGTCCCGTTATATCATCCCCGTAGAGCAGCAGCCTTGGAGTAAGATTGGACATAAAACAAGACTAGGAATAATATTTCGTTAATTCGTAGAGAAAACTGATCCAGCTCAATCAGCGTGGTCTGACTTCCACTGCTTAATCCAGGCTTCAACGCGGTCCATGTTAGACTCCATCTCTTCGGAGCTGTTGCTGGTGAGCTCAACAACGATTTCCTCATCAAAGGACTCGCGCGCTTCTTGCAGCAGCACCTCCATAATCTCAGAATCCAAGTTTTCTTGAAGCTTGATCTCTGGGTAATTTCTTTTATGAGTTTTTGTCAGTTAATTCGCTTTATTCATGTATACAAGATTTATTAAACAGCTGATGAGCTGGGGGAGAGGTGAAAAAAAAAAGTGAAATGAAAAAGATGAAAAATTTTTTACCTGGCCTTAAGACGGTCATATAATGTCGCGGAATCAACTCGCAGCACCACAACAAGATCAATCCAGCTGCGAGGAAACAGATCACAGGCGTGCCAGTCGATTATACAGCCCCCTTCCTTAACGTCATCCTCAATGACATCCAGCAGCTGCATTTTCCCATTTCACAGAGGTTAGCAACGAAGAAGAAGCCTTTTAAGGGACCGCCTGTCTTACCTTGTCTTCGTCGACGATCCAGCTTTGATACTCATCGTCCCAGCCTTCGTGACATTCTTTATCTTTGACAATTTGATTTACAGAAACGTGTCGCAGACCCGTCCTCTCGGCAAGGATCTCGCTGTGTGTGGTCTTGCCCACCCCGGGTGTACCGGTAATAATGATGTTTGGTGCTGAGCGCATTTTCTTGAATGTATAAATTTTGATAGATGGATGCAGCTGGAGAGGAAATTATTTCTAGAAGCGCGAATGCTAGAGCACGGCCACTCCACCCTCTTCCCGCGCACCTTAAAAAGCTTTTTTTTTTTTTTTTTTTTTTTTTTTTTTACGCTGGATTCACTGCGTTCGTAATTATTTTCATTTGATACTAGCGGACACCGCGTAATTGCCTAAATAGGGAGAACTAAATCCGATCCGCTCTATACATAAAAAATGCCCAAATATAATTTGTTGTCACCACATGACAGAAACCCTTTTTTTTTTTCAACATTCGCTAGCCGCTCTCCCAATGCACAGATCAGATCCCCTGGCAGACACTCTTGTCATATCGAGCCTTTTATCTAACATGGTGGACCACTTGTTGATATGCAATCTCTAGATTCCGCTCACTGTTCAGTCTCAGATTCTTCAACCTCCGCTAATTGCTGATGGCCGTCAAAGCCATCAGCTTCGCCCACCTCCAGTTTTTCTTGCTGTGCAATAGCCTGCGCTGAGACTATCTCTGCCAGCCGCTTCAGACGAGGTGTTTGTAACCCTGGATATGAGACATGAGTTATTAGCTCGCTTTTCTACACATGGCAATAGCGAAGGGCCACTTCTTGACTTACATGATGGTGTATATGTTTCGAGTGCTGTAATGACACGAGGCTCTGCAATCTCGTATGGGCCGCTATCTTCCATATCAACTGCCTGTAAAAGCAAGACGTCGCTCTTCTCAGTAACTCGAGATGCCACGGCTTTCATAATCTCTCCGTTAATAGGTTGCTCGTAGTCAGCAACAAGATATTGATTCAGGAGTTTTTGAATCTGGTTTGGTGAAAGCCTATTTCAATTCCTATTAGCGTCAAGACGGGCCATGTAGATTGATTCAAAACGTACATCCAGCAAATATCTTGGATGATTTCAATATCGTTCAGTGTCGCTTTCTTCAGCTGAAGCAGCTTGGTTGCTTGCTAAAAGAGGTTCTCAGAGTTAACATTCTTGCTTCATCGCTGTTATTGGCAGTTTCTTCCTTACCATCAAGTGTTCGAGCTGCAGCGTGCCTTCTGGCATGTCATGGCTCTTACACCATTCCTCAATACGAGTTATGTTATAGTTGATCTGGAGTCCACGTTTCCATGACAGGAAGTTGCGGCGCATAAGCAAATCATTAAAGGCGGTTACACCAACAAGGTGGAGCAGCTCTGTGATGGTTTGTGTAATGATGGAATCTTCCAAGTAGTAGGCCTTCATAGCCCGGAAAACGCTATTCAGGAGACTGAGAAGGTTATCCATGCTATATGCGGGTGCGGAGTTAGACTGTAGCAGCTTGCCGAGGAATCGGTTACTCTCATTGGTAATGAATCCTGGTAAGGATTGGGATTCAATAATGGCTGGAATAATCATCTTCTGTAGCTTCTTTTTCAAAACCTTCATCCAGGTGTGGTAAATGTTGAACTCGAGACTTTCAAGGTCGTGCTTGACAATCTCCAGCAGGCGATCATACTCGTAGTTGTCCGTCTTTTGTGTCTGATACCAGTCTTCTGCTAAAAAGACAAAGGAGAGCATCTCGTGGACGTTAGAAAGCCAGAACGCGCCAGGGTTAATGGCCTCGTCACCATCGTGCTGCATCACCTCCTGTTGGATTGACTGCATCACATTGGCGAGGAAACGCTCTGACTCTTTGACGAATCCATTGTTCCACATTTCGGAAGTTACCAGGTTTATGAGATATGAGGGGAACAAAACCTCTTTATCAGAGGGAGGGGGGTTTGTGTTTGGTGACGGTATCTTCAAGTTGCGGATGAGGCCCATAGTAACCTCTTCATTGAGGCCATCCTCATCGGCAAGGAGGCTTTCAAGTTCCATTTCAATATTGTCGACTCCGGGAAGGAGAGTGGATCCTGATAGATGGTTTTGACGGCTGAGAGAGCTTGTAACAGCCATGGAGACTGGCCTGGGGTTGTAAGTTCCGCTCAAGCGGTCCAGCTCGCGAGGCTCCGCGCCAGCGCTTCGGCGCTTCGGTTTCTTAGATGCGACGAGATTGATGAGTCCGCTGGTCGCAGCTGACGTAGTGCTAACACCATTAGTGATATCACCATTAACACCGTTGAGTGATCCGTTGCGCTTCGCCAATTCCAAGGCATCCCGAAGCGCATCTAGTTCCTGTCGAAGGCTCATATTGTCTCTCTCTCGCTCCAAGTTGGTCTCTTTGGTTGTCTCTAGCTCAGAACTGGTTAGGCGAAGTGATTCCCTGAGCTCGCGTTCTTCTTCCTGCATACGCTTGATGTTCATAGTCGACTCGTCGAATGCTTGCTGAAGCTTCTTCATTTCGTCTTCCATGGCTTGAAGGCGAGCAACCGCAATACCTGCTTGGTTGGCCTCCGTTTGTAACTCCTTGGTTCGCGCCTCGAGCGCATTGTGGCGATTCTTCCATGATTTGAGCTGGCCTTCGTAGCTTTCCACCTGCGACACTAAATTCTTGTTCTTCTCCTTCATCGATCCTAGGTTCTGGGTCAATTCGACAACCTTGTTCTCCAGCTTATACGAAATTTGCTTCAAGTCGCGAGCTTCTTCTCGCATGTGCTTGTATTCTTTGCGAGCACTCCTACCGCGCCAAAGGCTTTGAATCAAAACCACCTTCTTGCGATACTGTCTCCAGGTGCGAAGCTGTGTGCGAGATCTCCATACCCTCTGGATAATGATTGCAGCATTTCCTACTCTTGTCTCCATGATATTCTTCCTACGGAGGTAACCTTTAGCGACTGATTCAAATAGAATGACATCATTCCTAATCCGAAGGAATTCCTTGCGCTGCTTATATCCACGCCAAACACGCTGGATGGTGGTTGCGGCGCGAATGGTTATTAACTCTTGAATGTGTTTCCTCGCGATATACGCCCGAATCGCCGACTGGGTTTGAACGATGGACTCTCGAGCTTCCAGATAACGACGACGGTAATACTTTGCCCGCAGATTCTTCTGAATGAGAATGGCGCATTCATTGAGGCGGCTAGTACGTAGATTTTCTAGGAAAGCAAGCATACCAGCACGGAAGAAGATTTTGGTCAGACCAAGCTGATACTTGTCCATTCCCTTCTCAGTACTTGTGCCCAACGCTTTAGACAAAATGGCATCAGCCATTTGCCGAATTTCAGAGGTCAATTGGCTCGAATGAACAAGCATGTAATACCGCAGAGCAAACTCCTCATAAGTCCAACGAGTCGGGTATCCAGCACAGCTAATACGGACAGTCTCGAGAACACCACAAGCACGAAGCTGGCTGAGAACCATGGGACCTTCGAACTGCCAAGCTTCTTTGGCCTCATTAGGTTTGATACATCTGATGTAGTGCACATCTGTGTTGTTGATAGTGTTCATCAGCTCTATCAAGGAGGATCGGAAGATTCCTCCCAGAGTTGGTTTCCGGTTTACGGCTACGCCAATCTTCCTACCAGCAGCAGGTTTGACGGCATTCGATGACGCGGATGCCAAATCCTTTTCTCGAACGGCTGATGCCGCATCTAAAACTTGTTTCAAAAATGAGTTGCTTGTAGCGCGCAAGACTGCCATATGCTCATCAGGCACTGTATCTCGGTTCTTCTCGATGAATCCCTCAGACTCATATGTGACATCAACAGCATAGTGGCATACGGTAAATGCTGACTTGCCAAATCTTGGTTTCTTGAAGAAGGGCTGCTTTTTCTCGGTTGCAAAATTGTGGTGAAGCTTGGTGACAAATTGGTCATCTGATCCCATTGGAAGACGCGATTCTTCATCTAAAAGAGAGAGGATGCCCATCTTGCCTTCAATCAGATCAATACAAGGCTGGTTGTCTGAAAAGTCAATGAAAGTCCAGTCGATCTGCTCTCGTAGATACTCTTCTTGCTCGAGCTTGAATACGTGCTGGTTAAACTCTTGCTGGAGCTTTTCATTGGCATAGTTGATACAAAACTGCTCAAAAGAATTCTTTGCAAAATGCTCAAAGCCGTAAATATCTAAGACGCCAATAAACGAAACGACGCGGCTCAAAATCTCTTCTGTCGCAAGACTGAGATTGATAACCTCAACGAGCCAGTCGAACATGCTCGAGTAAATAAACTTGGCGACTGAATCACGCACAACGATAGCTTGTGCCTGGCTAAGATTGGATGTAATCTTTTCGCCTCGAGTTACGAGCTGCTTCTTCACAATCCACTTGGAAAATTCAGTGGCGTCAACTCCCAGTATGCCACAGGCCAGTTCCAGGGATGGCTCATTTGGAGCAAGGACACTGTCATTTCGTGAAGCAGTGATCTTGACGTTACCCAGATGAAGCAAACCAGCCAACAGCTTGAAAATCTCAGACTGCTGTGCTTCGGACACGCCAATAGTGCTTAAAGACTTCTTAGTAGCGTCAAATTCAGCTTTGTCGTCTACACCATCAATGGTTGGGCAGTTGCCCTGGTTCAAATACTCAAACTGTTCAATAGGGAGGATATGCAGCGCTTCCCGCTCTTCATCTGAGGCGCCTGCAACCAACTGATAGAATATGTGGTAGTTTCGCTCTTTGAGAGGCTGAAATACGAGACGTGATCGCTCCAGCAGGTATGTACGGATTTTGGCGCCAATGATGTTTGTCTTGTCATCAAACATGATCTCAAGGTATTTGCCGAATCGCGATGAGTTGTCATTACGGGTAGTCTTGGCGTTACCGAATGCCTCCATAATAGGGTTGGTTGCCAGAATCTGTTCCTCCGTCTCACTCATAGTCTCGGATCCTCGCTTGCGGGCACCAGGGTTATCTGGAGCCTCTCTCGTGGCGAAGTAACGCATAATATACTTGGCGCTCACTGTCTTTCCAGCACCGGATTCGCCAGAGACAACAATAGTTTGGTTTTTGCCATCACGGAGCATGTCCCTAAAATAGAACCTGTCAGCATCGAGCGCGACTTGCAAGCTGTGGTGGCACCATACATGAAGGCCTCTTCAGCAATCGCAAACAAATGAGGGGCCTGCGTTGCGCGCTGCTTCCCAGCGTAGACTTGCACCATGCCAGGGACATAGAGAGAGTCAACCCGAGCAAACGGGTTGGTTGCTATCAGGACGATACCACTGTAGGTATAGATCTCCTTTTGTAGGTAGCGCAATCGAATGGCCTGCAACACTACTCGCCCAGACTTGTAAGCAAAGTTCCGTAGCAAGAGTTCAAGATGCGGGGAGCTACATACCGGCCGGCTCGTTAAGATGCGACAAGTTAGTAAGGTCATCGCTCGCTTCCAGGATGGTCGGGTTCATCAGCGGCGGCAGTGAGGAATCGGAACCGCCACTCTCTAAAGCCTCCGTTGAGACTTCAATGGTCCGAGTCTACAATATCGGCATTCAGTCAGCTAGGGCCATCTATGCGGGGAACTTGGTTTGTGTGGCTCTAGGCCGTGTAGACTGCGTGTATACCTCGCCATTGTCGAGCTGGAAGACTAATTTTGTTTTGGAGCCCTCTGCGGTCTTGCTGACGAGCTCAGAGGCCACCCAGCCCTCGGCAGCGTCAGGCTGCCACGCTCTCGTACCGACATCGTAGGTCGCTGCCATGGAGGAGCTGGTCAGGCGGGAAGCTAGAGCTAGAAAGAGTAAGACAGAAAGAAGCTGATAAAAACTAGACGGCCTGACGATGAACGAGAGACATTCATGGGCAAGTCGGCGCCAGGTCTGGTGTAACGATGAAGAGGTGTAGATGGGTAAAAATGAGTGCCTTCGCAGAAGTTGCGGCGGTGAGAGTGTTGTCCACTTCTCTTGAAGATTAGGGGATAACACCAGACTGGAGAGGCTGGACTTTTCGACAGGATGCTAGTAAGGGACAAGTGCCAGGCCAGCACGCACATCCCGCCTCTGCACAGTGCCGCCACATGAGGGTCAGGGGTTCATTGGTGCCTCTTCCCATATGGGTAATGCCACCCACGGTTGGCTGCTAGGAGCTCAAGCGGCGGCTGGCATAGGCTAGAGCGCAGGCTAAAGCTCATCATATGCCAGAGCATTGGGTGGTGAAATCTACTGGTGAGGAGCTACCTATCTGATATGACCTAGTGTCGGCCGGTTTATGCCTCTCTTGGGGCAGACCAAGTCTCTCTGTTTGCTTGCTGTTGGCCATAGGTGTTCCTTCTCCTTTGCAGTGATGCTACCACCTACAGCTACAAAATATTACCTGGCATTACTGCTGGGTATTTTATTAAGAAGAGTGCAATTTACAAGGGGGAGCTCAGGCTTTTGATTAAGGTACTTCCAGACTCCATATATCTGCCAGGCACACCTGGGTATCTGCTTCCCCCTCACTGCCAGGGCCCTACTAAAATACCATCCATGGATCCCATTGTTAAAAGGGGATACTATTTCTAGTGGGCTACAAGTAAGTCACACCCCCACCCTCCACCCTCCACCATCTTAGCTTGGGGCCATTTTTCCTCACTGTACGGAGTATTCTCAGATCTGATTGCAACAGCGCCTTTGCTTACCCACGCGATTGCACCGCCTGATCCCTGGGCGGGCAGCCCCTATGGACGCCTGTGTAAATTCACTCAGATTCCCCAACGCTGCGCTAGAGGGACCGCCCTCCGAGTCTCAGGCCTCAGTTCATCCTCGCAATGGAGAGCCGTCTAATCCTAATCCGACCCCAGGCATCAAATCCGACTTTATGAGAGCGTCTGCCGACAAGGAACCGGTCCAGAGAGATGAAGCAGAGGCATCGGCCACCCATGTGCGTGCCTTAGCAGCCGTCGCCCAGCAGCAGAAGGCTCGGCGACGCAGGGGATCTCTCAGAAAGGTGGCCCTTCTGGGAAGAGGTGCACAGCGCGATAGGAGAGACAACTGGCCGTTAGCTATTGAAACAGATTCAATACCTGACGCATCTGTATCTAAGTCTGCTCGCTTCGAACCTGGTTCTGACATCACTGTGCATAATGCTCTTGGCCTCAACATCCCCCCCATATCATTACGGACAAGCGAGTATGCCTCGACACGCTTTAATTCTGGCTTGGGCCGAAACGAAAGATCGGCGGACGTGTACAGCTTGACAACGGATGAGGAGGATATAGTCCAGCTAAGACCTCACGCCTCTCCGTCGCTGCGATCCAGTCTTCCTCTATCATCAGGATCTGAGTCCTACTACGCCGGACCACATACAGCTGAACGCCAGACGTCGCTGCAAAAGGCCAAATCTCCACTCTCCTATTCCGCCTCGTCGCTGCCCCAGCCAGGTGCAGGCTGGGACTACGCCGAGACTGAGTGGTGGGGCTGGGTGGTTCTAATAGTAACTTGGTTCGTTTTTGTCATGGGAATGGGCTCTTGCTTCGAAGTTTGGAAGTGGGCATGGGATGTAGGCAAGACGCCATATGCGCCACCTGAGTTCGAAGACGACGATACTCTGCCAATTATAGGATACTACCCTGCGCTTATTATCTTGACGTGTGTTATGGCTTGGGTATGGGTTGTAGTCGCTTGGGTAGGCATGAAGTACTTTCGACATGCAAAAATTAGTGGTGATTGACACCATTAATCGTATTCATTGGCACACATGCTCTGCTATTATTCTTTTTTTCAGGACGCCTTTGATGCGTTTCATAACCACGACGAAAAACCAATAGACATGTTTATCAGTTATAGTACAAGTTGGTTTACATAATATTCAATATTTAGTAGGATTGGTCTAATGATTTAATAACTCTAACCGAGTAAGCTTTGGAGAGAGAGGGGAGGGAGATGTTCTGTGAAGCAAAAAGAAAAATAGCTATATTATTTTACTTAAATTCCTTCAATCGTGTGACTTTACATTGTACAGCATCTAACAAAGCACACCTGTAGTAGGTAGTAGTAGTACTTTCTGGCAGTATTCCAGAGACCCGCTTATTCTCCTACCGCTTTCTAGGAGAGCTTGCCTGATACGCTCGCTTTCTCACCGCCCTACAGGCGGTGGGGACAAAAAATTACTTGGGACGGCAGAATACTGAGATTTTCCTAGGCTCGTCTGTGGCAGAGTAGTACTTTCGAGAGCTAAGAAAAAAAATCTTGCTGCACCATATAACCATATAACTCAACAACAAGAGGCCAAAATGGTGACAAAAAGCAAACTGAAGATGGCCTTGGCCGCCGAAAAGGGAATTGACTTTTCAAAGTTGAAGCAGCAGAAAAAGAGCAAGGAAGCAGCCAAACGAAAGGCTAGCAAAGAGCAAGACAGCGAAGATGAGAGTGATCTGGATCAGCCAGGCGAAACTGCCGAAGACGACGAAGACAAGGTTGGTATTGTAATTCTCCTAATGTTTTTTTTTGTTCCCATGCTGATAGAGTCTCGCAGATGAACCTTGACGCGATTTACGAGAGCGATACATCGGAATCTTCAATTGAACTTGAAAAGAAACTACCCAGAAAACCAAAGACTGCCCAAGCCCCTGCACCAGAGGCGGCAGATGAAGAGGAAGATGAGGAAGATGAAGAAGAAATCCCTGTTTCCGACCTTGAAGATCTCGAGGAAGAGGAAAAGGAGGATATTGTCCCCCATACCCGCCTGACCATCAATAACACAACTGCTCTTCTGGCGGCGCTCGAGAGAATATCAATTCCAACAGACAAGAGCGCTCCATTCGCATCCCACCAGTCTATCGTCTCCGCTACAGAAACTTCTGAATCCATACCCGACGTATCAGATGATCTGCAGCGTGAACTTGCCTTTTATTCTCAATGCCTGGAGGCCGTACGACTGGGTCGATCTCGACTAATTAGCGAAGGAGTGCCATTTTCTCGTCCGAAAGATTACTTCGCTGAGATGGTCAAAGAAGATGCCCATATGGAAAAGATCAAGACAAAGCTGGTAGAGGAAGCATCTGCTAAGAAAGCAGCGGCTGAAGCACGCAAACTTCGAGACTTGAAGAAGTTTGGCAAACAGGTGCAAGTTTCCAAGCTCCAAGAACGACAGAAGGCCAAGCGTGAGACCTTGGACAAGATTAAGACGCTGAAGCGAAGTAAGTTGCGGCATATCCAGTATCTTTCTTACATACATGTTGATATATGGTTGTTGTTGTTATGACTATTATTGTCAGTTGGCTAACCAGCATTATCTTATAGAACGCCAAGAGCATAATTCTGATGTTGGCACAAAAGAGGCCGACATCTTTGATGTCAGCGTGGACAACGAAATCGCCAAGCATTCACAGCGCTCTGGGTCTACTCGACAGTCAGGAGCTCGTGCTCCGAACGCAAAGCGTCAGAAGAAGAACGAAAAGTTTGGGTTTGGAGGGAAAAAGCGACATGCAAAGTCAGGAGATGCCGTCAGCTCTGGTGATCTCTCTAGGTTTGATGTGAAGAGAATGAAATCCAAGGCATCAAGGCCAGGTAAGAATAGGAGAAAGGCTGCCGCTCTCAAATGATTGTCACGAGGCTGTTAGCTGTATTATCTTCGTCTTACATATCTGGTGCTCAATTTCTGAGTATCAATTGGCCGCAGCCACAATTCCTTTGATTTTGCAGTTCTTATTGGGTACCATACTGGAGTTGATTGGCCCCAAGTTGTGTCTTCATCAATAGAGAAGCGAATTGGCCTCAGCTTCATAAAATCTCTGAGGTCACACAGGTACATTTATTAATTTTCATCGGTGTATTCTGTACAAACTAGAGGCACACAATGAACTTGCTTAATATTATCTCGTGCCAACTTCCGCCAGTAAACTCGCTATAGAATAGGCTATGGCCCATAGCCAGTCTTGCAGATGTGATTTCAAGTCGCCTCCAACTTTTCATGCACATTATTCTATATCTTTTATTACCTGTCCCATCATCAGATATTTTATAAAGAGGAGTCATGAGGAGAAGTATACCATTCGTCGAGGACAGGATACATGCATGCAAAGGGCTTGATTATACAGGAGCCAGCGCGAGAACGCTTCTTACGCTTCTTACTATTGCGACACTGAGAGATGTAAATTATGATTTTAGTTTATAACTGTATTCTAGAATGATGCAAAATAAAACTGATGATGTATTAACAAATAACCCAATCATGACCCCCGCCCTCACTTAGCGATGCCTTTACATCAATAGGTAGGTATGCAGGCATATATATCATATATTCCAGTTTGTCTGTCTGATGCCTGAGTATAGTGCCGGCGCAACAGAATATACTTGCTATAAAACGCCTAGACTTTGAAATAAGATAATCTCAGAAAGAGCAAATTACCAAATTGAAACTAAAGGCAGTGCCAGGAGCACAACTCAGCGCCCCATGATTAAAAACCCAATACGCCAAGACAACCAGTGGTATCGAGAAGAAATGCTATGCGATAATGAGACGCTTAATAATGTAATGAAGTCGCAATTTTCCAAAGAAGATTTCAAACCAAAAGCCGTGTTTGAATGAGCTGATTTTTTTATATAAAAAAAGGAGGGGAAGAGGCAGTCCATTGTAGCACGGTAAGCCATCATTGCGCTGCAGCTACGCACCAATGGCGATGAAAAGCCCAAGCGCTTTTCTGACAGTCTTTGCTGCAGTACTTTGTTCGACGACACCGACGACATTTGGCAAACTGCCGGGTGAATTCCTCCCATTTGCCACATTGATAGTATGCGCATTGTCGAATTCCTCCGCGTGTGTCATCTTTTCGACACAGGTTCCGCATCACCACTCCAGCCCAGTATTGCATATCTGTGCTATGGTGCCTGACAGTAAACTTTTCGACTAACGGAAATAAATTGAAGTCATCTTCAAGCAAATATTCGTCGTCGCTCTCGGCTTCGTCTTCAGTAGAAGGTGCTCCTTCTTCTCCTTCTTCTTCGGTATCTGGATCAAAGAGATCGTCCCCAATTGCAAGAGTCGGCACAAGGTGGCTCTTCTGAAAGTATGTACGCAAGCAACAATACTTGGAAACATACGCCAATAGCTGCAGAGACATAAGCACATCCTCTTCGCGGGGCATTGCAGATAACAGCTGAGGATTGGGTATGAGATGTCGGTCGAGTAGATAACGAGGGATCGTAGAGCTTGGTGTTGGAGGATGTGGTGTAACACCCAGAGTAGGACGATTAGGAGAAAGGCCCACTGGCGCAACCGTGTTATGCGTGATATTGTCTCTGATGCTCCCATCAAGGTTTGTACGGTGAGCAATATTAAAAGTCTCAGCGTCTTGATGGGCTTCAGATGCAGTAGGGTTATTTAGGTCCAGCGAGTCTCCTGTTAAGATGGCCTCGCTGTCATCCATCGTGATGTCTTGAATCCCCACTGTAGATTGTATCTCTGCAGCTCCCGTCATTTCAGTATCTGGGGCTTCATCAGATGGCATGCTGTCCCCATTAAAGTCGTCAGACTCAGCTGTTGAGTTCTGATGTCTGATTGATGGCCGCCTTCGCGACCTACTGACTGTGACGTCTAGATTCGTTGCAGATCGTACTGTCGGTGGCCGCAGTTGAAGCAAAGGAACGGGAGTTGTGGGAGATGTAGGCTGAGTTACCAAGTCAACAGCACCAAGAGCACTGATGGAGGTCAGACGATCTACATCGCGCAAAGCTCGAGTGAAGCCGTCATTGCTATCCGCAACTGGGGCGGTAGCGAGAGTATGAATCTCCTGACGTGCTGTAGTGGCATATGGCAAGTCGGTTCCTTGTGCATTAAGGAGTTGGTGGTTTTGTGTCAAAGTTGGACGATCTATATTGGCGTAGATGTGGGAATAGGTCGCCGAAGCCGTATCGATATTTTGTCCGTTTGAATTAATAGAGGGGCCGGCAAGAGCCTCTGGTGCATCGGTGGCGGATGACGATTCTTGTCGCATGGCATATCTCGGGTCTCCATCTCGAGATGAACGGGGAATGTTAGAGGGCAGAGCAGCTTTTGAATGCCGGTGATCGTGGTTCTTGTGCCGGCGGTGGTGATCATGTGCCTGCTTTTGTTTTAATTCATCGGATTTTTCGCGACAGCTGTCTATGACTTTGATATAGTTATCAAGGATCGTGGCTATGACAGGGACCATGTCTGCCTCCACTACCCTAGTCCGCACGTTCTCTGTCCCTCTGACGCCGATATTGACAACACACTGGAAGGCGAGATTCCACTTCCAAATGCTCATCATATCTCCATTTCGCCCTTCTTTGAGGATACAGACCAAACGTTCGATTCCTCCATCGACGGTCAGAATATCGCGAATACGTGCCGAAGATGTTGTGAGATACGCAAGGTGATTAAGGGAATTAATAAGCGGTAATGTAGATGTACAATCGAGTGCTCGGCGATCGTATAAAGCTGTGGTTATTCCCACAGACGCCTTGTTGACGTTGGGGATGCTGAAATTGACCTCTCTCATAATGGATGAGCGAATTCAGTCAAAACCAGCCGAGGCCAGCCACAGCAACAATATTGCGACAGGTCACACCAAGGGTGGTGGTTTCAAGAGGTAGCTATAACCCGGATCGGCGTGAAGAGATGAAATTTGTCAAGCAACTCGCGATTATGTGCGATCCAAGAGATGTAGGTATTCGAAGGCTGCAGTCAGGTTTGGTACGGGCCAGTTGACTGCGTAAGGCTCAGATCGCGTGATCGTTGTTTGCAATAATACCGCTACGAGAGCCGGATGAAACAAGGTCCAAATCCTGATGCTATCGCCTCGAAAACTGCTATATGACAATGATGGATTATTGGAAGAAAAGTTCGACGGAAAGTTATCGAAGAAGCGTGGCGTTGACCCTTAGCTTGGCGGCTGTTTCAGGCAAGGATTTGGGCGAGGGGGCGAGTTCCATAAGCGCTCTTTGGATGAGAGGAAATAAGGGAGGCAAAACAAGGGAGAGGAATGAGAATAGTCGAAGCAAGACTCGTGCTGTTCGCTCTACAGCACTTGAGTGGTAAATCGAGATAGGTCAGGCCAGGAATGTACCGGCGTCGATGATGATGGAACGTCAAGCCAGAAAAGAGGCGCGAATAGTGATGGACGTTAGCGCCGATGGGAAATAATTAAGGGCTGATGATATTAGTGAGCATAGTTTTGCATAAAAACAAAGTACCGGGTACGAGCTCTATAGCTTAGATTTATTAAAGTAATTGAATTAAATATAAATATATATATATATATTAATAGATTAAAAATATTTAATGGAAAATGTTTAATAAAAATATAAAATTATATATTAATATATTAATATATATTACAAATTTCTATGATTTTTTATTGGTTTATAAAAATAGTATCATTTAACTTGTATACTGTTTAAACCTAGTACGAAAATTTCAACTTCAACCAAAACATATCCATCATGCCTCACAAGCACAAGTTAAAAAAAGGCAGCGACATCGAAACGCAGTATGTTATTCAACAAGTATATAAAAATTACTACCATTATCTAATTTATACCTAGGTTCGATCTCCCACCAACGGAGAGCGCCCGGCCTCTCCCTGTAACCAAGCGAAATGGAATATCATCTGGAAAACAAATTGCGAAAAAGCGTCCACGTAGTTCAACAAAAGGCAATGACACTCCGCGAGCATTTAGACGACTTATGGCAGTAGCCGGAGGAAAGAAAATCAGATCAGGCTTAGATGACGGCGACACTGCGAAAACAACAACACAAGATGCTAATGTATCAAGCGAGAAGCTACAAATTCGTCCTGGCGAGAATTTAGGAGCATTTGCCAGTCGAGTTGATGCGGCCCTGCCAGTATCAGGACTTGCAAAGAAAACCACAACTAAAGACGGTAAAGATGAATTAGGCTTAAAGGTTTATCGGACTCGCAAGGAGCGCAAAATGCATAAGCTTTATGACCAATGGAGAGAAGAAGAACGGAAAATACAGCAAAAGAAAGAAGATGAGCTGGAGGAAATAGCTGAACGAGATTTAGAAGATGATGCTGCCGGCATTCTTACCTCTGCCGCATTTCAAGATGAAAATACCCAGGGTATAAAAAGAAAAGGGAAAAAGAAAAGAAAGCAAGTGGAAGAAGATCCTTGGTTAGTATTAAAAAAACTAAGAGCTGAGAAAAAACCAAAGATCCATGAAGCTTCTTTACCTCCTCTTAAAATTTAATATTATATATATATATATATAATTATTTTAATAATAAAAAATATTATTTAATAAATTAATTAAATTAAATATTTAAAATTTTATTTTTGTATATTAAAAAAATAAATATATAATTTATATTTTATAATAATATAAATTTAATTATTATAATTATTATAAATTTATAAATTATTAATTTAAAATTAATATATATTATATTTTTAATATAAATAATAAATTTTTTTTTTAATATTATAAATATTATATAATAATTTTATATAAATAAATATTTAATTTAAATTATATTTATAAATATAATTATATAAATTTAAATAAATTATATAAATTAATATATTAAAAAAATATATTTAATTTTTAATTTAATAATAAATAAATAAAATAATATTTAAATATAATTATAAAATTTAATTAAATTAATTATTAAAATTTTTTAAAATTAAATTATGTAATTTATTTAAAAATATTAAAATTTAAAATATAATTTATATATTAAAATATAATTTTATATTAATAATTTAAATATAATAATAAAAAATTTAATAAAAAATTTTTATTAATATATAAATTTTTAATAATTTTTTTTAAAAATAAATAAAATTTAATTTTTAAACAAAATTAAAAATAATTTTATAAAAAAATTATTAATATTATTTATAATATAATAAAATAATTTTATAATATATTTTATTTTATAATTAATTATAATAAATAAAAATAATAATTATAATTATAAATTAAATTAAAATTATTATTTATAATAAAATTAATAAAATTATTATAAAATAAAAAATAAAAAATAAAAAATAAAAAATAAAAAATAAAAAATAAAAAATAAAAAATAAAAAATAAAAAATAAAAAATAAAAAATAAAAAA
>NW_028145197.1:949298-1197945 GCF_050947405.1 Trichoderma evansii | reverse complement strand
AGAGGTAGTAGAGGTAGTAGAGGTAGTAGAGGTAGTAGAGGTAGTAGAGGTAGTAGAGGTAGTAGAGGTAGTAGAGGTAGTAGAGGTAGTAGAGGAAGTAGAGGAAGATCAAAATAGCTGCAATTTCGTGACATTAGCAACAGCTGGGTGCTGGATAATGAAACTGGGATGCTAAATAAAAATTCCCTATATAAAGTAATCGAAACCATTGACACGCTATTCATGCTCTGTACTAAATACAAATTAAAAATCCTCAATGTGTTATGTACTCAAAAAGCTATATACAATTTAAAGTCTTTTATGTACTTTTGCAAATCTTCTTTAATAGCAGGGGAAAAAAATAAACAGCCGGCCACGTAGTGAGGTGCAGCGCTGAGCTGCGTATCCCTCAACAGATGTAAAAACAAGTTAACAGCAAGTAATCCAAACTCCATAAAGCGATATAAACCTTTTTCTCATTTGAAAGTTCGCAAGTAGTATTGAAAAAAAATTGTCCCTTATGTTATGTGATGCATCTCTGCGCAGAAAGGATGCGGTAGAGGACAGCAGCGCTATGCTATGCAGTATTCATAAAGACGATGGTTTGGAATCATCTTGTTTTATTTGACGACGCGTATGTTATGAGGAGTAGATTCTATGTTCATCGAAGCATAGATGTATAAAGCGCTAGTAAAGAAGTCGTCATGGAAATGTTGCGGTTCGATATCGTAGAGAAGCCATGCGGTGTGTGATGACGCGGCTCTCAGTTGTGTAAGGATTGATAAGAGGTGTTCTAGCATCATAGCATAAACGGATATGCAGTGCCCTTAGGAGGTAGACACATGGTTAAGGCGGTCTTCACCAGTGATTGCAATGTATTTAGAGCCAGCCGTAGATGATGCCCTTAGGAGATACGGGCATTGGGGCTAATTCTAGCATCTTCTCATCTTCGTCAACAGCATATTGCCACCAAAGTCATCACCTTAAAACCACCCGAGTTGATATTAGGCCACGCAAAGCATAATCCTCTGGGGAATGGCCGAGATTTCGCTTCCTTTTGTAATACAAGTAGACTTGATTTGATGAAAAGGATAAAATCGGTAACCATCGTCAATAGCGTTGACGATTTTTCTGCAGGCATGATCTAACAAGCTGTAAGGCTGGCCTGAAGGTAGATGTGAGATCGTAGGAAAGTCGTATAAGGTTGGCCTGGTGGCAAGTAAATGGTGTTCATGGAAAGCAAGATAAATGTGAAAATCGTGATAGATTACTCGTTTGACAAGACCGGTACTTTGACCAAGAACAGACTCTCTCTTTCTGTCTCTCTTGAATTGTTCGTAATTAATTTCCACGAGAGCAGCAATATGAGGCTAAAGGAGAAGTAGCCCATAAGTTAGCCGCGAGACGAATATGATGCTTTGATGTCGTAAGTCGAGTATGACTCTGTTTGATTCAGTAGCGAAATAGGCGCCCAAATCATAGACTTTATGGCAGGCGGATATGCCGTGGCTAGTCGATTATGCTATCGACATCAATGGATGTTATAGATCGTATATAGAGTAATCATTATTACTCTTTCAAATTCGAGGGGTAAAAAGGAGGTTAGGCTCTGTTATAAAGGCGGCGTCGGTCAGCCCATATCGGTGACGAGCGAGCGTAGTAACTCAGAAGATCGGCGACGACCGTATATGTTGGATATATATCCCAGGTGGTTTATGAGGTTGACGAGTTAGACAACCTTTCGGTAATAGAACAGCTGCTGCATAGCATTCGGCCGCGCCAGTATTGCTAGATGATGATACAGACGGCCCGCGGTTAGAGGCCTTGTAATACCAATTCCGAGCGACGACGGCCCAGATTTTTTGACAACGAAGAGCATCCTCTTCAGTTGTCATATAATACCATGGTCAAGAGACGTATGACCAGGGCTCTCGGTCTCGAATATCGTCATCCTCAATAGCCATTCTGCAACTGCCCAGATCCTAGGCACTTGGTCCAAGTGGCCTCAAGGACAAGAACAGTCTCATATAGGAGAGCCATCATAGAATAGGCAACGTAAATGAAGGTAAGCATATGCTCCAGGTAATCAGGCATGTTATGGCGGAGCAGCTCAAGGAACGTATGGATGCCATGGCGCCACATGCGAGCTGGCATTGCATATTTTGATGCCAGGCGCCGCAGTACGGGGTTTGCTGTAGGATGCTAGCTTGCAAGAAAAAAGTCATGGTGCTCGTGAAGCAGAGTGCGTTGCAGGGCAATTAGATTGTGCGTATTGCTGTTATTTAGATCAAATTTCGACTCATTTTGCGAGATTTGCTCTTTGTCAACTTCTATACACTTGTTTTCAACCATAACAAACCCGGCATATATACCCTTAACCTGAGAATTGGAAGTATTCTGGGTAATTTGAAGCAAAAATTGGCTCCGTATAAACTGCTGGCGTGCGATCTTGGCGATTATATCACCATAATAATGATGAGTTTCGTCTGCAAGGCTTTTAGAGAGAGGGAAGAATTTTTGATACTTCAAAGATTCTGGCCATCTACTGGGAGAGTGGCTCGGGGGTACCGGTGGTATCGTAAGCTCCGCGGCCCAGGAACTGGAATGGGAAGCTGTAAATTGTCTGGGATTTGATTGCCCCGCGGTGCTGCCAGGTATATTATGCTGGCAGTGATTGAGAGAGGCACAAGCAGGATGGCTTCTGCAAGTGACGGCTGTAGCACGTTCATAGTTGACAACCACACTGCCAAGGGGAGAAACATCGCCGACCGAGGAATTCTACAGCAATATTAGGCAATCTATCGCTATTTTCGCCATGTAAATAGTAATAGCCACACAGACAAACTTACTCTAGAAGATATCGCTTGTGAAGGAAAGCGAGAGAAAGTCCTGTTATCCCCCACGCGGCCAGTGTGCTATTCATTGCATGAGAATTAGATAGGCGACGAAGTAAGTAGAAACGAGACAACGATTACTTACGCAAATGTCGCCGTCGGCGCCCAGGAAAGATAACTTTGTTGGCTTCCTGGTAGGAGGACCAGCACCGAAAGAGAAATATTGATCTGCAACAACCATTGTTTAAAGACCATCGCAGATGCAGGTCAAGCTATCCTGTTTGACTGCTACTGTGAAGAAAATCGAAGACTGAAGGTCAAATAAAGTTACGGGAGAGGAAAACGTTGAAGAGATACCAGAAAGGCGATACAGATTATGCTACTTTGAAACAAACAAATGATGGAATGTGAAATGCAACGAACCCAAAAGGATGAAATGCTATACGTGAGGAAGCTCATAAAAGATATGAATAAGGGTATTGATAAAAAGATAAAAGTAAGGAGGCGAGGCCAGATGAGAGATGAAAGACGCTCTTCTGGGTATGAAGAAGGGTTCGAAAAAGAGGGAAGTGAAAAAGAAAAGGAGGCGTTGATAACGAAAGATTGAAAATGGGTCAGGTATTGAGATGATTTCGTTGCCAACATAAAGCCCGTGAGCGGAGAAATGGGGGGAGGGGTGATTTCTGGAAGGCGGGTGTCTTGTAGTCGGGTGTCTGGTAGGCGGACATGTTGATGGCAGGCTTGTCAACGGTCGGTTGGATTTAGGGATGGATGGGGGTTATCCCAAAGCAGTTCGTCTCGCATTACTTTCCCAGCCTCCTAAAATAAGCTGGCCGCCCACCATGATGAAGTAAGTTGTATACGAGCGGGTATGGTACGCGGTCAAGATATAACACACCCTTTGGTGTGAGGCAACCAGACGTAGCGCGGTGGCTGAGACGGCAGGATAATCGCCTCACTCCCATGATCTGGTGGTTGGCTCCGAATCCTACAGGAAATGAGGGGTATTCCAGCAAGGCCCCCAAACAATCTTACACTTGTTTTGTATTCGTATGGAGGCCTGGCGATTAAGGAAATACGTTAGCCTCTTCTTTTTCTTCTTTGCGACACTCAATGATCATTACCAAAGCTTTGTACAATATATCTTCCATCTTTCAATGAGAGAAAAACTCCAGCCTTAGTATATAAAGTCCACCTCAATACGTTTTCAAGGCCTATGTTTGAACGCCATGGAGCAGACACCTCTTACCCAGCGGCTACACTGCACAAACAGACCATCCGGGCGCCAGAAGTCCACACAGCAGTTAATCATACGACAGACCATGATGATAACTGGCATTCAACATACTACACCTTGGTTGCTTGGGGGTTAACAGCGACTCTAAACATCATCCCAGAGCAAGTCAGGAAAGCATCCGAGAATAAGGGATGGCAGAGGACATATCCAGTAGGAACAGGCATTTCCAACCATTTCCACCGCTCTAAGCTGAGATGACAATAGATATGTAACGCCGTTGCGCTGCGAAATCAAAAGCACTTATTTTGGCTCGAGGGTCGAGGGCATCCCTGTGAGATATTCCTGATACTGATTGCGGCAACAACGTCTATACACTGGTACTGCATGCTTCGTCTTTTCAGCCAGCCGAAATGGAGGCACAAATACTTGTCACAGACACTAACAGCAACATGGATGACTGTTGTACTCGTGGGAGGTATCATTCAAGACCCGGCCACAGTCTTTCTTCGCCTTTTACCCGCCGTCATAGACGTGTACGTCTCTACATGCCTCGTTCGGGATTATTTGGATAAGGGGTTATGAAGAATATTGGAGACCTTGGCAGCTTCTCAAACAGCTGGGCTAATGGGCTCTGGGAAGGCGGAGACTGCGTAGTAAGAGTGAACCTTTTCGCAAGAAGTTTCGTGTTGTGTGTTTTTCTTGTTTTTCCTTAATGCGGATATATATCATTTTTTGTCTTTCTTCTCGCCATCAGTTCTTGAAAGGGCTGATGACACCAGATCATGTACTTTTTCATAGCATCAATATCAATATACCATAAGTACATCTGTGCCATGCGCAAAGCTGCACAAGTAACTTTGTTTCTCTTCTCATTTTTTGGGGTAAATATGTCCAACTGTGGATAAACTGCGCTAGTGTTGCATTGGCATAACAATAGCAATGCCCTGAGCGAGTCTAGATATGATCCTCACGATAATCACTTTATAGAAGAGAGATGAGTTGGAATCAAGCTATGCAGACTTAGACGAGCACTTGCCAGCCACAAATCAGCTCCAAGTCAAGCGGAAGATTACGGATCTTGAGTGCATTTCTGTTGACAACCACACTAGTTGGCCACAGAATCACCTCGGCAGTCCAGGCGCAGGGGGTGTCGATGGCTCTCGACGGTGTAGAATGTCGCGATCTTGCTTGCTTAGTGAGCGATGTGATTCCAATTGCTGTTTTTTCCAGCCAAAATTCAGCCTACGAATCCACAAAAAGCCTTCCCATATATGCAGGGCAGGCTAGGGTGAATCCTTGGGGCGCTCATTGCAGCCCAATAAAGCGACTCATGATTATGGTGCGACGAGATGGCAGCGATGACACATCAGTTGGTACGCATTATTGGCTCTAAGCCAGCCATCTTGGCCGCGAACGCAAGCTGAAAGGGGCGTGTGCATGCAGCCACTTGGCAGGATGACGAGAAGAGGCCGGGCCCCATTACCCCATGATCAGGACTGAAGGGATATCCCATGTTTTTAAGGCGGCAAACACGGGATGCCGACCGCCTTGCGGCTGATGGCTGGGATGCTGGGGCAAATCGTGATGCGCTTTTCTTTGTGGTGTGCTTGCAGCAGCAGTAGCTGTTGAGCCAGCCTTGAACAGCCTAGGGTGGTTCTGTTGGCGCAACATTCTTGCTAGCAGCACGGAAGGGGTTTCGTCCAGCTGGTTGCCTTCTTTGCCACATGCTAAAAATTCATTGTTGGGGACCAGATCATAGCAAAAAAGAATAGAGGAAGATGCATCCTTGGCCATACTGTACTACTTTGTAGGCCTAAATGGAATCTACATTCTAGATGCTGTATGACGTGCCCATGTTGGGACCGCGGCACGTGCTGGAGCTACCCACCATTCTCCATCCGCCAGGTACCTCTCCGTATTGGGTACTGAGCAAGGTACCTTGCAACTGCTCCACTACTGAGCTACTAGGTACCTTATCGCAATCAAGGCCAGCTAATGACATTGTACGGTCCCTGAACCGACCTCAGCTTAACCTTTAGCAGTCCGATTTCTCCGCCATTCGCTCCAAGCTGCGACTCATCTGTGCAGATATCATGCGCGGCATAGCTTTTTTGTCGGCCTTGTGCGCCGCGGCTCTCGCCCAGGCCAACTTCCACACAGCACACATCTACATCCAGCCCGTCGAAAACTCAGAGTCGCCGATCCTCCTTGCAGAGCTCGCATATGATCCCAACCTTACCACATCCTCCTCTATCATCTCCTACGAAGCTCCTGAAATTCCCGAGTCTACACAGCTGGTCCGCGTAGGGCTATACGACCCAAAGTCCTCGACGTGGATATCTGGCACGACTGTTGCTTCGGTGGACAATTTCGGCAAGGGCTTCTCTCCCAACTTGATATTGTCCATTGATGAGAATGGAGAGGTCTTGAGCGCCGCGCTGAAGGGAGTAAAGATTGATGCGGGCCAGACGAGAGACTTTGGCCCGCAGGCTGTGGTACTGCCGGCGCTCAAGGGCAAGCAGCCGGAGCTGAACAAGCCAGTCGTGTTGTCACCAGAGGGCAAGAAGGTTGAGGAAGAGGAGAAGACATTCCTGCAAAAGTACGTCGTATTCCCCCTCCCTAGAGTGACTTATGAGACTAACCATACACAGGTACTGGTGGATGATTGGCATTGTGGTGTTCCTGGCAATGAGTGGAGGAGGCGAGAAATAGAGCCGACAATTCACGCGTACATTAATTTAAGCAATAAAATTCTTGGTTTGCGGCCATTGACAGAAGCCGTGCTCCTGCAGTCTATCCTCATCATCATTGCAACTTTGTCCTTGCATCTCAATAATATCTAAAGCAGCCAAAGTAAACACAGTACTCTATATCCATCATACCTACCACCTCCTTACCTACCTAGTATCTAGTACATGCTGGAAAATCACATTGAGTTTGGTAATAGTATATCCACTCTCCAGCCATCCAGCAGCAATTGCCCTACCTACCAACCCACTCCGTGCCTGTATCACCCATGTCTTTCTGCCCAGCAACCTTAGATCTTGATCCAGATGAGTGCACGTGACTGGCAGATACAAACAAACATCAATACTTGCTAGTACAAAAATGGACTAGCCTGATTACCACATACTCAGTTACGCCTTCCAATTGGTGAGTTCCTCGATCCAAAAAACAGCTTGGAGCAGAACCCGGTCCACTTCAGGTTCACTCTCTCCTACTTATACTTACCAAGGCACTCACCGTTCACCCTCCTCGGAGCCAATTCATCTCACACCCAATTCCCAAGCTTCACTTTTACAAACACACTCCCACAAAAACACCTGTACTCAAAATGTCTGACGGAGTCACCAACCCTCACACTGAGGATTCCTTCGCTGAGAGCAAGGGCAAAGGAAAGGCAACTCAGGATGATGTTCCCCACGCCACCGCCATGGATGAGGACGACGACGACGAGGATGAGGACGATGATGATGACGAACTTGAGGAAGAGGTAAGTCTATGAGCCATCTAATTCCATGCCATTGCCGTTTGTACAATCAGGTTGCTAACGTAGTACGCTTGGGCAGACTGCTGAACCAGGTAAACATCCACTTCTCGTCTTCCACTTTCCTCTCCAATGAAGTTTTGACGTCTAACCGTTTTAAGTAGATGAGGATGGACTGGAGGAGATTGATCTGAACAACATTGTTGAGGGTGGACGCCGCACTCGTGGTGCCCAGATTGACTACGCCAGGGCTGCTGAGCAGACCCCAATGGACGACGATGATGAGGACGAGGATGACGAGGACTTCCACCCTCCTAACGAGGACACCGAGATGGAGGGCTAAGATAGCAGTCCTCTAATTCTCTGGTGCAACCAAGTGCCCACCAAGTCTATGATGTTAATGTTTATGGATCCACCAAGATTTTCGCCGCGCAGGGAGGCGGGGAGCTCATTGAGCGGGATCGGGATCTGGGTATTTAAGCTGGGGTCATGTAACGACGATAGGCCGCTATTTGCTACATATTTGGGCGTGTTATATACCCATGCGGTGTTTAAGGGAACGGAGATAGGTAGCTAAAAAATTGCATGCACATGCTGCCATTGAGGCCATCAACTGTCTGTTGGCATTCGCGTTCTTGGAGCCTTGTCCTGTGCAGCATCCCGCCATTCCCCACACTCGAGTAAATGTGGCCCACCAGTGCTTTAAGCTTCACCTTGTCTTTTGTTTAGGCTCTGCAACATACCCTGGAGGGGATGCAGCTGAACAGGCTGGAACTTGTCAAGAGTGTAGCTTTTAGACAAATGGCTGCTATGAATAGCCAAATTTCAATAGCCTCTCTTCTTTGGGCATTCTCAAATCCAAACTCGCGGAAAAGAACGTCCTGCCCAATTCAAGCCACGTAAAGCTCTGGTTGGTTGGCCGCCACCACAGTGGCTTAGGTACGTACTCCCCCCAAAAAAGTTACTAACGCCACTCTTGATGGACATGGTTCAAGACCACCTAAGCCATAAAAAAGACTACAAATGATACTTCAACTTCCTCCAAGGGGCATTTAATTTTTCAACAGGAGCGACGATCATATAGCCCACTTCATTCTCTTCGTATAACCCCCTTTTTATACACAGACTTCTTTTCCCAACGTTGCTGCGTAAACTCTACGTACATCATCATCATGTCGCAAAGGTGAGTGGTCATTGATTCAACCTACCCTATTCGAATATCTTGTCGCGAACGCAGCTTTCCAACGATGCGCGCGCTCGACGACTGCCCCCTTGCCGCCTCTCCCAAGGCAAACCACAACTAAAGATCGTCTGGCTAATCTCTCTATGATTGCAAAAATATAGATTCGGTGCCTCTTCTCTCCACCAGCGCGACTCGCGCAGCGCCCTCTTCGCAGGCTACACGGGCGATCAAGGTCGAGGACGACCCAGCCCATCTCCCTCTCCCAGCGCAGGCGTAGGGGGAGGCTACGGCTACAACAGCTACTCCCCTTCGAATGGAAATCCCTACAGTGGCACGCCCTCTAGCGCATACCGAACCGCGACGCCGAACAAGAAGGGGCAGTACAGCGACGCGGTGCTGAACGAGCTGGAGAGCCAGAACGATGAGCAAGTGGCAGGCATTTTGGGCAAAGTCAAGGTCCTCAAGGACGTAAGTCAGGCTATACCACTACCCTGTTTTCCTCTATTTGGTTCAGAGCGCCCTGTGCGCTCAGGGGAGGAGAGGAAGGAGAGGCGGCCAAAGAGACATTCAAAGAGAGATAAGGGGCTATTGCTAACATGTCACTTTTGCGCAAACCATAGATGACCGCCGCAATCGGTGATGAAATCCGCGAATCCTCCGCCCTCGCTGAGAAGATGAACGATACCTTCGACTCCACGCGCGTGCGCCTCCGCGGCACCATGAACCGCATGCTCATCATGGCGCAACGCAGCGGTGTTAGCTGGAAATGGTGGCTGCTCTTCTTCTTCGCCGTTGCCGCGCTGTTCATCTACGTCTGGTTGTTTTAAAAAGAACGAAGACCGAAGACTTTCAAGTTCGAATCTTACGAGGAGGACACGATAGAACGAACGTTTTCCCTGTGTTCGCTCCATGACATACTTCTCCTTTTTTTTATACGGATTTTCACGCGATAGCGATGATGTTTCTGTCTTAGCCCCATGGCTACGAGCAGACAACAGTACATATTTTTCTGCGTCTTTTCTTTCTGGCTTTTCTGAAAGACAATTTTTTTTTACAAAGGTGCATCTTGGGTTGGCGTTTTGGGGGAGTTTTTGCTGCCGTTTCTGGTTATCCTTTTTCTCTCGCAAAGGAATACAATGAGCTGCATGATTTGTAGGAGGAGGGCTTGACTGTGAAATAAAAGCGAGTGGATTTCTTTGATACAGGCTAAGAGCTATTTATATAAACCGTTTTAATACATCAAGAAGCTTACTACTTGGCTACTGTTATTTTCAATATCTGTATTCACTTTTCCCTCTATGATTATATCATTCCATTCATTTAGAATAGGGACTCACAGGACTTGGCTGTAACAATTACACTTGCTGAAATTTCTGGCTATCATCTTGTGAGAAAACAAAAAAGTTCCATAAGAACGGGGTATCTAAGCTATATTTTCCTTCCTTCCTACAACACACAACAAAACCAATAATAACATTACACAACAATAATCTTATTTCCGCTGCCCTTGTCTCCGCCTCAACGCCGCAGGACTGCTCGCCATCGGGGTCATAAAACTGCTCTCGTCCTGTAATAGTAGACTACTCAGATCCATGCTTGCGCGAGACCTTGTGTGAGAACCTGCTTGGCGAGGCAGCGTGGGAGATCCAGGGGTTTCAAGGAGCGTAGAGCGCGCCGGCACAAAGCTGAGGTCGGTGCTATCGCCTTCCTCGTTTTCATCTTCCTCTCCATACTGGGCGCTGCTGCTAACCTCTGCTTCAGAGTCGGTATGCTCGTAGCCACCGTCATCTGCTTCAGGGATATCGTCATCGAGATCAGCGTCCATATCGCCCATTCCGTGGTCTAGGGTGCCGTCGTGGGCGAAATCATCCTCGTCAAGTATCTGGCTCCTGCTCTCGTCTTCTTCTTCTTCTGCGCCGCCATACATGCTTCCGTCTGCTTCTGGATCGCCGCGGACGAGGGCTTCTCGGAAAGCGTCGTCTGTCATCCTCATACGTGCAGCTTCCAGTTCATACTCTGTTTCCTGTCGTACGGTATCTTCGTAGACCTCCTGTTCATCTAACGCCTGTTCGTAGTATTCTTCGTCCTCAACATCCTCATCATCGTCATCATCTTCTTCTTCCTCGCTATCGTCGCTGCTTGGGTTAAAAGCATCGTCCGCATCCGGAATCTCATCGTCCAAATCTTGCGCTCCATCAAGCTGTACGTCGTCCATCATACCCTCATCCATAGTGCCGCCACCTTCAGCTTCTGCTAGTTCCTGAGCAAGCTGTTCTCGTCTCATAGCCTCTTGGTGTTCCTCCTGTTCGCGCTTCTCTTCTCGCATCTGATGTAGAGTCTTGGGTACTCCAGGAGGCTTTAGCCAGGTGCTTCCAAAGTTCTGTACATTCATTCGACGTCGGTGCATCTTTTGTTCGTCCGCAGCGAGGCGCGCAAGGAGTGTTCGCTCCATGAGCTGCCCACGCTGGCGCGAATGTGAATGTGTTGGACCATGGTGTCCGCTGTTCGGATCCGCGTGTAGGTGATCGACTGGCCCTGGAGGAATGAAGGGATTCCTAGACGATGAGTACCACAGAGAGTGCGACTACCACGATAAGATTAACGGTTAGCGCATAGGCTTGGTGGATACGAATGATGGCCAAGGTATTCTTACATCTCGCGGCGAGAAATCCGGCAGTGTTGTAAACATTGAGGTGTATCAGAACGTGAATCCCGATAAGTTATCAATGCTGAGCTTGGGATCGTGAAGCTGAGCATTTGTTGATAAATATGGGCCGTAATTGGCTTAGCCCCGCAGCGCGCTAGTAGCGTCTAAAAAGCTTAAGCGCGCTGTACGAGTGCCGCAAATTACGTACCTACTTATGCAAGCAGTGACAGTACAACGCTTGAAGCTACTACGAATTATCTTATCCATGTGCCAACACAGCGAATATTTTAATAGGGCTGCCAAATTATTCGGCAGAGTGCTACTGAATGCTTCTGGAATGCTTCTGGAAGCTGGCTGTTTAAACTTTCATAATGCGGCTTTGCTACGCCCATGCCTTTGGAAGAATCGCTGCTAAGCAGGCAGCTTTGTCATCCCCTCGATCTATAGAGTGCTGGTATTTGAGATGACTTAAAGGCCACTCGGGCCAAACAATAAGCCGTTTCAAAGGTTCTTTGGGTATTTATCCTCTCCTCGGCGCTTTTCTCAGACAAAGAGTCATAGAATAGCCATCGTCTATTAGAGTGGATATCGGGAGATTTCGGGATGGCCAGCGGACCCCCATCCTCATTTTTCCTGCTGTGGAAAGTCGCAACATGGGGGGCCATCGTTGGTAACTCCGCCTTCGGTGAGCCACCAAGCGTTCAGACGGATCTCAGGCTGTAACAGACGGAATTTCGCCGGAGTAATGCGAGGGACATTGTCGATGAGTAAGGCAGATGGATTTAAAATAGTAAAGGCCGACTAATAATCCGTCCGAAAACACTAATATACGAAGCCTAGCTTGTTGTCCTAATTCCTCTGGATCAGCGTATTCGTAGAATGAATCTCTCAGCAGCTCCTCTTTCGGCGACTTAGGTAGTCGTACGACAAAGCAGCGGGCAAATTTCCCCTTCGAGTCAGTTGTTGCTGCTCAAAGAGCTGGCGGTAGGATCAGCATCTTCACGCAGCTTTCACCAGCAGCACGATGACCGATTTCGGTAGTGGGCATACTTTACCAACGTTCCATCTCGCGTTTTGCTGCTGCCGCAAAGAGACTCCTCCGCGTTGGTATTTATAAGATTTTAAAAGGCGGCCGCACATCTGTGATGGAGTTCACCAGTGATCTGGGATAAGGGCCACACCACACACCCCCCAAGCCCCGCCATCTGGCTCGGGAAAATAGGCCCTGGTTAATTAGGGACTAGATGACGGAAGAAATAGCACTAGTACAAGTAGACGCCGTTGCATTTTATCCTGAGAAATGAATGCACGATGCACACAAGGAGTGGGTTTCGACATGGCTAAGTTGACACGTTCTGGATTACAGACATCCAAATATTGCCTCACTTGGAAGTGGCTGGCTTAATTCCGCGTTAGCAGGCAGCCATGGCAGCGGCTGGTAGCATAACTTTGAGATGTCCACTAATACATCCCCAGTGAAGCAGTACCGAATAGTCTGGTTGTGTCCTCTGTGGCCATGTTAGAGTCTGCGGCTGAAAGCTTGTCGTCTTAAACAGAGAGCCTCGTAGAGGTACAGTGCACCTCTGAGGCACGTGCAAGTGGCAGGGCCATCACCTCATGTCGGATGTCACCACGACTTGCGTGAGTGTAACCATAGAGCACCCTAGGCTGTTTGGCCAGAGCCACTATCAGAAGGTGGTAGGACTAGTTGTAAGTAAAGCAAGGTAGCAGGAAACATGTCTCGAAACAAGACCATTTCACTTTGTGGCGAGATGCCTCGTATCAGTCTCGAGTAGCTCCAGGCTATTACTGCCGCTATCTGCAGCGTCAAAGGTTCGGGCAACGGGCCGGCAATCTTGGTTGGCCTGAGATAAGGGCAACAGGCTGGTGGCTGGGATGCTGATTGGCTGTAGGCACTAGTTTTCTGATGTCGATTTTTTGAGTGAGCACGGCCGAAGTACCACACCATGGGTCGACGTACATACTTGTCTGCGCTCGCTAGACTGCAAGAATGCTGTAGCATGTAGCAGGCCAAATGGGGGTGCATCGCAAGAGTAGGGTCGCCATAATCGTGTTAAGCGTGTCTCTCTGCTGCGCTACGCACGCTGGTGCTGCAGGCATCGACGAGCCTTGTGCTTCATTGGCCGGCGAGGTTTCTTTTCAAGCTGCGCGCTCTCCCTTTTGGCCTCCGTCTCGAACATGGCGCCGCTGGCGCGTGCAAAATCCATAAAATCCATAAAACCATCTGCGGCCCAGCACCCCGGCCGGTTTCTGCATCGCCCGCGCATGCCCAGCCCCGGCTTTGCACCCTCATCTTATCCATCTTGCAGCCAGAAACTGCAACCGACCTTTCCGTTTAGGCATGTCAACGCACGGCTGAAGGACTGTGGCACGTGTGGTCATGACGACGTGAGGTATCACGGGCTGATGGATGTATGGCGCCAGATTCTGGGAGGGGTTGCCGTTGTCTCAGCACAATCTCGTTCCAGTAGCAGCCTCACAACGGCGCCGTTTGAGCAAAGCAACGGGTGCTGCGATCAATTCCTCTGCTGGGTCTCTCCAGACGCCAAATCTCTCGGTGCCATTTTAGGGTCCCCGTCCTTGAAGAGCATGCTTCGTTGGCGTGGAAGCTTGAGCGCGACATCGGCCACGCAGCGACTGGGATTTGCAAAAGGGTCGCTTATAATTGGCTGCGCAGCTAAGCTCCAAGCCGTCAGCCACAGATCCTCGTGTGCATCGGCCGCAGGGTCCCTACCTTGAAGTCTGGGATAATCCTTGCAAGGCAGCACAGATGCTGTGGGGTTGACTAGGAAACTCTGCCGCATTCGGACAATATTAGCTCCTCGCCCTCTCAGATTTCTCTTACACAAAGCATGTTGCAAACCGAATTTCTCGACGACTGGATAAGCCTGCTGCTAGCCATCTAGCATCTAGATAGGCGCTGAGATGAGCGTCAGCTCGCCTGGAGCCAACCAGAGGGCTGGGAATTAGTCGTCGCAGATTACTGTGACAGCAAACCATGAGGCGTAGATTAAAGGGAGGGGCCTGCTTGTGGTTGGCGGTTGTAAGAAGAAGCGACGGAATTGGAAAGCTGCCTGGTGCACCCGAGTCTTGTGCTCGCAACTTTTGCCTAAGGAAATTACCGTCCCATGTGGACATGCTGGCTTCAACATCGCGTGTTTCGCTAGCAAATTTTCATTTTTTTGCAAGTAATTTGAGGGTAATGTAAATACAGCGGCGAGTTTCATGGGGGTAATAGAAAGGTTTTATGGGGGTAATAAATTGGTTTTTGAGGGTAATCGATACCCCAATTGGGAAATCGGGATAAGTCAGCGATGGAGCTGCCGCTGTCTGGGCCTATTATTACGTATAGCAACGTTCTAGACGGAGCCAGCAGAAGCCTCAACGAATTCCGACGACATTCCTTGCTGTCGGAGAGGATCGGGTTTGAACAAGAGCAGTTGATGCTTAGCAATTGGCTTTGCTATACGGCCGAGGGCCATTTTTTGCCTCTGTCGCCGCGGTAGGGGGGTGACGTACTCGGCCGGAGATCCATCAGATGCGAGTCTGTAACTACTACAGCCAAGCCAACGTGATAGTGCTTGTCGTACTACTACTGCTAGTAATATTTACCAACTGAGGTTATTTACCTGCAATCCCGAGGCTAGCGCAGTCCTCGATGCAGCTTCCACTGACTGACATCAGCGAGAGACGATAATTCCTGGGTTTGGAGGGGCCTGTCTCCGCGCATCGGCGCCGTCTCTGTGCTCCCAGCGAATGAAACCTCCCATCCCGCGTCCCCGTATTACCTCGACGAATCGAGGCAGCATGGCATGAATACAGCCAGCACTATCAAAGACGCAGGGAAATTGCCATTGGCACACCCCCGGAGCCTGCGGTGTTTTCTGACATGTGCTTCGGTGGAGGGGCAGATCGGCCCGCTTAAAAAGCAATGCCAGTTCGTCGCTGGGAGGCGCCGCACCACTCACAGCGCCGCATTTCAGGCGGTTGGTGCTCTCCAGCCCCCCACTGTCGGTTGCGACTTGGTGTTTAGTCGTCTGGGTCTATATCACAAAGCGACTAGCATGCCGCTTGACATGTATTTTCTGCTCTGCGGCTGCTAGTACGAGGACTCATCTGCTCGGACCACTTTCTTGAGATCCATGCCTTGACTCTCTAGCCAAGTGTTGAGCAATAGACTCGGACAACTGGAGACTCTGGACGCCTCCTTCGTCTATAATAAAGGCTGTCCTCTGCCCATCCTCCCTCCCTCCCCCCCTCTCTTTTGCTTTACTTGCTTCACTTTCTCCTTCACTCAATTCTCTTCTACTCTCCCTTGTGGCTTGTTGTTCATACCTCCAGAGCGCAAAGCGTCTCATTGATACCACTTGAACTTCATAAGCCGGTAAGTTGTTCGACGCTGACGCCTCTTCACATCTCCCGCCATATAGTTCTCCAAATCTCTCTCCCAGTCCCTGGCCTCCTTACCCCAAAAGCAAGTGCGAAAGTCCACACACAAGGTTCGCTGCATCTGCCGGCGCCAACTCTACTTTTGCGAGATGGGGAAATCGAAAAAAATAGCCGCCCAGGTTATCAGGATTCTGGCGGCTGCTGCGGATAGCTCGCAACCCTCCAAAATCGATGATAGACTCTGCCTGAACTCAATTGAGGTCGAGAACCACGACTGCCGAAGTGAAAGAGGAGGAGAAAAAGGAGTTTCGAGATAGGCGTTTGAATAATTCGAGATGATTGCGAGTTGGAAGACATTGTTTTGGACTCCAAATTTCGCTATTTGGCTCTCATTATTGCGCCCAAACCCTCAACTTCTCGTATGGGCTGATCGGTTGGGCCTGGCGACTTTCCCCCATCTCGCTTTTCGTGGTGTCTTGTCACAATTCCGCTGGTGTAATATTATGCCTACAATGCAATGCTTTTACCATCTCCCCTTACAATCTCTGCAGAAGTAGGAGGAAAAAAAATTACCCAGCAACCTGGCCTCATTTGCCTCTCTGTGCCGATGACGGCGACCTGCACCATCACTTCATGTCGACCGCACAAGAGACCTCAAGCTGGTCTGAGACACGGGCGCCAAGCGGACGCAATGGGCAAATTTTTGTGGGCATGAGGGGCATCGTGGGGGAAAGAGCCGACGCCAGCGTCATCGTCTCACATGCTGTTGGCCGCGCAAACGCTTAAAAATTGGGATTCGTCTGCTGGGGCTTAGGGCTGCCAGTGCTAAGTCACAGCGAGACAAGCCCCCCTTGCCGCGCTGAGGCAGGGTCCCCACCCTCTGTTACCGGCTGCCGCCTAGGCGTTTGCAGCCCTGTCTTGGTGTGCAACAGTACATTGAAGCTTCTTTTTAGCTGTGCAGCTCATCCAGCGATGACAGTCCGGCAGCAGCGGAGGCCGTCACCCAGTCGCAGCATTGAATTTTCATCATTTCCCTCTTCTTTCATTTCCCCGCATTGCCCACAATCTTGTTAATTTATGCTCCCGTCTTAATCATCACCCTGGCATCGCTATTCACCCACCAATTCCTCTTTCCCGATATCTCCCCATTGATAGCTTCTCCGGGTCGTGGACTAACATCAGATTGCTTCTTTAGATCTGTGCTGAGCGCGGATATACACTTTTCTAAACTACGATACGACATAGCTGTGAGCGAAGGCTCCCTCGTCAATCGTACCCGACCAATATTTAGCAAACAAATCCTCGCCTAGCATGGGCTATCTCGAGGATTTCGACGACCGACAGATTCATCTAGACGCTGAAAAGGAGGAATACCATCCATATGAGTATCAGGACAAGAACAATGACTCATGGGCTGGTGCCCTGCCGGTGAAGCAGGGTCTGTACGACCCATCCTATGAAAAGGATGCTTGCGGTGTAGGCTTTGCTTGGTGAGTTGCTCTCCCTCGACGTCATAGTATATCACGACTCTGCTAACCTGCCAATCCTAGCCACATTAAGGGCAAGGCAAGCCATAAGATTGTTAGCGATGGTAAGTGACTACAGATAAATCGAGAAAAAGAGAAGTGTACGTTATCCGAGAGACGCATCGCTAACTTTTTCGACAGCACGAAACCTACTGTGCAACATGACCCATCGTGGTGCTGTGGGATCCGACGCCCGAGATGGTGACGGTGCTGGTGTGATGACATCCATCCCACACAAGTTCTTTATCAAGAACTTCGAGAGAGAGGAGAACATTAAACTGCCTCCTCTGGGTCAGTATGCTGTAGGAAACCTGTTCTTCAAGCCCGACGAAGAGACCTTTGAAGAGTCCAAGAGGCAACTGGAAGATGTTGCCGAATCGTTGGGTCTTCGGGTTTTGGGATGGCGACGGCCTCCCGTCGACTCCAGCTTGCTTGGCCCTGCGGCCAAGTCCCGCGAGCCCATCATTGCTCAGCCCTTCGTTGTCCTTGCCTCCGCATACGGCGCTGGCAATGCCCCAGAGACCACCGACCCGGCCCAGTTCAATGAACGGTACTTTGAGCGACAGCTGTACGTGTTGCGGAAACGCGCCACCCACAGCATTGGCCTGCACAACTGGTTCTACCTGTGCTCTCTGTCAAACAAGAACATTGTTTACAAGGGACAGCTTGCCCCTGTGCAGGTGTACTCATACTACCATGACTTGGTTAACGCCGATTACGAGGCTCATTTCGCTCTTGTCCACTCGCGTTTCTCTACAAACACCTTCCCCTCATGGGATCGTGCTCAGCCGCTGCGATGGGCTGCCCACAACGGTGAAATTAACACCCTGCGAGGCAACAAGAACTGGATGCGTGCTCGTGAAGGTGTTATGCAGTCTGATATCTTCAAGGAGGAGTTGGAAATGATGTACCCCATTGTCGAGGACGGCGGATCTGATTCCGCTGCCTTTGACAACGTTCTTGAGCTGCTCACCATCAACGGTGTGCTCTCTTTGCCCGAGGCCGTCATGCTGATGGTGCCCGAAGCCTGGCAGGGTAACGACTCCATGGATCCCAAGAAGGCTGCCTTTTACGAATGGGCTGCTTGTCAGATGGAGCCTTGGGACGGTCCCGCTCTGTTCACATTCGCCGATGGCCGCTACTGCGGTGCCAACCTGGACCGAAATGGTCTGCGTCCTTGCCGATTCTACGTCATGGACGATGACCGTATCATCTGTGCCTCTGAAGTTGGTACCATTCCTGTAGAGCCCGAGTCTGTCATCCAGAAGGGCAGACTGCAGCCTGGTAGAATGTTGCTGGTTGATACACAGGCTGGACGCATCATCGACGATGCAGAGCTCAAGGCTGCCGTCTCAAACAGATACGACTTCCGCTCTTGGCTTGACAGCGAGCTGATCACCATGCCCAAGATTTTGGAGACCTTGGAAGCCAAGTTTGACTTGGCTGCCAAGCCTGATGAGGCTCGCTTCCAGGAGGACCCATTGATGCTTGCTTTTGGTTACACTCACGAGCAGGTTAGCTTGCTGCTTGCTCCTATGGCTGCTGACGAAAAGGAAGCTCTGGGTTCCATGGGTAATGACGCTCCCCTGGCTTGCTTGACTGATTCGCCGCGCCTTCTGTACGAGTACTTCCGACAGCTCTTTGCCCAGGTCACCAACCCGCCCATTGACCCCATTCGAGAATCCATTGTTATGTCATTGGAGTGCTACGTTGGACCCCAGGGTAACCTGCTGGAGATGGACGCTTCTCAGTGTGGCCGACTGCTTCTTCCTAGCCCCATCCTGTCCATCCCCGAGTTCAATGCCATCAAGAACATGTCCTCCATCCACCCTGAGTGGACTGTCAAGACAATTGACTTGACCTACCCCAAGTCTGAGGGAGTTCAAGGCTACTTGAAGCATCTGGATGAGATCTGCAAAGAGGCTACTGCTGCCATTGAGGCGCGTGATCGTGTTATTGTCCTGTCTGACCGAGGCCTGTCTGCTGATCGTGTTGCCGTGTCTGCTCTGTTGGCATCTGGTATGGTCCACCACCACCTCGTCAGCAACAAGTGGCGATCGATGGTGGCTTTGATGGTCGAGACTGCTGAGGCTCGTGAGGTTCACCACATGTGTGTGTTGCTTGGTTATGGTGCCGATGCTATCAACCCTTACCTTGCCATGGAGTGCATCCTCAAGCTCAGCAGAGAGGGTCTTTTGAAGAAGAAGTTGACTGAAGATGAGCTCATCCGCAACTACAAGCACTCTTGCGACGGTGGTATCCTGAAAGTCATGAGCAAGATGGGTATCTCTACCCTGGCTTCTTACAAGGGCGCTCAGATTTTCGAAGCTCTTGGCCTCGACGAGTCGGTTGTTGAGAGATGCTTCAGGGGTACGGCCTCGCGTATTCAGGGTCTTACTTTTGAGCTTATTGCCGAAGATGCCTTCCGCTTCCATGAACTTGGTTTCCCCTCCCGCTACACTGTCGGCATCAAGGCTCTCCCCGAGTCTGGTGAATACCACTGGCGCGACGGTGGTGAGGCACACGTCAACGACCCAACTGCCATCGCCAACCTTCAAGATGCGGTCCGTTCCAAGAATGACAAGTCATACGAGGCCTACTCACGAAGCGAGTATGAGCAAATCAAGTCTTGTACTCTGCGTGGTCTACTGGATTTCAAGTTTGATGACTGCAACCCCGTCCCCATTGACCAAGTTGAGCCTTGGACTGATATCGTCCGCCGCTTCTGCACTGGTGCCATGTCCTATGGATCTATTTCCATGGAGTCTCACTCCACTCTTGCTGTTGCCATGAACCGATTGGGTGGCAAGTCCAACACTGGTGAAGGTGGTGAAGATCCCGAGCGATCCCAGCGTCTTCCCAATGGCGACACCATGCGCTCTGCTATCAAGCAAGTCGCCTCTGGTCGATTCGGTGTCACCTCTGCCTATCTCGCCGACTCTGACGAGCTTCAGATTAAGATGGCTCAGGGTGCCAAGCCTGGTGAGGGTGGTGAGCTTCCTGGCCACAAGGTCTCCAAGTCCATCGCCCGCACCCGTCACTCTACACCCGGAGTCGGACTTATCTCGCCTCCTCCCCACCACGACATCTACTCCATCGAGGATCTTAAGCAGCTGATTTATGATCTGAAGTGCTCGAGCCCTCGTTCTCGTGTATCCGTCAAGCTGGTGTCTGAGGTTGGTGTGGGTATTGTCGCTTCCGGTGTGGCCAAGGCCAAGGCCGATCACATCTTGATCTCTGGTCATGATGGTGGTACCGGTGCTTCTCGATGGACTGGTATCAAATATGCCGGTCTCCCCTGGGAGCTGGGTCTTGCAGAGACTCACCAAACCCTGGTTCTCAATGATCTCCGTGGCCGTGTCGTCGTTCAGACTGACGGTCAGCTCCGAACTGGTCGTGATGTCGCTATTGCTTGTCTGCTCGGTGCCGAAGAATGGGGCTTTGCTACTGCTCCTCTGGTTGCCATGGGCTGCATTATGATGCGCAAGTGCCACCTTAACACCTGTCCTGTTGGTATTGCTACCCAGGATCCCGAACTTCGCAAGAAGTTTACTGGTACTCCTGAGCACGTTATCAACTTTTTCTACTATGTAGCCAACGAGCTCCGAGCCATCATGGCCAAGCTGGGTTTCCGAACCATCAACGAGATGGTTGGACGTGTTGAAGTCCTCAAGATGCGAGACGATCTGCGCACCAAGAAGACCGCCAACATTGACCTGTCTCTGCTGCTGACCCCTGCCCATAGACTCCGACCTGGCGTCGCCACCTTCAACGTCCGCAAGCAGGACCACAAGCTTTACGTCCGACTGGATAATAAGCTGATCTCTGAAGCCGAGTTGACTCTTGACAAGGGTCTCCCATCCCGAATTGAGTGTGACATTGTCAACACCGACCGTGCAATGGGTACTTCACTGTCTTACCAAATCTCAAAGAGATATGGTGGAGAGGGTCTGCCTCTTGACACGGTCCATGTTAACATCAAGGGATCCGCCGGTCAATCTTTTGGTGCTTTCCTCGCACCAGGTATTACTCTCGAACTAGAGGGTGATTCTAACGATTATGTCGGCAAGGGCCTGTCTGGTGGTCGCCTGATCGTGTATCCTCCTCGTTCGGCTGTCTTCAAGGCCGAGGAGAACATTCTGATCGGTAATGTCTGTTTGTACGGTGCTACCGCCGGAACTTGCTTCTTCCGTGGTGTTGCTGCTGAGCGATTCGCTGTTCGTAACTCTGGTGCTACCGCTGTTGTTGAGGGTGTTGGTGACCACGGATGCGAGTACATGACTGGTGGACGAGTTGTCATTCTTGGCAGCACTGGCCGCAACTTCGCTGCCGGTATGTCTGGTGGTATTGCGTACGTCCTGGACATCAACAAGGACTTCCACACCAAGCTCAACACCGAAATGGTTGAGTATGGTCCTCTCGAAGATCCTGCTGAGATTGCCTACGTCCGCGGCCTCATCGAGGATCACCACCACTACACTGGATCTGAGCGGGCTGCCCGTATCTTGGTCGACTTCAACCGTGCTTTGCCTCGGTTCGTCAAGGTTCTCCCCACGGATTACAAGCGTGTTTTGGCAGAGGAAGCTGCCAAGGCTGCCGAAGCCAAGCGGGCTGAATACAATCTTCCCGCCGTTTCCGGTGTTCACGGAAAGAAGGACGACAAGGCTGCCAAGCTCCAGGATATGGAGGAGGCTATTGGAGATAGCTCCGCAGAGAAGAAGAAGCGGGCTCTGGTGCTTGACAAGACCAAGGGCTTCATGAAGTACGCTCGCCGCACAGAGAAGTACCGCTCTGTTGCCACCCGAACCAAGGATTGGGCTGAGATCAGCTCACGTCTTGACGAGGACGAGCTCAAGTACCAGTCTGCCCGATGCATGGACTGCGGTGTTCCCTTCTGCCAGTCTGATACCGGCTGCCCCATCTCCAACATCATTCCCAAGTGGAACGAGCTTGTTTTCCAGAACCAGTGGAAGGATGCTCTCAACCGTCTGCTCATGACCAACAACTTCCCTGAATTCACTGGTCGTGTCTGCCCTGCCCCTTGTGAGGGAGCTTGCGTCTTGGGCATCAACAGTGATCCCGTTGGTATTAAGTCGATTGAGTGCGCTATCATCGACCGTGGTTTCGAGATGGGCTGGATGGTTCCCCGACCCCCTGAGGTCCGAACTGGCAAGAAGGTTGCCGTTATCGGATCCGGACCTGCTGGTCTGGCTGCCGCTGACCAGCTCAACCGAGCTGGCCACACCGTCACGGTGTACGAGCGTGCCGATCGCCTGGGTGGTCTCTTGATGTACGGAATTCCCAACATGAAGTTGGACAAGCGAATTGTCAAGCGCCGAACTGACTTCATGGCTTCTGAGGGCATCAACTTCAAGACGGGCGTGGCCATTGGTGCTGAGGGCCAGCCTTCACTTTCTGATCTCAGATCCAGCAATGACGCTGTTGTTATTGCCACCGGTGCTACCGTCGCTCGTGACCTCCCTATCAAGGGACGCAACTTGGAGGGCATTCACTTTGCCATGGAGTTCCTGCACAAGAACACCAAGTCTCTTCTCGACTCCCAGCTCGCCGACAACTCCTACATCTCTGCCAAAGGCAAGCACGTTGTTGTCATTGGTGGTGGTGATACTGGTAACGATTGCATTGGTACCTCGGTTCGTCACGGTGCCAAGTCTGTTACCAACTTTGAGCTGCTGCCTCAGCCTCCGGATGAGCGAGCCAACGACAATCCCTGGCCTCAGTGGCCCCGAATTTACCGTGTCGACTATGGTCACACGGAAGTCCGCCAGCACGACGGCAAGGACCCTCGTGAGTACTGCATCATGTCCGAGGAGTTCCTTGACGACGGCAGCGGCAAGGTCAAGGGTATCAACACTGTCCGTGTCGAGTGGACTAAGAACCCCAGCGGCGGTTGGGACATGAAGAAGGTCGAGGGCTCTGAGCAATTCTTCCCCGCCGATCTTGTCCTGCTGGCCATGGGTTTCCTCGGACCGGAGGCTCGTGTTCTGGGAGACGAGATTGAGAAGGACGCTCGCAAGAACGTCAAGACTGCCCCCGGAAAGTACAGCACCAACGTAGATGGTGTGTTTGCCGCAGGTGATGCTCGACGTGGTCAGTCGCTCATTGTTTGGGGCATCAACGAGGGTCGCATGGCTGCTCGCGAGGTGGACTTGTACCTGGAGGCTTGTACCAACTTGCCTGTGACTGGTGGTATTGTTAAGAGAACCGCTCAGGAGATTTTCACCAAGATTGCGGCACAGTAGATGGTACGAACTAAATTTGGGGGAGGCAAAGCAATGAGTTTATGAAGCATGTTTTCACGGAGCTGTTACTATCTAGTTTTTGCATGTTTTCCTTTTTTGCTAAATTGAGCAATGATACCATAGCATTTAGTTTTTATATACAATTTTCATAATACGTTTGCTGCTCCTGTTGATATGCCTTGTGATTGTCCCAAGTGGCTGCCAATCTCCATGGATCCTGCATGGATACCTATATATGCTCATGAAGCGAAGTCTCGGGTGTATCGAATATTTTTTTTTCTGCTCCAAGTTACGTCCTCGCTGCTTCGGCTCTTCGGCGCGGCTCCTCGGCGTAAAGGTAGTTGTCTAATAGTGAATAGTGTCCCGTGCGTCGTCAGTGGTCAAACTTTACTTAAGATGTTTCACTCGGTGATCAATTAATAGGCCCGATGATGGGCGATCTAGGGAGGGACTATAAAGCTAACACATCGCCATTAAGGCATATTACTCTGGGCATATTACTCATCTGTTTGGATGAGACAAAGGGTAAGCTTTAGGATGTACATGCACTATAGACTTATGGGTACTTGGATTCACACCGAATTCAGAGCAACGAATCATCGACGTGATTATAACTAAGCAGCTTTGTGTGGCTTGCATGAACATATGCAAGAGACACTGAGGCAGCATAATGATGCCTTTGTAGGCATGTCTTTGCACTTGAGGCAAGTAATAGTGTTACGGTGTCTTATGTTACACAGGCGAGTATTAGTAAGAATAATATTTCGGCAATTGACGATGAGAGCAAGTGCCGCTAAGTCTGGAACAGAGGAAGTGTTAGCATATAATGTCAGACATAAGTGGCACCATTTTTGCTCTTGTTGGGTGAAACAGGCATTAGAGCGTATATAGTGTGTTAACATAGTGGTTAAAATAGCTTCACTTTGGTCATATGCCAATTTGGCCCAACAGCTTAAAGAAGGTGTATATTGATATCTGGTCGATCCTTTCGTGCCATGTCTCGCTATGTTGTATTGCATGAGCTGGCAGTGTATGCAAGGGAGCTGTCCATTAAGCTCTGACTAATTGTATATCAAATATATCAGCGTCACACCCCATGAGGCATAAGTGCCTGGCGCCTATATAAATGGGAGGTTCCCCCCGACACTGGTGCGTATCCCCCAAGCAACCTAATTAACACAATCTATTAATTACGAATAGATAAAACTTGACACCATGAAGTTCTTTTCGACATACCTGCCACTCATTCTCCCCATGAGCATTCATGTCTTGGGATCGGGTTTTGCGGGCACATGCGATAATATATCTTTCACCGGCAATTCAACTCTCCAAGCAGACTGCTTGGAGATAAATGGGCAGCGGACAACCTCCACCGTCGACCTTAATAAATGTATTACAAACAGGGATGGAAACTTAGTTGTAAGATACCTTATCCCTTTAATCTTCTAAATACATGTACAGTTTGATACTAATTAATCTTTCTAGGCTGACAAAGAGTAAGTTATGAATGCTATCCATCTTTAAGCATATACTCATTAGGACCAGAGGCGGATTTGCAGGAAGCTGCAGAAATTGCGATTTTGACGGCGATTCGGACACCGATCTCAGCTGTGAATGCCGTGACTTTCGGGGGGATTATTGGTGGAGACAAATTGATCTTGGTGAGTTTGAATCCCCTTTTAGGATTATATCAAATGGGTTTCAAATGGTCCCTAACCCAGGCTGTTTTCTAGATACATTCGTTGACAATAGCAATGGAAACCTTACTTGCGAGGGCGCTGATAAACAGTTTTATAACTAATTAATCCGATATAAGGTAGTTATGGAGGCATTAGTACTAGTACTGTTGCTTGAACTACTGTTGACTTTTTGAGGATTTTAAGAGCATGATCTAGTAAAGAAGGCCTATGCCCTAATTATATGAGAAACACAGAAGATAAAATACAAAACATTGATAAAATACATTTGAAGTTCACGCAGTGATGAGTCTCAGTCTGAGACACCTATTCTAACGAGCTGACAGAGATGCTGTGGGGAAACTCCCTACTGTCACGGTCTGGATCTGAATTCACGGGACAACGACAACAGCGAGAACACGATATCATATTACGTGGTGTAGAAACTTTCTATAAAGAAGCAGGGAGGTAGCTTAGCCGGCTATTACAAATATCTTGCGGTCATTTTGGAGCTTATCCGATTCGCCCCTTTGTACGGTTGCTAAGTTCGCATATACTTTGTAGCGCAGTTGAGCGCCGTCAAGTCTGGAATTGGGGAAGTGCCAGCTTATAGCAATATCGGACATAAGCGACGTCACTTTTTGCTCCTGTCGGGTGAAGCAACGCATTAGAGTGTATTAGAGTGTTGCGTTAGGGATTAGAATAGCTTTTGTGTTACCCTCCCTTCGTATTTGCATTTATGTATAACGGAGAAACAGGTTAAAGAAGGCAATTCTTGGCCGATATTTGATCGGTTCCATCGTGCCGTGCCTCAGGAGCTGTCTGTGCCTGAAGAGATCCGTTTATGAAGCTATGACAATATGACAAATTGTATATCTGAAATATTCGTATTACGCCTCATCGGACATGTATGTCTTCGAATCATTGTCTGTAAGTGACTAGCTTGAAGTAACTCTCAGAATAGTCTCTGAAGCGAAGTTAGCCCGAGGTCCTAGGGTTTAGATGTAAGTGTGTGTGAATCGAGAGGTGGTTGGATGTCTTGTAAGATAAGACATGTCTAATTGCGTCGCACAGCATGGCACCACTTGACTTATATAATGGTGGCGTCTCGCTCAACCTTGGTTAGCATTTACTAAACAATCTACTTACGCAATACAAACGGGCCATTACGGACTGGTCATCATGAAATTCTCTTTAACATTCGTGTCACTCATCCTCCCCATGAGCACTCATGTTCTTGGGGCAAGTGAAATACGCGAATGCGTAAATGCAACCTTCAACAATCCATCAACTCTCCAAGCAGACTGTGTAGACGGAAATGGACAGCTTCGAACCTCCACTATCGACCTTAATGAATGCCTTGAGAACCGTAATGGAATTTTATATGTAAGATATCTTATCTCTGTAGCTTCTGAAGTATAATCTAATACTAACCCTTCCAGTGCGGGACTAAGTAAGTCATGATTATTATTCATTTTTGGTATATACTCATTATTTTAGCGGCCGCTTTGGAGCAAGCTGCGAAAAGTGTATCCTTCAGGGCGAAGCGATATTTGAATGCGAATGTAGTAACGTGCAGAAGCAAGTTGCTAAGACATTTATTGAACTTAGTGAGTCTGGGCCTCCTCCTTTAAGATTGGATTAAACAGTCTGCAAGAAGTTCCTAACCTAGACTGTTCACTAGATTCCTGCGTTACCAATAGCAATGGGAAACTCACTTGCCGACCAAGGGAGCTGAATTAAATTAGGAGTGTGGTTCAGTAAAGAAGGTCTATAACTAAAATACCGGAAACTAGTAAAGGAGGAATTTAAGAGATATAATGTAAGGGGTTAATACAACATATAAATGAAATTTGCTGGCGAAGTTACATTCTCACATGCTTTCGGGGATTAGGTTTCCTGCCTTTTCTAGTGCCGCTGCAGGAAGGCAATTGACACCAAAGGACTTGTATCTAGAATCAGCAACAGAAGATGTAGATATCTAGAATGCTCAAGAAATCGTGGATCTTCATCACATTCCACCAGTTTCGCGCCGCTATTCAAGACATTTGTCATATTACATATACACAAGTCTTTCAACGCTATAACTCTATCTCGAAACAGCCCTGTTCTGTTGGAGTGACGTTTACCAGTCTCATGGCTGGCAAGTACACGTGTTGTTAAATATTCTTGGTAGATTGTGCATAAAATCATGAAAATAAACAAAAAGAAGGGTTAAACGTTACAATTCCAATGTACATGTACATTCGACACTTCTTTAAGAGCATGCGAGGGCCAGCTCATGAAAAATTGCATCTTTGAAGTCGACGAGGCAACTACGTTACTCAATGTAGAACATTGGTGAGACCTGTGAAAGATGTGAGTTGATACAACTTATATGGTCACTCAATGAGCCATATATGCCATATATCAACGACACCAGGCGTATTCCGCAAGTATATATGTATTGTTGGCATTAGAGGTACCTAGCTACTCAGTTGGCGTTTTCAAAATGCATACAACATGAGTGTGGAGAAGAGGAAGGAGTCTTTGTACAAAGGAATATATGGAAATATTCACGTCATGTCGTCGTTACTTTTTTATTACTCTCCTGCACGAGATACTTTAAAAGTGTATATACATGCATGTTATGCTTATGCATTTTACAAGACGCCAGACAAGCTGAATCTATTCACGCATGGTTTTCATAGACATGGTTAAGCCTCACCACTACATACATGGTAGTGTGTAACTTATTACCATACATCACGAATTCTAAACGCACCTTCATACCTCTAGCCTTCAGTTCACTTGTTCTTACTTTCCATTTTTTTTTTTTTTTTTCCTTTCCTTTATTTGATGCCCAATCGGTTCAATTGAAACTCTGCCTGCGGGGCGGCCAGCGTCATTTTGCTTGGGTCCTAGCATCAGTAGCTCTGGGTCCAGCAGCTGCTTGCAGTAGCAGCAACAAGCAACACGTGCTGGTTAGCGGGAGGTGATAGGCTCCAGAGCCCTGCAGTGGCCATGCACGCCTAGTAAAAACCCACTGAATGCCGGTACAAGGTAGCCGCATTTGCTCTGGGAACCGCAACGGCAAGCCGCTCGAAGTGGGGTTTTTGTTTTTTTTCCTGCTTCGGCGCGCCGGATAGCGAGGCTAGTGGCGCGGACGAGATGAGTATAGCGGGTTTAGTGGATAATGGGCAGAGCTTCAGCAGCCGAGCCGGCAAGGCCTAGAAGCGTGTAGCGGGCAAAGCTGGACTCCGTATTTGCCTTGCTTCAATTAAAAACAAATTTTGGCCTACTCCGAATCAATCGAGACGAAAACCTAGTTTCTTCTTTTCCGTGCTGCAAACCACGCATCTGCCTCAGCCTCTTCAGGTCCTTTTTTTTTTTTTTTTTTTTTTTTTATTTGTATCACTCAATCCTGCTGCTTCCAGCTCAATTCGCGATTCACCGCTGCATAACTCAGCGGAAGCTTCAACTTTGGCGATACGATCAGAAGGAGACGAGCCGACGATTGTCTTTTCCCCTATAAGGATTGCCGACAACGAAGGGTAGATTAGGATAAAGCTGCGAGATGCGTTTCGGAAAGACGCTGCGCGAGTCGATATACCCGCCATGGAAAGACAAATACGTCGACTATGGCAAGCTCAAAAGCCTCCTGCGAGAGGATAAGAGAGACGACGAGGCCGTGTGGACCGAGGAGGACGAGGGCCGCTTTTGCGACGAGATTTTCAACGTGCAGCTCGAGAAAGTCGCCCAATTCCAGCAGGAGCGCTTCGATGACCTAAAACAGAGAGTTGAAACTGCGTTTGAGAAGCTCAAGGAGTTCGCACCGCCTGCTGAGTCTGGCGCTGAGGCTGAGGGTAGCGGTAGCAAATCGGATGCCGACCGCGAGGGCACTGCAAAAAAGCTCAAGGAGATCGAGGCTGAGCTTGACGCGATCACCAACGAGGTCAAGGCCCTGAAGAAGTACAGCAACATCAACTATACGAGCTTCCTCAAGATCGTTAAGAAGCATGACCGCAAGAGAGGCGACCGTTACAAGGTGCGGCCGATGATGCAGCTCAGCCTTGCTCAGCGGCCCTTCAACTCGGAGCAGGGCTATTCGCCTCTCCTAAATAAGCTGTCCGTCATGTATTTTGCTATTCGACAGCAATTGGAGGAGGGCGACCAGGTTCCGCTCGACTTGGACGCTTCAGCAGAAACGCACAATGGCGAGCGATACACTGCCCATAAGTGTGAGTGATATCCTGGATTTTGTTTTATATAAACTACTTTTGGCTTGCTAACATGCAGCTGGCAGTTTGGGTGCACCCCGACAACTTACTCGAAGTCAAGACCCTGATTCTCCGTCGTCTTCCCGCCCTTGTCTACAGCGAGCAGTCTGCTAAGGAGCTCGATGCTTCCGATTCGCCTTCCATCACCTCGCTCTACTTTGATAACTCCAAATTCGAAGTGTACTCGGAGAAGATTGAGCAGCAATCGGAAGTGACTTCTCTTCGTCTGCGATGGTACGGTCAACTGAGCACCAAGCCGGAGATTTTTGTGGAACAAAAATCAGCCGATGCTACCGGCAAGAGCGAGGAGCACAAGTTTACGATCAAGGACAAGTACATCAAGCAATTCCTGGATGGAGAGTACACGGCTGAGAAGACGGTACAAAAGATGGAGAGGCAAGGCGAGAGCCCAGAACAAATTGACGCTTTCAAGTCGACCGTTGCTAGAGTCCAGGAGTTCCAGCAGAAGAAGAAGCTGGCGCCAGTGCTAAGAGCTAACTACGTCCGTACTGCTTTCCAGAAGCCTGCTGATGATCGCGTCCGCATCTCGATCGATACCGACTTGGCTTTCATCCGCGAAGACACTCTGGACAAGAGCAGGCCCTGCCGTGATCCCAACGAATGGCACCGGACTGATATCGACAACAGCAACATGAAATATCCCTTCCCCAACATCAACCAGAGCGAAGTATCCAAATTCCCGTACGCTGTGCTAGAAATCAAGTTGAAGGAGGACGGCAGCCGCAAGCGACCAACCTGGATAGAGGACCTTATGGGCTCCCACTTGGTGCACCCATCCCCTCGCTTCTCTAAATTCGTCCACGGAGTTGCCTCCCTGTTTGACGACTATGTTAACAACCTGCCCTTCTGGCTCGGCGATCTCGAAACCGATATTCGCAAGGACCCCCAGAAGGCTTTTGAAGAAGAAGAGCAGCGCCGAGCCCAGCGTGCGGATGATGCTATGGCCGTAGGAAGCCTGATCGGAACAGTGCCAAGCTCCTATAAGGCAGCCCAAAGCTCACCTGTTGGGAAATCATATTTGGCAGAGCGCATGGCAGCTGATGCCACGGCCTATCTGTCTCGCTCCCTGAGACAGAGGCCCCAAGGGAGAGATGGTGTACCGGAGGAAGAGGGCGAGAGTAGCTCTTCCCAAGCGCAACTAAGTGGATACGGCACTCTGTCATCAGTTCTCCCTGGCTTGTCTCTCTCCAAATACGCCAGGGCCAAGCGCGCTCAGAAGGCTCGTCTCCCCGAGGGCGTTGTCGAACCCACGCAATGGATCAAGAACAAAGGGGAGCTCAAGGTTGAGCCCAAGGTGTGGCTGGCCAACGAGCGAACCTTTCTCAAGTGGCAGTCCATTGCGATCCTGCAGGGCACACTGGCCCTGGCGCTATACTCGGCGGCTGGCGACAATGCGATTGCGCAGTGGATCGGAATTGCGTACATAGGCATTGCGGCGTTTGCAGGCGTCTGGGGCTACAGCATCCAGCAGGTTCGCAGAAGCATGATTGTGGAAAGGAGTGGCAAGGATTTCGATAATATGATTGGACCAATTATCATCAGCGTGGCCATGATGACTGCGCTGATTGTTAATCTTGTTCTTCAGGTAAGAAGGCGATGGTTTGAAATTGATGAATGAGCGTGCAGCTGACATTATATACAGTACCAGAAAGCATTTTCCAAGATGAAGAATCTCGACTCGGATATGCCAATGCCCATTACGGACGAGTTGGTGTAGAAGAGCGTGCATATGTATACTATGTACATTTATACATGCCGTGTATAATAACAGCGAGGCTAGAGAAGCTGGAAGGGCGGCGTTGAAGATATTTTGGACAAATTGTTATAGTCGATGCATGCTTGTACTTTTTATATCACCCTGCTATAGGCGAAGGTGTATGTGTGTTTCTCAGCGATGTTGATAGCTAAGGAGTGAGCTGCAGTTTAATTTAATACTTTTTTGTAAGAGAGACATGATGCAATGTGAAACTAGTAGCTATTTTACTTGTATGGGGCAACAAGTGTTGATTCAAACGATATTCACAGTTTTACATGCTGCGTAGTATGTGTGCTTCCTTTGGCCAACAGCGTGCCGAGGTCGGTTATGGTAGCGGTGATTGGGTCTCGCATCTCAAATAGTTACCAGGGTGGTTGGTCACCTGGTCTCATTCCACATACCATGCGACACTAACCCCGTACCATGTCATTCTTTGTCTTGTCATTTTCATATTCCTGGTAGTAAAACTCCATATTTTGTCATATGCAGCGCTTATATGCAGCGTGCGGCATGCAGCATGCAGTTGCATTTGGTACCGAAAAGGCTATGTAGAGTACCACTGCTCAATATCACAAACTATCATCGTCGCTTCACAGTTAGCTCTATCAAATAGCTTATCTCTCTTTGAGAATCTAATGCTTGGCTTGCTGTGATTTTATATCTTGCATTGGGCAGAATACAGGGAGAATAGCGCATTGTGATAGGCATGTGGGGAAATGTATTTGTGCACGAGGGAACAATCGCGGTATCCATCGTATAATAGAGGGCATGGAGATTACAGTAAAGACGTGGGAAAAGGGCTATTGTCTACTTTTTTACAATGATATTGGTTTTCTTTTGTTTTCTCTCTTCAGAGCCATTATGTAAACTGGTTATAGATAAAAAACACTGTGTAGGAGTAGAAGAGCAGCCAAAGTCTCGCCATCCGTTTGCCGTGGTTGCCAGATGCTGGTCACCGGTAGGTGCGGGCGGCTACCTATTGTGGCATGTTGTACGTACAAGTATGTCCTGCCTCAACACCTCGCTTTTTCTCGCCCTTCCTTTTTGCGACTTTCAATGCATTGGACCTCTACCCTCTTTTTTTCTCCCTTGACGCTCAGCTGCCTCGTATATTCGACTGCGACTACAAATATAGGGTCGCGCCATTGGAAGAACCTCTCAAGTATCAAACATTCAACTAAGATGCTTTCGCTACCGACGAAGAGCTGAAAAAGAAAGGAAGAAAGCTGGCTAGCCATGCACTACAGCATTCGCGCAAAACTGGGGAGATTGACCGACTTTTCGTGAGAATTTTTTTTTAACCTACCATCTCTCGCCTTAGGGCGCTTTTGGAGAAAGCGTTTAGCGAAAGTGGTCGTGTGGGTTTTTCGTGAGGAGAGGCGATAGTCATGGAGCAAAGGAAAGAAAAATCCAAGTTTTGGGGAGGGCTGTTACGCGGGGAGAGCTTGATGAAGAGAGGGTCTAGGGTGATGCGCAAGTATCAGGATCTGCTGCTGCGCGGAGAAGCGCGCGAAGAGGCCGACCCGGAGTGGGAAGACTACAACGAGAACAGAGAATTTCAGCCGCCGCCGCAACTACGAGAGCAGCAGGATTACGAAGAGCCACAGGTGAGGCAGCAGCGCAGGCTGAGCGAGGGCAGCAATAGTCTTGTTTTGTCGCGCCGTGAGCTGGGGCTTCACCCACGCAGGCGCCGGACCATTGATGGAGGGGGCGGTGATAGCAGTGACATCCATGGGCGCTCACCCAGAACGTCGGCCACGAGGCGCCGACCGGACGAATCGCTGTCTGGACGGCTTCAAACGAGCTTTGGCAGGAAACGAGGTAGCGGCGCTGACCTCGACTATAACAACTATAACAACAATAACAACATTACCAATACTACCACCGGTGACAAGAATCGGAAAACCCCCGCAGCACAGGCGACAAATGGAGGCGAAGCAGCGCGATGGCCCCCAGCCACCACATCAGACCGCGAAGAGCTCTCACATCAGGATGCCCTCGAGTTGATTGCGGGCGGTGCGCCAACCTACAAAGGGCGCAAGAAATCAATCCCTTACACATCGGACCAGCATTATGCGCTGTACGTGACGAGTTCGAAGAGTCGGAGCGGGGGCACAGACGTTGCAAAGCCGCATGATGCCATGTCGCATCTCATGACAATGAAGATACAGACGCACGGACACGTATCATACCCCTGGGAGACGATAGAGCAGCCAAGTTATGCCTTCTACTATGGCCGCATTGGCGGCACTGTTACGCTCAACCAGTGGGCGGCTGCAGCGAGCAACATTCCGTCCAAGATTGCGCTGAGAGACTCAGGTGTCATACCGCGGCCGGTAACCTTGGAGCAAATCTTTGCGCGACTCCAAGATTTGCAGCAGCTGGGGCTGGAAGATGATGACCTGGGCCTCTTGTATCGATCTTTGTACAAGCGCTTCTTGCGGGATCCTGACAAGATTTTAAGTCCGCACAAGACGCTGGATAAGCAAATTGCTGATCTTATTATGGCTCTGTCGCGTCCTGACTGGATCGATTACACAGAGCCAAAGAACCAGGTCGTGACTCGTTTCATTTTTAACGGCATACATGAAGAACACCGGGAGCAATACCACAAGTTCTTTCATCAGCTGCTACTTAGTCTTGAACTAGACCTTCGTATTCATTCGCGGCATCACGATAATTGGGCCAAGGAGAAGCTGTTAAAGCAGATGCCTCCCACAATCAAATGGAACCTGGCGCTTGCGAGACGGTGGCGGGAGAATGTCCGAGTTGAAGAGTATGGTGATTTGCCTGAACAAGGTAAGTGACATGCTTATTTTGGCAGCCCTTTTGATGGTAGAACCAGAAACGGCAAAGGAGATTGAGCATTTGTGCTCGAGACTGCGCGGGATGCACGAGAGCTAATCGTACGATGTCTAGTGAAACTGCGGTATAAGCTAAAGAAGCGCCAAGTGAAGCAGCTTAAGAAGTTTGCTCAGATTATGAAATGGCCTAACCTGAGGGAAACAATGGAAAGCTTGAGACAAAAGGATGAAGATTTTGCCCTAGATTCCATAAGCTCGGATGCATTTGCCTACTTTAGCGGCCTTGTACTTCCTGGTGTAAGTGAAATCTGGTCTAGCGGCAAAACAATACATAACCAAGAGGAGGCAGAGCTTATAGAGGATATCTTGCTAATAGGTGATAGCCGACATTCTCGTTCCTCATTATGAACTCGCTCATCGATCTAGACCCGGACCCCGCCACTAATGAGCTTGCTTTGCTCTCACATATGCACCCGCAATGTGGCTTCCAGTATCGTAATAGTCATACATACTGGTCGGCAAGCTGCATTGTAGGGAAAGTGCTGGCACCAACATGTCATTCGGTGGCTGGATGGGTTGGACCTGGTAGGCCTACAGTGGATCTTGGCAGGTCTCAGATAGCTCGTATCCGAGCCCGGCAGCCGAAGCAGAAAATGGCCCGAGAGGACGTAGAGAGCATGAGCACACGGTCCGATGCGTTAGGGCCACGGGCAGATGCATATCCCGTGCGCGAGTATAAAGTACCAGCGCTTGATAGCGCGAGGTACATGGTCGACGCGGTACGGATGGAGTTGTTGAGCTTCAAAGCTGTCTCTACAACAGCGAATGAAGGCAGCGCTGTGAGCCCTCGGCTCTTTGATGCTCAGGTCCAATTCGCTATTGATGGCGTATCTTGGCCTTTACGCTTAATGTACGACGTGAGCTTTGTCTCGGCGTGGCCCTGCGCGGAAGGACCACACCCCCTTTTCTACGACTACGAGTATCAGCTCATAAAGGCGGACGAGATTGTAAAAGTACGCAATTGGGGCGGCTTGTATGGAGACGGCCAAGCTTCTGGACCTAGTAGCACAGCCTCGAGCCCTCCACCGGCGACAGACGCGGCGAAAGCCATTGTCGATAGGGACGTTGACGATGAGAAGGTGCTCGTGGTAGATGCGGTGGGAGTTCGAGACAATGAGGTGCTGGCAAGGGCTTGGTGCGCTCATTGGGGGCTCAGTGCAATAGTGGCGGATGTCCACAACACATGGTATGTTTCATGATTCGTCATTTTCTCCTTGAACACTGAAACTAACTCGGATGAAGCATGGCGTGTGCTATCAGAGAAGCATATGCTGGGACACTGACGGTTGTGATTCTGGTCGAAGACCAGCCACATGATATTAACGAATAATGAATTACGAATTTACGGATGATATGAACTAGCTTGCGTTTGTTTCCTTGATCGATTCATAGGCTGTCGATCTGGAGAAGAGAAATGTGGCCGCAAGTGGTTGGTGGATATGCTTGAGCACTTGCTTGCTATCCGAGCGGAAAGGGGAAGTCGATGCCGTCTTTGTATTTATACCTTTGGAGAGGTGGTAAGGAAAAGATTTGGCACAGGAATACATCAAGATGGAGCAGGACTCCTGAGCATTGATATTCACTCTGAAGCGCTGTCAGCTACAAGATGCTATCACGGAATGTATAGGAACAATTACCTAGGGAAATTCCTATCACAAAACAATATCATTAGAGTCTTGGCGCAATATAGGCCAAGTAACAGGCATAAATTAAAATTGTAACCATCATCAATGCCGTTGATATCCGTCCAATGTCATTTCGCATTGATGGTGCTGGTGATAACGAGCGTTGGTTGAACTGATGGCCGCATATAAGCCCACCACGTCATCCTGCAGTGGCCACACGCACACAGACCGCGCACTACGGAGACATTCAACGATGCAACAAGAGATTGTCGTTTCGCCTGAAACAAAGTGAAATCATGGATTATTACATCTTGATTATTAGTTATATGTCGCGATGGCGAGATAGATTCAGAATTTGCTTGCTAAAAGTCTAGTTTTGATGTTGTAAATATGAGCACAAATGACAGTCTTGCCGGTGCTTTCTCGAGAGACAGGTGCTGTGAGCGTTACCTCAAAAACAAGTGTTACATGGCACACAGAGGGGAGGCAAACACAAGCTTCTCATGAAAGGACTGGCCTTTCTTGTTTTGGGAAAGGGTCAGTAGTTATGATGTTGTGGGAGTCGTGTGATTTGCTGCATGCAGTTTTGGTGAGACAAGACCGTTTTTTTTTTTTTTTTTTTGGAGGCTTATTGAAGATTTACATGTGAATTATATATAAATATGATGCTCTTGAAGGCTATATTCAATGCGTTGGATGATAGAATTGTAATCAGAAAATTTAAGATATAAACTGCAATTGAAAATCACATCTTATGAAGCACATCATATCATATCACTTATATTACACTTACAGCTGCAAATAGTCTGGCTTCTTCACGATGGCGAGGCTCTCGGAGCGGTATGAAAAAGCTCTCGTCATCTGCGTGGGCGAGTTCTGCGGTACATTCATGTTCCTGCTCCTATCCTTTATGGGGGCACAGGTGGCTCTTGATAACAATCCAACCGGTCAAAAGTTGGACCCGGCCACGCTGTTATACATTGCCTCGTCGTTTGGAACTGCGCTTGCGGTGAATGTGTGGGTGTTTTACCGTGTTACGGGAGGAATGTTTAACCCTGCGGTAAGATATTGAACTACCACTCTCTACTTCAAACCCCCTTACCTAGATTTTTTGGTTCATATAAACTGATATGAGCATTTTATGTTATGAAAGGTTACGCTGGGGTTGGTGTTAGTCAGAGCCGTAACGCCTCTCCGAGCACTCATCATCGTGCCAACGCAAATCGTCGCCGGCATCGCAGCCGCCGCCGTGGTTTCCGGCCTGCTTCCCGGCTATTTCGACGTGACAAACGGCCTCGGCAGCAGCACCAACACCGCGCAGGGCCTCTTCATCGAGATGTTCCTCACTGCGCAGCTCGTATTGACGGTGTACTTCCTCGCCGTGGAGAAGCACCGCGCGACGTTCCTTGCGCCCGTGGGCATCGGCGTCAGCGTCTTCATCGCGCACATGGCCGGCACCAACTTTACCGGCACGGGCATCAACCCTGCGCGGTCTTTTGGTCCTGCAGTCGTGACAGGCAAGTTTCCGGGCTACCACTGGATATACTGGCTGGGTCCGTGTCTGGGTGCTTTGCTATCCTTTGTGGTGTATACGCTGCTTAAAGTGCTGGAGTATCCGATTGCGAACCCAGGCCAGGATGCGGGCGATCCAGAGACTGCGAATGAGGAGGCGCTGGCGGCGGCGCAGATGGGGCAGCAAGGGCTGGCGTTGGTGAGGAGCAGGACGAGGAGTGGCAGCGTGCCGAGTGATGTGAGGTTTAAGAGGGATTCGACGGCGATGAGGGGGGGTTCAGTGCCGGAGGGGAGTGCGGTGAGTGCGGCTGATGCTGTTTGAGAAGCCTCATCGTCATCATATCGTACGAAGGAGGGGATATTATGAGATGAAGACGAAGAATGTCTGAGAAGCTGGCCATACAGATGCTGTTCTTTTCTCCTCTCTGGCTCTCTATGTTTCACATGAATAAGAGATCGTTGGCCGTTTCGTCTACTATGCGCCACTGAACATAAACCGTCGGTTGATTATGGTCTGTTCCGCCAACGTTCCAGAAACGCCATCCCGCTATGCCACCGCAATCGGAGCTCGTATACTTGGCTCCGGCGTGGGATGGCTTTGTTAAAAACGAACTACTCATGCATCTCACGCGGAAATAATCTGGCTTAAAATTAAATTAAATTAAATTACGCGAAGACAACCTCCTTCTCTCTCAGTATCAGTTTCTCTTAAACGCCACAAAGGACTTCAAAACGGCACTTGATAGGTTGCGGCCCCAGAAAAGCGGAGGAGACGAGTGAGGAGAAAAGAGAGGATCATCGCTAGGCAGCAAGTTAGGAGAAAAAAAAAACAGCAGAAAAGAAACTATCGTGAAGGGACCTGCTGACTGGGAGAAGTTTTTTTTTTTTTTTTTTTTTTTAAGTGGATGCTTGCTTCGAAATCTATTCTGTATCTTTAATTCAGACCTTTTTTTCTTCGGTAAAGTTCGGTAGATGTTCCTGAGTTTCCACAATGAGATCATTGATGATGCTAGGACCAGTTTTTTTTTTCTCTTTTCTTTTTTAATTTTTTAAAATACAACTTGTTCATGAGATTCATCCGCGATTCAAGTGGCAAGGTGATCGGCAATGTCACTGCTCGTTGATCGATTGCTGTATAATATACATTCAAACATTTACCCAGGCCTGTAGCGCCCAAGCGCTGGAGTTGAGGGGCAAAACAGGGTCTTGGTAGCGGGGCAATGGGGTAAGTTTTAGTGGCCTTGCGCTACGGTATTAGCAGCTACAGCGACGCCCCCCCGCAATGCCTGAAATGCTGGAGCCTGCGCTGGGTCCCTCCATCTGATAGCCCCAATCCAGCGTGCTATCGTCGTTCCGCGACCACCGACATGCGCAGCGGATAGCCGTCTGATCGGCTCCAATTGGCTCGCAAGGGCCTCGAGAACTTCGATTCGGGGGCGTCTCTCCAATCTGGCAGGTTTAGGGGGCCAAATGGACGCCCACACTCCCGCACGCCCCTAGGTCTTTGCTCGTCAAGGCGGTGGAGGGGTCGTCGTTGCGCCTCTTTGTCTATATCCAGGCCCTCCTCTTGTTTCCCGAACCCCTCGATACAACCACCATCTTGTTTCTGCTATACCTCTTTGTCTTACCACCACCAGCCTGACTTAGTTCGTGGCTGCTTCCAGATTCGAATCCATCGAGCCACCATAATCAGCGGGGAAAGGGCCCAGAGGGCTTGATCGGGAACCAAAAAAGCAACGAAACCGGACGTTCGCCATGTACGCGTACAATAAGCCCATCAAGGCCATGGAGTGAGTTTCTTACCTTTCTTTGTACTTCCATTCATTTTATTTTAAGCTATATATACCCTTCCTCAGCCTCAATTCGATTTCCTCCAATTCTTTACTGTACATTGTTTGCTAATTGCTCTTCTTACACAATGGAAAGGCCTCAGAATATCCAGGTAGCTACCCCCAACTCCAATGCGCCAGTCCAACACCTCGGCGGCACCAACATATACGAAATTGGCAGACCCGAAGCCTTCAGCACCACAAAACAGGCGATATAGGATGTTCCAAGGCTAACTTCAAATCAATTACAGGACCACTACATTGGCATTGATGTCGGTACTGGCTCTGCCCGCGCCTGTATCATCGATGAGACTGGTGACATCAAAGCTCTGGCCTCAGAGAACATCAAGCTGTGGCAGCCCGAGAACGGCTACTATGTACGCATTCCCGATTGTATATCTTAAGCCCTGTTTACATGCCACTCAATTCTAACGTTCAATGCTCTTTTTAGGAACAATCCACAACAGACATCTGGCGCTGCATCTGCGAGTGCGTGCGCCGAGTTGTGCAAGAGTCTCTCGTCAACCCAAACCAGATCAAGGGCATTGGCTTCGACGCCACCTGCTCCCTCTCCGTGTTCTCCAACGATACCGACGAGCCTATTCCCGTTACCGGCCCCGACTTTTCCAACGATGGCAACGACCGCAACGTCATTCTCTGGCTGGACCACCGTCCGGTCGAGGAGACAGAAAAGATCAACGCTACCAACCACAAGCTGCTCAAGTATGTTGGCGGCAAGATGAGCATCGAGATGGAAATTCCCAAGGTTCTGTGGCTCAAAAACCACATGCCTCCCGAGCTGTTTGCTCGCTGCAAGTTTTACGACCTGGCAGATGCACTAACTCACCTGGCTACGGGTAACGAAACACGTAGCTTCTGCAGCGCTGTTTGCAAGCAGGGCTTCGTTCCTGTGGGTGTAGATGGCAGTGTCAAGGGCTGGCAAGAGGACTTTTACCACGAAATTGGCCTCGGCGACTTGGTCAAAGATGAATTCAAGCTCATGGGTGGCGTCGACGGGGTGGTGAGCCTATTTTCTTTTGCGTCTAAATTCTTTCCCGCTGCATTCTACCCTTTGCATGCAGCAATCTTTATTCAATTTTGAACACTTGCTAACTATCGTTAATTGCAGAGCGGAAAGTTTGCCAGCGCTGGCGAGTGCGTAGGTACACTCAGCCGTCTAGCCGCCTCTCAGCTTGGCCTGCCAGAGGGCATTGCTGTCGGAAGTGGTGTCATTGATGCCTATGCGGGCTGGATCGGCACTGTTGGTGCCAAGGTCGAGCTGACCGAAGACGAGCTCAAGACTGATGTTCCGAAAAATGACGTTAGCCAAGCCTTTACTCGCTTGGCCGCCGTCGCAGGTACCTCGACATGCCACTTGGCCATGTCTAGAAATCCCGTCTTTGTCCCTGGTGTCTGGGGCCCTTACCGAGATGTGCTGATTCCCGAGTTCTGGATGGCCGAGGGTGGCCAGTCAGCAACCGGAGAGCTGCTACGGCACATGCTGGATATCCACCCGGCTTACAATGAGACTATGGCTCTGGCCAAGGCCGAAGACAAGCACATTTACGACTTCCTCAACGCCCACCTTGAGTACCTGGCAGAGAAGCATCATGCGCCAGCTGTCTCTTACCTTGCGCGCCACTACTTCTTCTATGGTGATCTGTGGGGCAACCGTTCGCCTATTGCGGATGCCAACATGAAGGGTACCATGATTGGTCTTAACAGCGACAAGAGCACCGACAACATGGCATTATGGTATTATGCCACCATGGAATTCATTGCCATGCAGACTCGCCAGATCATTGAGCAAATGAACAAGGCCGGCCACGAGATTGCTTCCATCTTCATGTCTGGATCGCAGTGCCAGAACCCAATTCTGATGAATCTCCTAGCCACAACATGCAACATGCCAGTGTTGATCCCCAAGTACGTCAACGCAGCAGTTGTTCACGGAGCTGCCATGCTGGGCGCAAAGGCAGCCAGCCACAACCTCAACGATGGTTCAGAGCCCGAGACGCTGTGGAACATCATGGACCGAATGAGCAAGCCCGGTCGACTGGTTCAACCCGGCACTGATTCTGGCGAGAAGCTGCTGCTGGATGCCAAGTACGAAGTTTTCCTCGACATGTGCAACACACAGCAACAGTACAGAAAGAAGATTGACGGCGCTGTCGAGAAGTGGGGCAGCTTGTTTGACGCTGATGACGAGTAAATTATCACTATGAAGCAAGCGTACCGAAGTGATAAAGGAAAAGATGATTTGGAAATAGAATTGGCCTTGGAAGCGACTTTGGGCTATGTAATGTAATGAGATTATGCATTTGCTTGTTGATAGAGAGAAACAACAAACACAGCGAAGTTTTTGCCTATAGACAGTCTTGCTCTCCAAGTGATCTTTACTACGTGTTTCAAATCTTTCAGATGTACTACGGCGGCTTATCCAAAAGACTTCAAAATAAATAACGATAAATAATCTAAATTAGGCAAGTATTTCATAGAAAATCATTCATCAATGAGTGCAGGCCATCATTATAGTGAATCGATCGCTGATTGGTAGCCACCCTTCAGCCGCGTCAGCAGCTAACGCATCTGATTGGTCCAAGCTATCTGTTGCCTGGCCAGTCTCTCAGCCTCGCCAATTCGGGTGCCAAAATTCTAAACCTGCTAGCAGCTAGCTGCGCGTCTGCCCACCTTGAATCTTTTCAAACGCGAGAGCACCTCTGCCTTTCCATTGCCCGCGCGTGGTGCCTCTCATTTTTCCATCCCTTCTAATCCCTCTGGTTCTTGTTTTCTACTTTATTTTTCCACTAACTGTCCGGTTGATATTTCTTCGCCAGGCCGTCACGATGTCTCTTTTCGGCGGCCAGACGACCGGCTCATCGCTGTTCGGCCAGCCCGCGCAGCAACAACAACAGAGCAACACCACAACGACAGGTGGAGGAGGTGGATTGTTTGGCGGTGGTGGTGGCGGCGGGCTTTTCGGAGGCGGACAGCAACAACAGCAGCAACAGAAGCCCGGGGGTCTCTTCGGAGCAGCAACAACAACTACACCACAGACTGGCGGAGGTCTGTTCGGAGCAGCCACGACAGCTACACCACAGGCCACCACGGGCGGCCTATTTGGACAGCCGGCGACGACACAGAATCAGCAGACTACTACAACCGGAGGCGGTCTGTTTGGAAATACCCAGAATGCAGCCGCACAGCAGCCAAAGCCTTCGCTGTTCGGCGCCTCAACACTGACCGGCCTAGGTGGTGGCACTACGGCCGCGAAGCCTTCTCTGTTTGGGGCTACAACAACTGCCCCGGCTCAGCAGAGCACGGGGTTGTCTTTGGGTGGCGGTCTCTTGGGTGGCCAGGCGCTAACTACCCAGAATAACAACACGACGAGCGCGGCAGCTCAGCAGCCCGCAGGAGCCTACTTCGACAGCCTGTTTGCGAAGACCCAAAAGGCTGGCGTTGTTAATTCTAACATGGAAGATCTCCCTAGCCTGGAGCTGGGCTTGGGCGACTTGCGCCATCGATTGAGAAAGCTGCAGTCGAAACAGACCGAAAGAGCTGATGGAAAGGCTCACTACCTTCTCGCCGCCTCGGGCGTGGATCCCAGCACTGCGGCTAAAGACCTCGGTCTGCTCGATATTCAAGGCGCACGAACCGAACGACCAACACACGGATATCCCCCGGCTGATGTCGACGTCGAAACCTACTTGTCAAACCTGCAAACGAAAACGACCCTCAGCATGATTCAAGATGGCTTGGAGCGGTCATTACGCGACTTCGATAACTTCCTGGAAGATAATGTGGCTATGGAGTGGGATGCGCAGCGGAAGCGTATTTACCAACACTTCGGCATCAAGCCTAGAGAGACCTCTGTAACAGCTGGCCGCGAGTCTCAAGGTGGATTTGGAAAGTCTCGACGTGGAAAGACTCAAGGAAGCACTCCACGCGATGCTCGTAGCAGCACGTTTGGTACCTCGACTTTCCAACGATCTGTCATCGGAGCGCGATCAAGGATTGGGGCTCATCAATCTGACTTTGCCGACGTCGAGCGGGCTACAGATGGCGTTAGCAAATCAAGAAATGAAGACCAGGCCCTCCGTGAACGACAGTCGAAGCTGGCTGAAAAGGTTCGCAACCTTAATGCTTCACGTTTGGTTGGCCGCCCTTACCCCATCTTGGCTGAACTGGCAGAGATTGAGCAAAAGTCCCACGAGCCCCACGCACCTCACATTGTGGAAGCATACCGCGCCATGATTGAGATTGTTGGTGAAGATCCCGATGCCGAGACGTCGCTCAACGGTCACACTGCCAAGGAGCGCCAGTTCGCCGAAATGTATCTGGATGAAAACCCCAATTCTCAGCTTTCAGTTGAAATGAGGAAGCGCATCCTGAGCGGTGCCAACGCTTTCCTCGAGAAGCAGTTCCTTCGTGAGGTAGAGTCGCTTATTGCTAAGCATCCTCACGAGGCCAAGCTAGGTGGTCTGCCTGATATCACTAGTAAGATTAAGGCATATATCCGCTTGCGATCTGCCAGGAAAGACTTAGTTCCGGACAATACCGAGCTTCAGCAAATCCATGGCGAGTATGTTTGGGCCATTGTTTTCTACCTGATCAGATCTGGTCATGTGAATGATGCTGCCAAGTATGTCAACGACAACAGCAACCACTTCCGAGGAATCGATCGCACATTTTCGACATACCTCAACAACTATGCTGCCAGTGAAGATCGCAGAATCACTAACAGGAAACTTCTCGACCGCTGTACAAATGAATACATTCAACGATCCCGAAATGCCCCAGAGAACACAATCGATCCCTTCCGTATGGCCTGTTACAAGGTCATTGGCCGTATTGAGCTAAACAACCGCAACCTGGATGGCCTCAACACCGATATTAATGACTGGATTTGGCTGCAGTTCAACCTCGCTAGAGAAGGCGACAAGGCGTTGGAGATGGCTGGAGAATCGTACGGACTGGCAGATCTTCAGAATAGCATTAAGGAGATTGGCCAGAAGCACTTCCCCAAGACTGCCTCTGACGATAACAACGGCAGCTGTGGCATGTTCTTCTACCTGCAGATCTTATCCGGCATGTTTGAGGACGCTGTTTCTTATCTTTACCCATTTTCCTACGTCGACGCAGTTCACTTTGGTTTAGCTCTTGGGTTTTACGGTCTGCTTCGCCCCAGTGACCCGATATCTGCCTCCAATGACTTGCGCACACACAGCATCAAGGGTCTTCCGCAAATCAACTTTGGCCCTATGATCGGCTACTACACTCGAGATTTCCGAGCTGCCGATGCTGTCTCCGCGGTTGACTATCTTACACTAATCTGCCTAAACGCGGATCTGGGTGGAGAAGCTGGAGAGCGTCATAGCAGCCTTTGCCACGAGGCATTACGGGAACTGGTGCTGGAGACTCGAGAATTCAGCAAGCTCATTGGAGACATTCGACCTGATGGCCGCCGCATTCTGGGCATTATTGAGGGTCGTGGTCCATTGATTGGTCTCGATGGCCAGGATGACTTTGTCAATACCGTCACTCTGCAAGCCGCTAGCTTTGCTGATGAGAATGGCCGAATCACTGACTCTGTTCTGCTCTATCACCTTGCCGGCGAGTATGACGCAGTTGTGGCCATTGTCAGCCGTGCTCTTAGCGAGGCCATCTCTCTAGAAATTGGAGAAGACCCAATGCGCTTGATGCCCGTTAAGCCAAGGGGTGGCAACACTCAGGAGTCAGAGCAAGGCGGTAGCCTTAGCTTGGCAGCCATCGATGACCCTGTCGAGCTGGCCAAGACGATGATGACCATGTATGAGCGTGACGCAATGTTCTACCGCAACATCCAGGACCAGAACAAGATTGCTTGCCGCGTTCTGCTTGAGATGAGTGGCATCAAGAGCTTGGTGGAAGCTAGCCAGTGGGCTCAATGTCTTGATGTAAGTTTCCAATTTGTGATATTATATACATTTCTATTTTTGAACTTATTAATGCTAACGTTTGTTTTTCACAGAAAATCCGTGGCTTGGATATTCTCCCTCTCGAGGCAGGTGGAGACGCTAGCACCATCCGTGCCTACGCTTCTAAATTCTCAAGTCTCTCACAGCCCGTCTCTATTAACGTGCCTAACCTGATTATGTGGACTATCATCAGCTGTGTCAGGCAGAGAGAGCAGCTGGTCAATGGACAGTTCAGCGGCAACGAAGGCACCAGGAAGATGATGGTGGAGCAGCTGAAGCAGATGATTTTGGATTTGACGACGTACACGAGTCAACTTCGGTACAGGTTCCCGCCACATCTGCATGAGGCTCTGGCGAGGGCGTCTGCGGAGTAAATATGGGAGTTTTTGAGGGGAGAAAGAAGAAAGAGCATAAACGAGAGAGACTGATGATGACTTTGTTGATACACTTATGATTAGGCAGGCCTCAGTGAGCTGTGGGCATGAGATGGATGTATGAAGGGGTTTGGTAGATTATTAATGGAGACAATCTGGATCTATTCACGCTACGTATAGTAATTCAAGATGGACTCTTCTGAGTTAACGTTATATGGATTGTCACTACTTTTGAATGCTCGAAATTGCTTCGTATACAAAGATTTACGTTTGTCTCTTACTTCTGTGCAGAACTGATGACTTGAAAGCAGTTGTGAGATTCTAGATGAAGTAGATGAAGTAGATGAAGTAATAGGATATTTATAAAATTTGTGATGTTGGCTATGGCTGGGGTGCTGGATGATAATTCCCCTTTTTTTAAAACATCTCGTCCGTACTTCAAGCATGCTACTGCTGCAAGGGACGTTCAATTTGGTAACGACTGCGTAGCCTGATTTTCCATTTGCGTTTAGTCCAGTTCGGTGAGAAATGGATATACAAGGCGCGCACCACTCCCCCGCAGTTGGGCTGCCTGAGATTCGCCTCGTTATTTTTCGAGGCAGAATCGAGCTACTGAATTCATTCCAGTATAAGTTGCACCAGCGTCGATTCAGCTTTCTTCTCTACTTCACATTCCCACATCATATGTAGGAAGTATTTATCATTCCAATAACAACTTATATGCTTGTTACGAGATGGATAAAGTATTTACTTCTCCCGTGTTCACGCGCAATGACTACACCATCGGATGGGTATGCGCACTCTCAACAGAATTAACGGCGGCCACAGCCATGTTGGATTCAAAACATGACTTGCTTAACACTCCACCTCGGGATAAAAACAATTATACGCTTGGTTCTATTGGAAAGCATAACATAGTCATAGCTTGTTTACCAAAAGGCAAGCAAGGAACCACGTCCGCAGCGGTTGTAGCGACTCAGATGCTCGAATCGTTTCCATCAGTTAAATTTGGATTGATGATTGGCGTCGGGGGAGGTATTCCCTGTGATGACCATGATATTCGGCTGGGAGATGTTGTCGTCAGCACGCCAACAAGCTCATTCCCCGGCGTAGTTCAATGGGATATGGGCAAAGCAGAGGAAGGTAGCAGCTTTGAGCGGATTGGGTCGCTAAATAACCCTCCACGTACTTTGTTAACAGCACTGCAACGTTTAGAGACGCAACACGAAATGGAAGGCTCTATTATAGAGGAACTTATTGATGAAATGATGAAAAAATGGCCACGATTGAAACTAAAATACGCCCGACCTGATTCGCTGAAGGACATCCTCTTCGCATCAGATAACGCGCATCAGCAAGGTACAGTTGAAAAGGGGCAGCCAGGACGAGATAAAGAAAGTTGCAGTTGCTGTGATATCACAAAAAGTGTTGAACGAGAGCAAAGAGATGACGCTACAATGGTTCATTACGGTCTCATTGCATCTGGAAACAAGGTTATCAAAGACGCCATCCTCCGAGATAAGCTAAACAACGATCTCGGTGGCAATGTTCTGTGTGTAGAGATGGAGGCAGCAGGATTGATGGATACCTTCCCATGTCTTGTTATTCGAGGCATATGCGATTATGCAGACTCTCATAAGAACGACACCTGGCAAGGATATGCAGCAGCTACGGCCGCTGCTTTTGCAAAGGAACTTCTCTCGGTAATTCCTGCGCAGGAGGTGAAGAAGATGAAAAAGATCAAGCGTAAGCAGCTCTATTCTTCCAAAAATTATTTTGTTGGTATAAATTCCCATGAGGAAATCCAACCTTTGCAAAATGAAGAGGAGGAATCGCACTATGAAGAGTCAGTCAGCGACTCTGGAGGGAGCGGTGGTGGTGATGATGATGACGGTGGTAATACCAGCGATGGTAGCTAGAGGATATTTAGTATGGTTAACGAAATGATATTAACAAATGAATTCTTAGTTATTGCCAGTAAAATCGTTGAAATATCCGAGAATGTGAAAAAGATTCATCAGGATCAGGAGCGGCATGCTCGAAACGAAATCATGGAATGGCTCACGCCGATTAATTATGATGCGCAGCATCACGAGCATCTGAGTCAAAGAAGCCCAGAATCTGGCAAGTGGATTTTTAAAAATCCAAATTTCCAACAATTTCTAAACGGGGATGAGAAAACTCTGCTGTGTCAGGGCAATCCAGGAGCAGGGAAAACAATTCTCACATCTGCTGTTATTGAGCATCTCCAACACCAGCAGCCCGGTCATGACGCATTTGGCTATAGAGAAGTGATCTTAGCATTCATATACTTTGATTTTATCAGGAAAGAAAGCCAGAAAACTATCGACATCCTCGCGAGTCTTATCAAACAGCTGGTTAGAGACGAGCCTTATCTATCCACCGCTATCGAAGACCTTCAAAGCAAATACAGGGACATACCAGCTTCTTCGCGTTCGGATAAAGATATTCCGGAATTTTCTAAAATTCTTAAGCACCTCATAAACGACAATTCTAAACAGACTTTCATCGTCATCGATGCACTAGATGAATGCCAAAATGCCGATACTTTCCTGGCGGAGATATTCAAAATCATAGAGGACACAGAAGCAAAACTTTTTGCCACCACACGGCCAAACAAAAGTATTGAAAAGCGGTTTAAAAATGGACTGTTCCTTGAGATTTCTGCAGCTGTTGAAGATGTGGAAAACTATATTAAAGGCCGCCTGTCAGAGTTCAAAGTCCTGAGTGATGAAAATGTGGAGCTGAGCCAAAAGCTCAGGCGGCATCTCAAAAGAGAAATTGTCAGTAAAATAAGCAGCGCAATTGATGGAATGTAAGTTGAACGATGCTACTATTTAGAAACTCAGCTTATAGTATTTCCAGCTTTCTTCTTGCAAAATTCCACATGGATTCGCTCCGGGCAAAGACAACGCCCGCCCAGATCAGAAGAACGCTTGAAGTCCTCCCCAGGGGGCCGCACGCATACCGACAAGCATATGAGAAAACCATTAGCCGAATTCGCTGCCAGCAAAGTGAGAATCGGCAGCTGGCTAGACGTACTCTCCAGTGGCTCGCCTGTGCTGCGAGAGAATTTACAGCTTTGGAGCTGCGTCAGGCTTTGGCGATCAAAAGCGATAGCGGCTTATTACCCAGTGAAGAAGAATTCGAAAGTACCATTGTCATGGTTGAAGTTTGCATGGGGCTAGTTATAGTCGAGAAAGAAAGCGGTATCATTCGATTGCTTCATCATACAGCGCTCGAATACTTACAACAAAATATGACCTGCATATGGAGTTTAGAACATTCAGAAACATTAGAAGCTCCTCTTCCAGCTCCAAAGACTCCTAAAGACGCTATGAATGAAGCACACCAAGCCATTGCTAGAGTATGCATCAAACATCTCTCATCTAGAGATATTCCAGATTCATTCATCTTTCAGCACATAAGCCATCATGTCAAATATCCATTTTGTTGTTATGCTAAAAAATACTGGGCTTACCATTGGAACGAGGGCCTCAGCGAGATAAGTGTTCCCGATAGCATGCGCCAGATAACTGCTGCATTTCTGCGGAACAAATTCATGGCTGCTCTAATCAGCCCTTTCAGCATTAAAGACATAGGCACAATGACTATGCTCCACTTTGTCGCTTTTTTTGGGCTGACTAGTATGATTGATATCTGCTTAACCAATGGTGATGATATACATGCTACGACGAGCGCAGGAGAAAATGCTCTATGGTTTGCACTGATGGGCAACCATGAAGGGACATCAAAAGCACTGTTGAAAAGAGGTTCAAAGGAGGCTGTTGTTGCTGTTGATGATTTTAAAAGGAATTATTTGTCCTCACTAAATCTGGCGATCAAGAACAAAATGAGGATAGCTGTGGATCTCTTACTGGATAACACTCATGACGCCAGAGTCAATCCCGAGAAAGAAAAAGAGGCGTTGTATCTGAATGAGCACCCTACAATGACTGCATTACTAGCCAGCGCAGAAAACGGCAACGCGGACATGACAAATTCGTTATTATTACATGGAGCAGACGTTAAGGATCGCGTGGAGGGATGCTTTGAGAGATCTCGGCCTTATAAATGGCTACCACCAATAATATCAGCTGCTGCAAATGGAGACGTAGAGATGGTCGAGATGCTCCTTGCACGCGGAGCCGATATACACGCTAAATATGCGTTCACAGCATGCAGTGATTGCTACTATCCAGAAGGTGCCACGGCGTTCACGATAGCCGCCATGAGGGGCAATGACGCTGTCATAAAATCTCTGCTAAGAGTTAACATTATTGCCGTCAATGAAGAGGACGAAGAATGTAAGACACCGTTCTACTGGGCCATTTGCGAGGGAAATATATCTACAGCGAACATAATAATGCGCAATGGTGGGAAATTATACAATCAAGGCACAAATCTAGATCCAGGATTGCCAGCACATGTTTCATTAATCAATGGAAAGCCTAGCTTAATTAGAGTTTGGGGCTTCGATAATGTGCATATTGATATCAGTGAGTGATTGCTCTGTATGGATGTTTTCAAGGTGATTCTGGCTTACCATGATCAGCTCACGATTTATACGATGCATTTGAGGACTCCGGTTTCCTTCAAAATTTTCTAACCTTCTATAGCACATCGCCTAGCACATTATTCATTCCTTGTGTATGTACTTGACCCAAATGAAAATGCCCTTGGTTAGGCAAAAGCTTACCTGCTCTAAGAGGTTGGCCAAGACCCTCGACAAGGCTATTGCGTGGGGCAAATATCACACATCAAAATATGACAAGGCAGCCATCCGGGAGTCTCACACGAAACTAGCGCAGGAAGTTGAAGGAGAGGGTCTTTGGGGAGACCTGATACAGGTAAGTATTAAAGATACTTGCCGACAGATCCTTTATTGACATGTCATCTAGCTTGCAATTTATCTTGACATGCCCTCTCTGAAGTTTTTCGCTGCTGATGGAGGATGGTTTTATCACAATGAGATTCTTCATATATAGCATTCAAAAAGAGGTGTCTCTTTTCAAGGGTGGGTTATCTTTGATCATACGTTTTATGCAACCAGCACTGTCTATGAGCCTTTACACGCGGGCTAAGGCCATTTGGTCTTGTAAGAAAAAGGCACACAATTGCAGTTGCCTTTAGAAATCGAACAAAGTCTTTGCATCAACTTCATCTACTTCATCTACTTCATCTACTTCATCTACTTCATCTACTTCATCTACTTCATCTACTTCATCTACTTCATCTACTTCATCTACTTCCAGAACATCATGCATACAATTACATGTATAGTTTCCTTTTATTATCTCCTACCTTTGTTGTAGTGAATAGCACCCGCTACTCTTGCATAGTTAGAAAATGCGCATTTATGCAGGGGCCACTAGACAAACAATCGAATAATGGTTGCCTAAATTCAACCCGTAGCTTTGTGGCATCGAGTGGCTGTAAAATGGCTGTAAAATGGCTGTAAAATGGCTGTAAAATGGCTGCAGTAGGCACGGATAGAACCCGCAGCTATAACTATACGAGCGCTCTATCGCGAAGGATTCAATCCTTCAGCGACCACTAGTGCCAGGTAGTTTGGCGGCACGTGCCAGCCGTCGCCAAAGCCAACTGCTAGCGCCCTTTATGACTCGCAACATGGCTATGGGCACCCGCCCACCTGATTCAGCAAGCGCCTGTTCATAGGCCAGCCGGATGTCAAGGAGACCAAGCACCTCCATCTCCACCAACCAGCCCCATGCAGCAAAGCCCGTCCGTGTTTTGCGACGCCCCTTGCTGGCCTGCCATTCACAGAGGACGAGACACAAGTACAGAGTACGGGTGCCTGCCACTTTTGCCTCTCTCGCTGCAGCTGAAGCTGAGGCTAGGCAGCATCTAGACCGATTAGTTCGATTCGGAGACACGGGTGGAGCATCTTTCGGTGCATCTCACTCGCTCGGCTGCCGAGCAGCGCATCGTGATCGGCTCGCTCAACCTTACGACGCACCATTTCTCTCGCCCATGATACCAATACACCACTAACACGCATATCGACACCCGCGTACAGGTACCGGTACGTCGGACCCCTGAGGCCCGGGTCCTTGGGACCGGGACAGGCTCCGGCCCTTTGGACGTGGAGCATGGTTGGCTGGCTCATCGTTAGCTGTTACCGAAATAGTATTACCATCTATTCTTTATGGACATCGAATCCGCTAGACGGGGCAAGTCAAGTCCCGTAGCAGGAGGCTCAGTTGATAGCGGCAGCCCCATCGCCATCGAAGCCATCAAGCCTGAGTCTTCGGCCACCGCATCACCCCTAACATCAGCATCAGCGGTGAATCTCAATGGCACAACGACGGCTGGGGCTTCTGGTGCCTCGGAGCCCATGGAGACGACGGAAACAGACGAGCTAGAGAATGTGGCCAAGAAGAGGAAAACCGGCACGGGAAGCAGAGGTGTTGCAAACTTGACGCCAGAACAATTGGCTAAGAAAAGGGCAAACGGTAAGTGTTTGCTATGTCTCTTCTATTTACGCCCCCCTTTACCTATTACGGAATGTTTCTTTTTGATATTACCACTTTTGGAACTGCTGCACGTTTATATGTACCTATTTGCTCGTATGACTCGTACTTATACCAGCCAGTGTCTTACATCTTTCTATTTCTGTACCTTCTAGTATCACTAATTGCTAACAATAATCTCTCTCTCATTATATAGACCGTGAAGCACAACGCGCTATTCGAGAAAGGACTAAGAATCAGATTGAACGGCTTGAGAAGCGCATCCAGGAGCTTGAAAACCAGAAGCCTTACCAGGATCTCCAAGTTGTAGTGCGTGCCAAGGAGGCGATAGAGGCCGAAAATGCCGAAATCAAGAGGCGGCTCGCCACCATTATTAGCATGCTGCAGCCCATAGTTGGTACAAGTAAGCTCCGGCCTTTATCATTATCAACACGCGTGTTTGCATTTCTTCGATGAGTCTAACAAAGTCAGGTATTCCCGGTGTACCATCTGCGGTCCCATACGCCGCAGCACCTACAGCCGTGCCAGTCACGAGTACCGTCCCTTTTCATCCCGCATCTCCAGCGGGAGGAGCCGCTCAGCCGGCTCAACAGACCTGGTCAAGTGCTGGTAGCAGCTCATCGCCGCCATCTCGTCGAGTTGGCCTTGCCGGGCCTACTGACGAGGGCACACGAGTTCTATTGGAGCAGCAAGGCCACTCCCTTCGGCACGGCTTGGACTTTGGATCAGGTCGATTTGATCTCAACGTCGTGCTTGACCCTACCCAGGCCATTCCGAGGCTGAAAAGGGGCCGTGATGGAGCACAAGATACTGGGGAGTACCACCACGTGGCTATGAAGCATGACTGGACGCAAGTGAGCCAGGATGATGCACGGTCTGCATGGGATCCGTCTATGGCCATTCCCTCTCCTGGTTCCGATCCAGCTTCTGGAATACTACCGAAATCTGTTCCGAGTCGGCCAGCGCCCAGCTCTGGTCCAGGCCTTGATAGCAGCGTGCCAAATATCCCATCAGTTCCATATCCAGGCGCACAATCTGCCAATATCACGGAATCTATCCCTCTATATGCGCGTCCTTTACGCAACTGCGAACCCACCTGTCCACTGGACGCTCTGCTTCTTGACTTTCGCAGCGAACGTCAGCAGCGCGCCGCTGAGGGCTACGAGCCCAGCGAAGTAACCGGCCCCCAGTATCCATCCGTTTCTTCTCTGCTCAACCCGGCAAATAGCCAAAACAGTCACCCAGTATCCAAGGTCTTCACGGACATCCTAACCAAATTTCCCGAAATCTCCGGCTTACCGGAAAAAGTAACCATTCTTTACCTCATGTTCATTTACATGCGGTGGATGATATCACCAACAAAGGAAAATTATGAGCGCTTACCGGAATGGATTCGCCCACTGCCATGCCAACTCGATATAGCACACCCGACGTGGATGGACTACCTGCCATACCCAGAGATGAGAGAGAGGGTAATTCTGGCCAACAACCCCACGATTTTCTACTTTGACAATTGGTTTCTTCCGTTTACATCCACCTTTACCATCTCTTGGCCTTACGAAGATGCGCATACTCTACTGAGGAATCCAGATTCTGATGAGCTTATGATTAATCCCGTGTTTGAGAGCCATATGCGCAATTTGGATAATTGGAAGGTGGGAAGGGCGTTTGCTGAGGCGTTCCCCATGCTGGTCGATACGTGCAACTTTTGGGACGATACGAATCAGCAGCAAGGCCCTAAATAATTCCTTCCGGCCAAGGCAGTCAGGAATACTAGGAAAAATGAGGGAGATGGGGGTGGAATAATATTTAACCACCCTGGAGGATCTTTTGCTTCGCATCCGGCTAGTTTGGGTTAGAGACTTGGGTGGATCACTTGTGAGAATGACTATTGCGCCACGCATCATACATACTCATACTATATATATATACACGACCAACATGCATTGTAGCATACTTAATGTAACTGTTTATTAATGCCTCATAATCTCATACAATAATGATTCCAACTCCGTTGATTCATCCCAGTAGAATCTTTTGTTTTTGTGACCTCGCAGCCATATCCCATATCCCATGTATCCGGTAACCAAGTCCACATCATCGTAGCAAGCCTTTATCCAGCCGAAAACAGCGCATGCGACGATAAAAAAAAAAAAAAGATAGAAAAGACCGCGAAAGTATAACGCCGGCCAGAAAAAGGACCAAGGCTAAAGAGTAGCAAGCCGTGTCGTATTCGTAAGGAAATCGTAGGTTAAAGGTTCAGCCAATCCGTGTATGCTGGCGAATGACAATTGCAAAGAGCAGTCGCAAAGAGGGAGAGAACAAAAAAAGAAGAAAGGAAGAAGGAAGAAGATCAGATAATACGTTCGGCAATGCGATCGGTAAACTGGTTTATCTTGACAGGAACTCGCATCTCCTTGAGAAAGTACTGCAACGCCCGCACCTTGACGGCATTATCCACCGAGGCCAGCAGCTCGCGATTTGTAATGTTTGTATTCTCCTTCGTGACCGTCTCGTAAATCTGCTTGCGCTGCTCCTCGGACAGCTTCTTCGGCTGGCCGGGTCTCGATATGCTCTTGTTGTCGCTGCGATCGGCTTCCTTCTTCACGGTGTACCTGATTGTCGATATCGGGATCTCTGGATGGATCTGGTGTATCCGCTTGTAGCCATAGCCAACGCTATAAAGCTCGCAGATTCGCGACCGCAAGGTCGGTGAGAGTTCTTTGCCGCGACGACCCCCCATTGCTGTCTGTCTGTATTGTATTGTGTTGGTTTCTGGTTTGTCGCATTAAAGAAACAAAAGGCGTTCACAAAGAAAGGCATCCAATTAAAAGTGTCATCTACTCCACGGGAGGATTTTCTGCCAAGAGAGCTTGGCACAGGTGCCAAGTTACGGGGCCACGAGCGGGCGGGCTGTGCAAGTCATAAGGTTATTAAATAGCCAAGTTTCGCCCTTTGTCATATATTATAAATTTTCCTTTTAGCAGCAAAGAGGAAGCTGGTGTTCATGCTGAATATTAATTATGAAAAAAAGGGATTACGGCAGCAAGCTTCCTCTTCTTCCCTAGCCCGCCATTACATGCAGGGAGGGAGCTGTGGCTTGGCAGCGGGTGTGAGCAGCGGACATTATTTAAACTATAAATAATTGTTCCGGGGCAGAAGAGAGGTTGCCTCCCTAGCGCGGGAAAAAGGTCTTATAAGCTGCAATAGCCCCCAAGGGTTATAAAGGCTATATAACTATAAACGTTGTTTAGAATAAATACTATTTTACCTTTTGTGAACTATTATAACGTACTATTTCCTTTGAATTATGATGATTCATTGCAGTTTTCTTAAGAAAGAGGCTCTAATATGTCTCGAACGCTGTAATTGATTTCTCCGGCGTGGTGGCCACTATATCTCACACCACGGACGGCGCCCCCGAAATGTATGTACGGCATATACCCGATCCCGTTAGCCTCAATCTTTGGTGCAACCCAACTCTCACGGGGTTGACGTATGTAGAGCTGCATTGAGCATATACCGAACCCATATCGGATAACGTGATCCGGATTTAGCACCTATCGTTGTTATAATGAAGAAACGTAAAAGGAAAAATAAGCATGGGCAGATACCGTATACTCTCGCAAAATTGGACTGTGGGTCTTTCTTTATAAAGTATCAGGGTGGCTGTCTTCGGTAACCACTTGACTGATTATAGTAAATAGTGGAAGGATTTCCATCAATACCCACAGTCCAATTTTGCGAGAGTATACGGTACTCTATTTCCCCGCCAAGCCTCGCCAGGCTGCAGCTCGTCTCACTCTGCTCACCGACTACAAACATGTCACTCTCTCGATATAGTAAGTTACTATTCTTCTAGGTCGGCGATTATGCATAAACATTTTGGAGAATGTCGCCGATTAGAGAAACATGGGGGGAAATTTTATTGGAAATAATCTGCGACTGCGTGTCCAGCAGCCCCTTGAAAGTTAAAAGTTACTGCATCAAAGCTTCGCCTTGAAGGATTGGGAAATCTCACAACATAGATCCGTCCAACAGATGACAGGATGGAAAAAGGTACGCTTTTTCTTTGGTAAACCGAAATTGCCGAAATAGCCGTGATTGCCGCAAGTAAAGCTAAAAACTAGAACAATCTCACCAAAGGAAGGGCTCAAGCTGAAAGTACGATTGGCATAGCTGCTGGGCCAGCAACTTGGAGAAAACTTCATGAGCCACAGTTCAACAGACACAAAGTTGTGGAAGTCTTCATCAGCGTACTGCAACGTTTCATGTTTGGCAATGGTTCTTATACCTAGTATCAGACCAGATTGACGGTCGTCAAGGGACGATGTTATAAGACCCTTGTCGTATGATTGTAAGGCTAACCCTATCGATCCAAAACAGGGCTTCTCAATAGATGACGTTACATCTTTTCCGATAGTAGTTCCATCCGCTCGGCGTTTAATCAGTAAATAATCGCATACGCCCTGGATACGCCCTGGGTACGCCCTGTAAGGAAATGGCTAGTCCTTAAAAGCCAGCAAATAATACTCTATACCCACGTCTGATAGTGCATAACAATGACCAACCAATTCGCCAAAACACCCAAAACAAATATATCCTGTATAACAATCCACCCCAAAAGAAACTGAAAAAAAGAAAAGAAAAGCAAAGAAGTCATCAACCACCCATTATTCGTCAGAGTTGCCAATTGGCGCGCATCCAAACTTCCTCAGAAGGGGCCCCTTGGCCACATACAAGCTCGGCATCTTCTCCCCGGCCAGGGTCTGGAACATCATCGCCTTTACAGGGTTCTCGGCCTGAAGGATCTCCAAGGCGTTTCCGGCGCGCAGAATGCGGCCCGATGTTAGGGAGAAAAGCTTGACTGTACCGTTGTCTTGTGCCGAAGCCACAAGATTGAGCTCTGTGGATACATCCCAGCCGATGTGGTAGTGTGCTGCGTTGCGATAGTCAGGAAAATCGAGTAAAGGGGATGAAATAGTCCGGCCAACAGGATTGGTCTTGTCAGATTGGAAGAAGCGCGTGTCATAGACTGACATTTGGTTTTGCAGGCCTGCGACTATAACCTGGTGCGGGTTGATGCTGCGGACATGAGCGATAGATGAGCCGTGCTTAACGTGGCTCCATCCAGCTGCTGGTGTTCTGAGATCTGATATCCAGAGCTGAGGCTGTCTGCCGCCGGCAAACAGCACGTTGTGATTACCAATTTGAAAATCTTGAGAGAAAATCTCCTGGGGGTGCCAGGGACCATGCCGCGCCCTTGCCCGCTTACCCGGCCTATTCCTTCGGCCATGATCGACCTTTGTCGTCGAGTCGATGCTAGGGGGAACGTCATTGGTAGAGATCCATCCGAGCGTTTCATCAGAACGAACGCGCAGGATGCCGTTGCTTGTGCCCACAACGCAGAGGAGATTGGATGATGCCGGCGCAGGCGTGCTCTGATGCACATACCAATGGGGATTACTGGATGGTCGAAATAGAAGCTTACGATAGCCGTCAGCTGTTTATGCAACGTCAGTTTAATATTTCAAGGAATAGAGAGAATCATATGATCATGCAACGTATAGTATGGGGGAGGGAAAGGGGGGCATGACATACTCCCACCGAGAAGCCAGTGGCGTGCACCCTTGTGATCAGTATCAACAGGAGGAGAGAAAACAATCAAAGCAAGGCCGTGACCGGGTTCTCGTGAGGTGAGGAGAAGCTTGTGAGATGGCTGGTGGTATTTGATGGAAGACATCTGCGGGCAGTGAATCATCTCTTGGTGCAGCCTTGATGGATCCCTCTGACCAGCTGGTATATTTATCAGGCTATGGTTGTCTAGCATTAGCATCATATATCTACCAAGAAAGGTTAGAACAGGAAAGAATAGAGACACTCACTTCTCATGTTTATCTGTATCAACGTATTTTCCCACCAGCATCTCCTCATCAAGAGCTAAAAGGTTCACCTGTTTAGCTTTCACAGCCAACACAATCAATGGGCAAGCCAAGGAAACTCACTGGCATATGCTACAGCCGACTCAGTACCGCAGTCCTTTCCACTAACATAGAAGCACGGCATATGCGGATACGTATTCCAAGTCATGCTCGGCGCAAACGCAGTTTGGCCCTTGTCTGTCAGCTCTCGAGCCCACATTGCCGCCGCAACGTCTCCATCTTCAACTCGCCCCCTTCCGTACTCAGCGCTCCTCTGGTGCCCTGTCTCACGGGTAAATAACCCCGAATTTACAATGTCATTTCGTAAGACACTGCGCTTGATATGGTTCTTGGTCAGCTGCGCCCTATTAGACGCTTCCTGGGCAACTCGGGATTCAACTTTGCGCCGCTTGACGGATTCAGCAGACCACTGAGCGGAAGAGGGCGCAGTCTGAGATTTTTCAATTTTGAAATACTTCTTCTTCTCTGGATCTATATCCCCACATGTTAGTCATTGAGAGGCTCGGGAAAAGAGTAGTAAACTATAGAGGTGAATTAAACAGGCAGCTCACCATAGTAATAGCCTGGTATCTCTACAGGAGCGCTAGCACTCATAGTCTCAAAGACGACTTCGTCCAGTATCTGCGTTGAACAGTTTTACGAATCGGGAATAAAGGCTCTTCAAGCTTTGAAACGGCGAGCACAGCAGTCACCATTTGTCTTTATGCAATCAGATTTTGAGGATGCAAATGGAAATTCTCGCCAATCTTTTGAAGAAGGAATGACATTGACGCTGCAAAAAGACTTCCTAATTCTTTTCCTAGCGTATGAATGAGGCAACTTGCCAAAGTCGGAAAAAGTGGGTTGTATCACGTGATACTACTCTACTGGCCATCTTTCAATGAATGAAGACAAGATACAAATACAACTTACTATGTGAACTCGAGATGTATTAAGCATCGTTTCACAAGGCATTCGTTAAGATACGGTTTATCATGTATTAATTCATAAACTTCACAACTCGCAAAAGCTAAAATCAACTTTTCACATTAAAACATTTGTCCACATTACATCAATTTCATCGCGCACATCAAGGTGACATTACTTTTACTTTGTCTTCATTAGCTGTCTATTAGACCATCATAGGGTATGAAGTTTGCCCCCATCCCACTTCAGACGAGTCCATCTTTAGATACGACTCATACAGTACATTTAAAACATTTAAAAACGGAAACATGCAAGGCAACAGGCCTGCGGGTATGTAATAGAGTGTATTTACTGAGACTTTTCGTGCTGGGTAGAGACACGCTGCAGAGAAACAACTGTAAAAAATGTAGAGTTAGCAATCGTGTTACACGCAGTAAAGAGTAGATGGATATTAACTTACCAAAATCTTCCAAAGATCGCTGCTTCTGGTTTGTCTTAGGGGACTTGCCATGCATGAGGTTGTCGAAGCCTGCGCTTCCCTGGAGGAAGTAGTAGAGACCACCCATGATGGAGAAGATACCGAAAGAGAAAATCCAGACACGCACAACGGCAACAATGCTGGTCTGCTCGCCAATGAACCATCCAAAGATACAGAAGAGAGTAGCAAGGATGTCGACGACCAGGATAGCACCGCTGAGCTGCCATGAGGGGATGGAAGACCAGAAAGGACCGTTGGCACGGGTGATGAAGATCAGCCAGTTCTCAGTGAGAGAGATCTCAAGGAAAAGGACCTCGTCAATGTTACCAAAGTTCTGGACGATACCGCCGTTCTGGCCACCGGCGTACATGGTGGTAAGGGCAATCCAGGTACCGACAGCAAGGACGGCACCGAGGAGGACGGACATACCCCAGAGTTTGGGAAGGTTCCACTTGACGGGAGTCTGGGAGTAAGGGGCGTTATCGTAGGCAATGGCCAGGGTAGCGATATCGGCAAAGATGGCAATGAAGACGACCAGCTCAATGTTCAAAGATCGGTTGAGGATGGCAATCCAGAGACCCAGGAAGATCTCCATGTGCAGAGACAGAGCGATACGGTAGACAACGTAGGCGTACATACGGTGGAAGATTTGACGAGAGGTCTTGAGAGCGTCAATGATGGCACCGAGACCAGGGGCAAGGAAGACAATATCGGCAGCAGAACGGGCAGCATCAGAGGCACCCTCGACAGCAATACCAGTATCAGCCTTCTTCAGAGAGGGAGCATCGTTGACACCGTCACCAGTCATGGCAACGAGGTAGCCACGCTGCTGGAGAATCTCGACGACAGCGTACTTGTGCTGAGGGAAAACTTCAGCGAAACCATCGGCAGCCTCAACGAAATCGTAAACCTCAGAACCGGGCATGTCACCACCGCCACCGAGACCAAGACGCTCAGCGTTGTAGACGTTGGTACCGAGACCGAGCTGACGAGAAGTCTCACGAGCGATACCGACGGCATCACCAGTCAACATCTTGATGGACAGACCGAGCTGCTTGGCTTCGTTGATAGTGCGGGCAGTGTCGTGACGAGGAGGGTCAGAGCAAGGCATTATACCAAGAATCTCCCAAGCACCCTCACCACGCTTGCGGGCGACACCAAGAGAACGGAAACCACGGGTAGCAAACTCAGCGACACAGTTCTTGTAAGCCTTGTCAATCTCCTCGGGGATGGGGTGGTCCTCCTCGACGGTCTTGAGAACGAAAAGAGGAGCACCCTTGACACAGGTGATGCGCTCGCCCTGGGGAGACTCAACAACAGCGGTAACCTTCTTGGAGACAGGGTCGAAAGGGTGGAAGTCGATGACCTTGTACTTGGACAGAACGCTCTTGGCACGAGGGTAGTACTTGAGGGACTTGAGGAAAGCCTTGTCAATGGCGTCGATACCCTTCTTCTTGCGGGAAGCAGCCAAGCAAGCAGTGAGCATGAGATCATCGGGGTCAACACCCTGGACGGTGTAGGGCTCAGAGAGAGAGAGCTTGTTCTTGGTCAAAGTACCGGTCTTGTCAGAGCAGAGAATCTCGACACCAGCTAGGGACTCGATAGCGGAAAGCTTCTGGACAATGGCCTGCTTCTTGGCGAGGTAGGCAGCACCGACAGCCATGGTGGTGGTGACGACAGCGGGCAGACCGACGGGGACACCAACAATAGTAATAGCCAGGGTGAAGCGCAGAATATCGACAATGCCGTTGGATCGGTAGAATGAAGAAATCCAGACGACGAGCAGGGTGAGGATAACCAGGATCAGAAGAACTGTACCAATGCCGTTGAGAACTTCAGTGAAGTGACCAGTTCCACCAGCGGACTGAGAAACGAGAGCAGCGGCGCGACCAACAAAGGTGTTGTCACCAGTGGCGGTGACGACCACAAAGGCCTCACCACGCTTGACAGCAGAGGAAGCATAGCAGTTGTCGTTCTTGTGCTTGTCGACAGCGAGAGACTCGCCAGTAATGGCGGACTGATCGACCTGGAGGAAAGCGCCCTCAGTGACAATGCGACCGTCGGCGGGGATGATCGTACCCTCCTCAACCTGCAGGATATCACCAGGGACAACTTCGGGGGCCTCAATCTCCTTCAGGGTACCGTCACGGAGAACGACAGCCTTGAGAGCGAGAGTCTTCTTGAGTTCTTCGACAATGGAACCAGCCTGGAATTCCTGAATGAAACCAACACAGGCGTTGAGCAGGAGCAGAGCGCAAATGACACCGAAATCGACCCAGTCCTGGAGACCGGCAGCCAGAACAGCGGCAGCCTGTAATTGGTAATAGTCAGCACATGGATACACGTATTCGTAAACGACGTTTTTAAGGTGCGATTTTGCCTATCGGCGATCGACGGGCGGCAGGGAAAAGAGTGGAGCGGGTGACATCTTATTGAGTGGATCGACATTCTTGCCCCCCCACATTCATAATATTTGGAGCAAAGGGAAACGGGCTTAAATCAGGTCGACCAGGCCAATTGGGCCAATGAGCGCAAAAGCCGAACAGAGCTCGTGTGGAGCCAGCAATCTAAGCTCAAAGCCAAGCGCGGAAGAGCGAAAAACAAGGCATTGGAGGGAAGGGTAGGCCGTGTCGGGGGAACACGGTTTGATACGTCGGAAGAGAGTGTGGCAGTGTTGGTGAGAAGGATGGCGAGATAAATCATCTCAGTGGAGAAAGCAGCCAATAGATCGCAAAGAACTAGACAAATAGAGAAAAACTCACCTCCATGACGAACTGAATGGGACCAACGAAGAAGCCAAGGAACTTTAGCAGCAAGTTCTCCTTCTCTTCTTTCATTTGGTTAAGACCGTACTTGCGACGGCGGGCGATAACCTCAGCCTCGGTCAGACCAAGTCGGCTATCGGTTTGAAGCATGTCCTCGGGGACGACACGCGCACCAGTGCTAGGACTGGTCTCTTCTTCTTCTTCTTCGAAGGCATGGCCATCCTCGGATTCGAGATCCTCGATCAAGGCGTCAATGTCCTCGTCTTCATCCTCCTCTTCGCCGGAGGCATCCTTCTTGGGAGGGACTGCCTCGGTGGGTGGCTGAGCACGCTTCTCGTCAAAGTTGCCCGATTCTATATTCATGTCGAGCGCGGGCGCGCCGACGGCCTTGTCCTCCGCCATGGCCAAGTATTAAAACGATAGAGGCGCTCTGATGCGAATTCTGACTCTGGTGATTATAATGCAAAGTGCTGAAGGAAAGAGTTTGGCGAGGGATTATAGGAAGAAATGACGCGGGGATCCTTCAATTCTTCTGTAGGTGACGACTGAGAGGATTGTATTATTATTATTAGGGGAAATAGTAAAAGTAGTAAGGAGGATGGAGGATGGAGGATGGAAGGGAGAAAAAGTGGCTTGTAACACCGCACGAAGAGAGGTCCTGGGGAACGCTTTAACTCAACGTATTCGTGGGTGAAGAAGAAAGGGAAAGAGAAAGCTATGCAGACCCGGGGCGAGAGCTTCTATTTCAATGGCAGCTTTGTGACTTTCCCAGGGACGAACGAGACTCTGTCGGTGCAGGCGCTATGCGAGCCCACAGTTTTTTGTTTTTGACGGGACCCAGGCACGGCGAAGACTGGGGCACGCCAGCATGGGCCCGTGCTAGGGCGAAAGCGGTACCCTGGAGTTACAACGCACGCAGCCGGCGACGGTGCGGGTGATAGCAGGCGCGCACTGTAGGGCCACTTGGGGGCTCGGCGCGGTACGTACCAGTTTAGCGTGCAGACTGCCCCTGTCGCCGTCCCTTTTCCACGAGCATGAGTCCCAATTCCCGTAATAGACGTTTCTGCTGCCTGCATTCATACTATGTTGTTTTGCACAGTATATCGCTTGGCGTTAGCTCTCCCTCTCTCCCTGGCAAATTTAGTCCCGGTATTGAGGGATAAAAAAGAAAATAAGGAAAAAGAAAACCTTAACTGGGCAAAAGCAAGCAAGCGAGGGAACAAGCAGCATCAAACCTTGGCTGGAAATCTAGCCGACCCCTTACTAGTATAGCTCTCTCTACTGTATTTCGCATGTATCTCTTTCTCCCACCGACTGCACATGCTAGCACACGAGATGGAGTAGTACTTGCACATGCAGACATGCAGCCGTCCATACGAACGACCCGCCAGCATGCACTGTAAATGTCGGTGGCGGCTGAGTGGCCCGCTACAGTGTCCATCAAGGCCTCACCGCACTCGACAACACGACAGAGTAGCACCAAATTCACCCAGGAGCGGACCTCAATAGCCCCAGCGTAGCTATCGATTCCTTGCTAGTCCAGCTGGCGGAGACGGCGCACCCTTTCGGAAATGCTTTGGCGCTGACTACGACGATAAGTGCTCAATGGCGAGACACTAGGCCTTGTGTGCTACCGTACTTTGTACTTGGCAAAAGTATTCTACTTTACTGATCAATGCCATCAATGGTGCTAGCTCTGCAATCTGCTATTGCTGCTCCCGTAGGACGCTCCAGATGCTGTGTTTGCTGTTTACATACACGCCTATTTGGGTTCTTCTCTGCCTCGTATGTACACGTATAAGATGCCTGTGTCATAGATACTGCCGCGGTAACTTTGTAGGTGCCCAATTGTATAAGTCAACAGATTTCAATCCCTCAAGGATCACTGGATCAACGTAAAACTCACCCAATAGAGACTTGAACGTACTTGGATATTCTAGATACCGAGCTGGAAGTGCCGATATTAGCCCATCTGCTACTTGTGCCATGCAATACGCTTGCGCCAATTCATTCCAGCGTGACAGCTAAGAGTGCCTCATACATATGGAGACTAGCAGCAGTAAAAACAACGCAGTATTCATATCTTATTGGTATCAGCGGCAGCATACAGCAAATGAAGAGCGCAATCACAAAAAGGAGATTGGCCAAGAGAAAATAGTCAAGCGCTTACAAGAGTGTCATTGTGGTTCCCAAGTGCACTAGCCACGACGTATTATGTGCTAATTAATTGCATGACTGTACAATGTAGCACTGGTAGTGCTCCCTCAGTACCTTATTCTACAGCCTAATATGTACTTTATTTGTCGTCTTCTTGTAGGTGGATATGGGGATCGTCCAGCACTGATACAACAATCAGTAGTCTGTGGCATTAAATTTCAGGTGGGCTCTGCCGTCGCCATAAAACCTAATGCCCAACTTTACTTGCAATATCCGCCTCTAGCATCGCCCGCTACTAACGGTCCTGGCGTTTTCTTGGCTGAACCAATTTGCTCTGCCTCCCGCTTGGCAGTAATTTGCTCTGCAGCCTAGAGTCAAGTCTTTTTTTTGTTGTTGTTTTGTCCTTCGCTTGCTCTCTTTCGCTGAGGCATTTTCCCATTGCTCGCTTCCCATGATGACAGCAACGCCGGGCTTGGCCTCCCTACTGCTGGAACTTTTCTGGTGGGGGTTTAGCACTCAGCGGTCAGCGAGCCCCAAGCACGGACGGGCCCTTCGCGAACCGCACCTTGTTGATGATCTGTGGGCGCTTTTGGCCCCAAGCCCCTTGGTCCTGCTTGGGGGGCCCAGGCCTTGTGCTGTTGCTTTACGGCGTTTTTCGCTGCTATCTGTGGATGTTATGCTTTTTTATTTTTAATTTTTTTCTTAATTTTTTTCTTCTCCTCTGCTTGCTCAGTGCCCTGTGTTGTTTCTCGCCACCGCAAAATTTTTGTTTGCGCGCTCTCGCCTAAGCATGATAGCAGGAGCTCCATGCAATTTGATACAGCATACTCAATTTGATTTCATCCTACCAGCTTAGCCAATGGTACTCGTAATGCGTAATGCTCCCTAGTGCCAAGCACCGAGCCAATTACTCATGCTGTTGGTTCTCTTCAGCGTATACAAGCGTCCAATCGGCCGACAAACTAAAGCAGGTACCTGCATTTACCGCAATGTTCCTTTGCATTTCTACGTATCCCCCACCCCATGGGGACACCACACGAGCTGGGAATCCCATATTGACACTATCTGGGGCCAAAGACACGACAGCAGCAGGAGAACGACGGTCACCGCCAGCCTCTGCGATAGCGCAGCGGTAAAGTGGAGGAGCGTCGTATGCATCCGAGCTTCGAACGCAGTTCTTCTGCGCTGGCATATGGATTCTATGCACGTACTCGAATAGGCTGCTAGATCCTCTACCCCCAGCCACCTGCGTTACCGGCAGTGCTCATCGGTTAGGCCCTCGCACCTCGTACTCTGCTAGCTGATCGGCTTTGTTCTCGTCGCTTTTATTCGCCAATTCGCCTGCCGGCTCACGATGATCAATGCGGCAATCCCTCCCGCGGTATCGCGGCCCTGCGGCTGTACCAGGAATTACCAGCGATTGCTCCCTGCCCAGGCCAAGCCAAGCCAAGCCAGCCAGTGGTCTTACTAACAGAGCTGCTTCATCTAAAGCATCCGGCCGGGCGGCGCTTCCACTAACTATCACGCCTCGACCTGTTTCATTTCATCAGCCGTGAATCATTTCCCATTCTTGTACCATTTCCATTCTTGCTACAGCCTGCTGAGTAGGATTCCATCCTCCATAGTGTGCCAAGATAAGAGCAGCAGAAGTCTTCGAGTACATGCCATGGATATTTTAAGCTTGACCCGAGGTCCATCCAGCTGCTGTGCTCGCATTCCTGCGACACTGTCTCTCTCTCTATGTACTTGTCTCAGCTGACAAAACAACAAAGAGTAGGAATTCGGGACTGCTCCCTGCTCTGCCGTACAGTCTGACAGGCCGTGCGCGCGCGTGGCCGACCGGGCATGGAGCAGTTTTGCGCCGGCAATCGTAGCTGTCAGTCTGCCAAGCCTTGTTTTTATTTATGTTGTTGTTTTTGTTTGTTTGCGAGTCCACATGGTCGCTCCCTGCCCTCGCAATTTCATTCTTGATTTAGATCAGCTATCGTCATAGACAGAGAGAAGCACCGATCACGAGTACGTACATGGTGCTAGTTTTACTGCTCTTCAGCTTGGTAGGGAGCAGCATTGATTGTAATCTCTGTCACTCATTCATACCATCCATACCAGGTACATGGTGCGAGAGATGGCAAGCAACAGCAGCGAGGATTATCCGTGCCGCAGTGACATTAATTGCTGTTATCTACGCATTCTATTGAAACAGTAGCCTGTCATAAGCGGCAGGATTTTTTTCCCGTTCTGTCGTGCATGGCCCCCGAGTGTACCTGTCATTGGTTCTCTGATGCTCAATATTAGGTACAGATATCCAATCCATTCAATGCGTTTCTATTACCCAGCTAGCGCTGTGGTGGCTTGCCTCGGGAACTGCCCGTGAGCTCAGCAGTGCTCGCTCCCCTGCGGCGGTTCTAGCGGCCTTCCAGCACGAAATGGCCAAGCCTAGAGCACCGTACGCCACACTGGCCCGAAGCAAAGCCGACATGTACCCTCAGGTACGCCACCGCGGGCCACGGCTGAGGCAAGAACCTTTTTTGGGCCCCTCGTGTTTATCTTGCTGCTAAAACTTTGAGTGTGTTCCGTAGCACGCTAGCCTGAAGGAGCATTGAAACATGGCACTCTGCGAAATTACTTGCCCTCGCAGCCAATGTTTACTTTGGCGTCTACCATTACATCAGTATGTTTCTAATCCCAACAATGTTAAAAAGTAGGGTTATTTTTGTTTCTCTCTATATCCTGACGTCAGGTGGTGCAAGGAGGGCGGTGCTCGAAATGGCCGTATCCGGATCTCATGACGGCTACAAAGTACCGCTGCCGTCATTTTGAAGCTGAGGGAGGGTACATCTGCTTGCACCTCAGCGACTAAGGATACGTGTAGCATTGTTTGTACTTGACTGCTTCTGTCTTAGTCCAGCAGTAGTAGTATGCGAGCATTCAAGCTGATACGAAGTACACGTACTCCGTATTCCAGCCCAAAAGCAGCTCTTTGCACGGTAGATGACATTTAACCTTGTACGGTAGATGTATCATCCGGCTCATTCAACTCCGCGGGCCGTGATTGGCGATACCAGCAATTGCTGTTTGCGATGTCTCATCATCCCTTATATCCCCTATTTCAGTGCGCACAGCGTCTAGATGTTGACTCCTGCGGCTCAATTACCGCGGCATCCGGAAAATGCTTCAGACCCTGGAATATACTGTACAGTATGCACACTTTCAGCCGACCCCCTACACGGCGGAAGTCAAAGCCAAAGAGAGGCAAAGAGAGTATTACTACAAGCGGTAAGACGAGAGAAGAAAAGGAGCAAGCGAGATACCGGCCCCGTCACCGGAATCCCGAGATCTTTGTCCCGTAGACCCTCTCTCTGGGTAAAGTTGCGGAGGTCACCGGATCGAAATTACGGGGGAATGAGGCCTGGCAAAACTCAATTCTATAATGCACTCGTAGCACTGCTACTTGTAATAGTACCTAGCAACTCTGTACCTTTTCTAGCATCGTAATCGCGGTGTAATTGCGGTATAATACTGAATTTACCTACTATGTACTAGGCAGCAGATACGTTATTTGAACACCCAATAACAAGTCCGAAACATGCAGAGAAAGGGAAAGAAAGGAAAAGCAATCCCGAGACAAGTAGTGGGTTTATTGCCCATCCTCATCGCCGCCATGGGCACAGCTCGCTACGTCATTGAGATGGCCCTCAGCTACCTAGGTAGGTACGGAGTACAGTACAGCCATTTCGGCTTTGCCGCATGTGGTGAAAGCCACAAGTTAATAACGCATTTCTAATGTCATCCATCAAGTGTCGCAAGAGTAGATGCGGTGGCCAAGACATTCTGCTCGCATTCTAGAACTCCGGGAGGATGGATGGCAAAGCGCACCTTCTCCATGCACAGAAAAAGCGTCTGCCTTAGCGCTGTTGGAGAGTGGCAAGTGCTACAGGGCTACAGGTGCGCTGTAGCACTCCCATGTGGCAGGCGTCTTCCGCTCACCGCGACTGCCGCATCTGCATCTTGATATAGAATGCACGCAATTGAAACCAGCTTGCATATTGACAATAATGTCTTGTAAGCTCTCTTGTCTTCCCTAGGCAGCCATTTTACTCCAACGCTAGCAACACAAAATCTCGCCTCCTTGCATTCCCATCATGCAATGCTTCGGGTTGTACGACATGATGCCCAGTGATGGAATTACAAGCGCCACATTACGTGGGAAGATCGGAGTAGCAATGCCGGCCACGAGGCAGCATTGGAGGTCGCACACATGAAATTGTGTAGCGAACATCGGCGTCTGTATTTTCGTACCACTCACCGAGATAACGCAAGGTGCTACAGTCTAACAAAGGGATCCAGATGTCAAGAATTGGGGGCCAATACAGACCGGCAGTAGCTGTATAAGCGATACAGGCTACAGACGAAGAAGCCCAGTCGATCAATTACTCCTTGCACGCCGCATTGGTGACGAATGCTATCGAAAATCAGGCAATTTGTTTTCTCGTCATCTACGGGATACAGCAATGGCATCTCCGCAGTTTCTTTCCACTAAATCGTTCCCTGCGTCAGCTAGCCGAACACTGTTGGGCCTTTGCTGCCAACAAAAAAAGCAGCCACCGCATTCATCGCAGTCCCCTTCCCAAAAGTGGTGACCGACGTCTTCCCACGGCTACACGAGGGATTTCTTCGGAATTACTCCTTTGGTTATGGGCAGAACCCACCGTGTTGCTATAGGGCCTTGGCTTGCTGGCCAAAGCGTGCATATCGCACTTCGCTGAGCCTGAGCAAACAGCATTGATAACGCCAAGAGAAAAGAATACCGCCACTTGCGCTCCATACTTCGCACTACAACTACAGTAAGAAGGAACCCACGAGACACTCGGCTGAAAATGTACGCCTGGATCTTCAATCCCCATATTATGCACACTACAAGTATTTACTCATCCTCTATCTACTGCGTCTCAATGCGGCTGCTGCTAAGACGGTCTAGAAAGGGGTTAGGCATGATGAGCCGCACCAAACAAACATTCACACTGACCTCACTAATGAATTAAAGTTTGTGAAATGCTAATCTTGTCTGTCCAAATCAAGTTTGGCAGCATTTACGACTCATCGTTATGCATATAGCGGTATAGCTGCCGACTTATACATACAATCCCAAATCCCAATGTCCATGCCATGTCACTAACGGCGATCGTCCATCACCGCATGCGGTACCTGCGATATGGAGAAAATCGTTTTGCAGTCATGGTTCAGCCCAGCTAGTATCCGCACTTCCCCTGGTCGTCGTTAGGCTACGAAAGGGCCACTGTGTGGTTCTCAGTCGCCCGCTACCTGGCTGTATTGCTGGCCCCCTAGTCATGATACCTGGCGAAGCAAGGGTCTGGGCTCGCTGGATGGTCATTGCGCAACGTGTGCTGGCTGTTTGCTTGCTCTCCTTTAACTTTACTCCGCGATCGATCAGAGTCTGGCCAGGGAAAAAAAGAGGCAGATAAATGACGATTAACGAGAATTGCAATGTCAGCGCATGCGAAATTGCTGGCACATTAGCTAGCAATGTTGTCACCTGCACCGCCAGGATATACAGTTTGATACGGCAACGGCCATTATAAGCGAGCAAATTCAGCGTCAGCGTCTGCATCGCCTGTAGCGAGTAATTTACAGAACGCGTCGCCGCAAAGAGACAACGAAGCAAGAAGCGCACCAGACACCGTGGCATGGGCGGTCTGCCTTGTTTGCTGTGTCATTCCGTCGTCGGCCCAATATACTTACAGCACCTGCCCGTTTTCAGTCTCTCCTTTGCTTCGCTTCCCAGTTCTCCTTTTCACTCATTACCTCATCAGCTTAGCTCAGTTGGGCGCCCCATGGAAAAGCTGCTGCCAAGACGCCGATTGGCCATCAAGAACGGCACAGATTTTCAGGGATATTCTTCTCATTGTCAACCAGCTCGCGGACCGTGAGCCGGTTCAGCAAGGACCGATAACAAACTGAGTCGACACTTGAGCCGATCGGTAATAAGAGCTACCATGTATATTCGTATCTGGCAGTATCGTCGTGATAGGTGGTGTGCACCATTGGTCATTACATACAGGAAGTTTGATCCCGTGACATTTCTTACATGGTTGCTTGCGGCCGACTACCGAACAGCGAGGACAGCTGGTAAACGGGCTGACGAAGAGCCATTGTATCGAATCACCGTTGATTGGCTCTGGGAGAGTCAATACGGAAAGCTACAGTAGTAACAAATGCTCTTTTTAGAAGTGCTACTCCGTCCATACACCGTCGCCCCAGAATGAAGCCCTACGAATTACCAATCATACACCCAGAGATGACATACAATATGGGCCTTCCTACTTTGCCTTCTCCACGCAGAATATGGAGTACATGTCACATATACGGAGTGCTAGTATGACTGTTCGTTGGCCCGTGGGGAGTGGCCTGAAATATACTCTTCGGCGTCATCTTCATCAGCATCAGCCACGCTCCTCCTTTCGACAGGGTCCACCAACTGTACACTACACCGTCTGTGGCAAAATGCTAGCAAGCGAGCAAACTCTCTTGGCGCCACTAATAGAGAGGCTAGACGCTCAAGACGCTCTAGAAACTGGATGGAAGCCGCCGCCTCGCTTCTTGCAGCTTTCTTTGTGGGGACAAAGCTATAATGCTTCATATGGAGTGGATGGAGTGGATACCTTATACCGCCTTTACGTACAAACCACATTATGAGGCTTCTCTGGCTTTTTGTCTGATAAGATAGGAAGGTCTGAGATATTTGCTTCGCGTGCTTCGAGTGGCCCCTTGCTCATATGGATGTTTTTGTTTCCCATAGCATTCAGCTAGAGAAGTATCATTGTCTCTTTCCCACTTTGAGCAAACCGAAGAGCAGCAACTGGTTGCTCAACAGAGCCTGACAAAAAGGTGGCCCTCTCGGATGCCAAGATATTGCCGAACCGAATCTTTATAGCTGATAAAGAGCTCACCACCACAGAATACGCCCTATCTTGGCCACTAAGCTAAACACTATTCCACACGACCATCTTCAGCCAACAATTGTCAGATAAAAGGAAAAGTTTTCTTGAAACAATGAGCTATGAAACAACAGAGGCGTGTCAATCCCCTCGCGTAGTTAAAGCCAAGCGGCACCGTCCGTGATTAGCCTGGCTCTTAACATCGATCAACCCAGCACGACGGCGTCTGCCCAGCTAGTAGCTGATATTCAGGCATTCCTTGGCTGTGTTTTTTCCTCTTTATTCTCTCATCTGGCTACGTGTTACGAGTGATGTGGTCCGCTAGCTACTGCCTAAAACTGATCAGTTTTTGAGTGGTAATGCAGCAGCACGGGAGAAGATGTTTGCTCGAAAACTTCGGCTTCCCCGGAACTCCACATCCACCACCCCTCACTTCTTCCGTTTACACGGCACCAACATCGCCAGTTGCTGTCTGTCCCAGTTCTTTTAACCCGGCCTGCCCCTCCCACCCTCCCAAAACGTTTGACCCACGAGTAAAAAATTAACTCTAAAATTTACTCACGCGTATTCTTAAAGGTGCTCCTGTCTCCACATTTTCCGCGACTCCCTGGCGGCGGCGCGTCAAGAATATTTTACTGCTTCTCAGCCTTTTTGTTGCCAGGAATATGATACAGCTTTTCATGAAACATTATATTAGAAGGGTTTTATTGGGTGGAGCAAATCACAATGAACTATAAACTATCTGAAATATGGAGTACGGTGTCCCTGTTTCTCGCAGGCCGAAGTTCCTATGACAAAGATGAGCTCTTTGACAACGGCGGCCTGAAACGGCATCCAGTTGCCGAATACCTCTTGATAAAGTACGAGTATACATGTTATTCTCATCTCTCATGAAATGAGCAGCGATGAGAAATGTATTGTTAGTGCCTTATAGTATACCTGGGCTGCATCATAATATGAATGTCCTGGAATCGGTCGTTTGACCATTCCTAGCTTCGTGCTAACTAACTAGCGACGTTAATCTCTTTATAGGCAGTGTATGCTACTTTATTCCTTATTTGACCTTTCTATTTAGATTTTTAGTATGTCTTGTATTTTTACTCATGCTTAAAAAAATGGGATATTGTGCACAAATAGTGGCGTGTCTACATGAAGTGTTTTAAGTAACTACCCTGTACCTGTTCACCTTACGCCTTGTATCCTCTTTCTTTTCCTTCTCCTCCTTCTCTATTTCATAAAAAAGCAGCCTTCTATTATATGCATTAGTATTATGGGTTAAAGAAGTTTATAAAAGTCTTCTCTGGGTTGTCCTACACGGTTTTATAGATCAGCTTCTAGGTATGAACTAATAGTCATTTATTAAGCATCATTATTCGTTTGCTGTAGAACTATTGTTTATATACTCAATTTATACAACGAACAATCATGGTTGTTGATAATTGGGCAATAATATATGCCAGCAGTGTTTCAATTTTTTTTTTTTTTTTTTTTTTTTTTTTTTTTTAATTCTATCCGGGTAAGCTATTTATTGTTGACATAAACTGAGTAAAGGCGCCAACTGTCGACTGATTCAGACCAACCCAGTCAACCGATGATGAATGAGAGCCATGAAGAAAAATGATGATCTAGTTGTCGCGAATCCGCTAATCGCCTTAGTTTGATCCCACATGGCTCCCACAGATTGAATCAGAGCACAAGTTTATTGGAGTCTCTCTATCAAAGCAGGCTCTAATTCCACTTGGTGGGCTCCAAGTGCCAAAGGACATGCATTTTCACGACCTGTCCGGCTGTTATACATCCGGTCATCATGCTTGAGGTTGAAGATAGTCTCAGCAGAAGTAGTAGAAGCAGTAGGTTAAATAGCGGTAAATTCGTGACATAAGCTATGTCTGGGGTGCTGGATAATAATTCTCTTAATTTATCAGCTATTAGCCCAGTAAGAATAACCCGAATATATTTCAGGATATTCCTTCGCTGTATTTGTGTTTGGATAAACACTACCTGAAATCTACTATATGGACATTATTTATACGCTTTGCTTACCCATCAAAAACATGGCCAGCTACCTATGTGCTTGATAGACTGAGATGGGAAATCTCTAAAGCATCAGCACCATGTACTATGCATTCACGCAGCAAACAATTATCATCACATTATTCACATTAAATTGGCACAAGATAATTCATGGTAAAATTTCAAGTTAACTTTTAGTTGTTATGGCCAAGTAAGTATCCGATTTAGAGTATAAATATGCCGCCACCCTAAAAAACCAGAATAGTAGGAAAAGAGAAAAGTAACAAAAAAAGGAAAGAAAAGCACAAATGCTTCTATCGCCAATGACGAGATTATACAATCCAGACCAACGAGGTCAAGGAACAGTCTCGATTTCCCAAAGGAAGCCACCCGATCGCCAGACGCCGTTTACCCTATGCTTGATTGATGCCGCTACTCCCATCAGCCCGAGCCATCTGGTTAAGCTTCCAAGGCCGTTCAAATCAATTACATCTCCCGAGTGTCATTAAAGATACCCTCTTCAGGTCCTTCCAGCAGTGTTGGGATCCGGAAATCGAAAGCCCGATGGGAAGTTGGGCATGCCATTTGGCAGGGTGCCGATTCCAAAGGGGAAGTCGGCCATGTTGTTTTGTGGTTGTTGTGGTTGTTGTTGTCCGTTGTCGTGTTCCATTTGGCCGTGGCCGTCATCACGACCACGTCGCCAGCGAGATCCATCATCTTCACGATGGCGCGTGGATTTGGGGCCGTTGCTGCCGCCCTTGTCCGTCTGCATGCGGCGGCTGATGGCCTTAGACGAAACACCGGCGCCGATTTCAATGTCCGGCTCTTCGACGCAAAGGCCTGTGTCAATGGGCCGTCCGCCGCTTCCGCCGTAGGGAGCGGTAAGCATCCACTTTCGGTCGGCGTCCGTAAGCTTGTGGATGGGGATGACACTAACACCCGTAGAGTAGTCGCTGCAGTCTCTTGGACCGAAGCCCACGCCCCATCGAGTCTACACATTGGAGTTAGCTCGTTGCTTATATCCTAGTATTACTACCCACTAGTAGTGTATCGGGAAATATAGATGTACTTACTCGAAGGGGATATTCAAGACCTCTGGCATCCTCCATGCCGTCCTTTGCGCGGACAGCATCCTGACGCGTCAGCATCTTCACAAATGCATGGCGCTTGTCCTTGTTGACAATGCAAGTCTGAACAGTGCCGTAGCGGCTGAAAATGCCACGCAGTTCGGCTTCGGAACATCTGACACTTGGTTAGTACATGGTATATGTCTTATTAGCCGGTAAGGCTGATGAGCCTTGCACTTACGTAACGCCTCCTACAAACAGGGTACGGCTTAGAACTTTGATGTGACCAGCTGGGAGTGACGGGTCGAATTCAACCCATTTCTCCTGCTGCTGGAAATCATTCTGGGGAGAGGGGCTTCGTCCGTGGCGTCGAGGGCTACGCTGGCGGTAATCGTTGCCTGCTCGGCCATTTCGGTCTCGATCATCCATACGGCCTCCTCTATTGGGAGGCGAATTACGACCATATTCACGTCCGCCGCGCGGAGAGCCGCGAGGACCCCAGCCGCGTTCAGGTGATCTAGAACGTGAACGGCCGCGATATCTAGGAGATCTTACGGTGTCCTGGTAGCCCTGATCTGGTGTTGGGCCTGCACCGGCTGCTCCCCATGGCTGTTGAGCGGGTGGAAAGGTACCTTGGGCAGCAGGGATAGGGGCGGGAGGCTGTGCTCCGGGAAATCCCCCAGCGCCAGCACCAGCGCCGGCAGCAGTCATGCTCTGGATCAGAGCAGGAATTTTATCAAAGGGAACGCCTTGGTCGGCGAGGGCCTTGATCAACATTATCTGCTGCTGTACGTTCGGATCTAGACCGGCGCCGCCGCCTCCAGGAGCAGGAGGCGCTGCAGCCGCTGCATATGGATTGGGTGGGTTACTCGTGGCGGGAGGAGCACTCTGACCAAGCATTTGCGTCAACGAGAAAGGCAGAGACGACACATTTACAGGCTGTGTAGTCTGGGGATACGATTGATGAGGCTGTGGGAGTGATGAAGCAATGGCCTGCGATAGCCCTGGGGGAGTAACAGAGGCTGGGGGAGCATTAGAGGCAGCAGGAGGCATGCTATACGACGCGGCGAGAGCCGGGATAGATTGGCTGCTTGGTGCAGAAGTGTTTTGTCGAGCCATGTTAGCCAAAGCCTCCAAGATAGACGAACCATTGGGAGGTGCCTGATTTTGAACAGATGCTGTTAATCCAGGAGGCGGGCTGCCGGGGGGAGTAGTTGATTCTGCAGGCATGTTAGAAGGGCTTATTCTTATAGCATCTATAACGCAGCTGACTAGGAGCATCACGACTCTTTGAAGAGAATCGTCATCAGCTAGATCAACATTTCGAGGAGACGTACTGGGTGGTGAAGGAGCGTTGACCTTCTCCTTGAATGATTCTATCATGGCTGTGGGAAAGGTCTGTCCCTTCTCCCAAATATCAAGCAGCTTCTTGATCTTTTCCTACACGGCGAGAAATAAAGTGTGAGTTACTGGTCCTTCAGATACGATGTCATATGGATAATTCCTAGAGGTGGCCGATGAACCGTAAACAAGCAATGATGACCTGCACTCCTAAGATTCGATTCTGAAGATGAATGCAGACGTCTTGCTGTTGGTTCATCAGATGCACCAGATGTCATGAAAAACGAAGCGCACGTTCAGACGCCTACGAGCGGGAGCGCTGCTCTCTTTTTCACCAGACTCATACAGATTAAACTCAAACCACACGTACCTTTTGGTCTTCTGGGGCAGACTGAAGAATGTCATTCATCAACACGGGCATCAGTTCCGTCACTCGGTGAACTCCAGCGGCATATGTGCCATCCTGGGCGGAGCTGTTTATAGGCTGGCCTTGAGTCTTTGCTTGCTCAAGCCACTTGCGGGTTACAGAGTCTACTACGTAGAGGACCCCCAGTTTGTGTGTTCCGGGAGTTTTCTTGAAGTGTGTGTAAATTTTCTGGATGAGGACGGATTCGGACTGCAAGGGAGCGAAGTCAGCAAGGCGAAGGCGACGCTCGAACAAGATACGTTGAGAGTAAATCTATTCAATAAAAAAAATATTCCTTACCTGAATGTTGGCCACGCAAAGGGACGTGAGGCTAGTAATACGAGAACCAGATACACCTGGGGGCTTCAAGTTGAGCATGGCTTGAAGGCCAGCTTCCAAGTCTGTTACTGCGGACGCCATGGTTGGGATCTAGCAAAATTTTCTTTGTGTTCCTTTGATCCTCCAGGGCACGATCCCAGCAAGAACGAGCCAAGTGCTAGTGTACGAGAGAATATATCTTTGATGAAGACAAAAGGCAAAACAAGCTGTCTCTTATCTCCTTGTTTGGCTGCTTCGATGAATCACTTTTTGTGCGATGAGATTCTTAGTTCAACAAAAAGTCGTACGGCTGATGTCTAGGCTGCCTCTCCACCGATGTACTATCGATCCAAAGTCCTCTTACGAAAATGAAACGACGCGATACTGTACGAAAGAGAATGTTTTTGTCGTTTGTACGAAGTGAACAACGTCCCAAGTGTACAATGTACGTTGTGCCTGCAGAAGATCGCGCGAGGAGAAAGAGAAAAAAATCTTCTACTGCCGCAATGGACCGCGCACACGCGAAAAGGGAATAGAAAGTGAAGTCACAGAGGCTGGAGGCGACTGCCCACAAGCCTGGCTAAAGAAGATTATTATGATTATTCGGGTCGGCCTAGAGGGGGCTGTTGATGCGAAAATACGATGAAATTGGCGAGGATGGTGATGGAAGGAAGATCCGAAAGCACCTTTCTGAGGGTGGCGATGGAGATGAAGGAGGAGAAATTGAAAGGAGGGAAGAGGGGCGGGTCGCGCGAAATTTAGCAGGGAGCAATTTCCACTACTGAAACTCTGCTGGAGGCTGCCGCGTTTGGGCCTAAAAACGGGTCGTGCCTGATGTATGCGGTACGAGCTAAGAGCAGTAAAGTACCTAGAGACACTACTCAATAGAACACGGAAAAATGTATATTTAAAGTTATTAAAAGTAGCAGTACCTTATTTTCCCTTACTCAGGTCATTGCATCTAAAAGTCACCGCCGTATCTTGAGGTACGTACCCGCTGCTGCTTGTTTGCTTCAACGTAAAAAATTTTCTAGCTGTCATGGATCGAGATGAAGCGAAGTTTATCCGCACTGTGAACTTTTCTCATCTCAAAGTGATTCTTGCTCCAGGAACTGGAAGAGGCGTATTTCTACGTACATGTATTCACAAACAGCAAAAGAACTACACATGATGACGATGACGCAGTCTTAGATTTGGGCTATTTTTGCTCTACGGAGAAAAGGCTCGCCGGCAATCCGGGGCGGCATTTGCCATCACATGACGTCTTTCGCCCGTCCGGGAGAATGGAGAGACGCGCGACAACTTACCGGCAAGGCTGGACACTGGATGCAGCCATCAAAGCCAGCGTTGTATGGGGAAGTAGTAGTCGTAGCTATGTAACGAAACCGATTTTTTCCTTGTTTGTAAATCGTGTGTTCACGAAGATCAGCGCGATTTAACGGTAGGATGTTGATTCTGGCATGTGCTCAATCACCAATTACAGCCGTGTAAGCACTGGCGTTAAATCTGTCGTTATTATTAGAGCACTACCAGTTCCAGAGTAATAATTCGACGTGCACAGGCCTGGCGGATGTCATCGCTGAGAGCCAATGGATACTAGCTGGAGCAGGCTGGCTAGATCTAAAGGTAATTCGTCATATTGAACATTTACAATTTTATAAGATGTGATTTTATATTGAGTGTAATAGCCTAGTCTTATGCAGCAGCAAGCAGCCCTCGAGCCTTTGCAACTCAAATTCAGAGCAGCTACCAATACGTGATACCTACTGCATGTAATGACATTATGAAACCTATTCCGAGGCTATCTGGCCTCTTGTCGGGGAGATGGAGATGGTTGGGGGGAATCTACTTGCTAGTCGGTGGGGGATGGGGGCCTTCCTTGCGGCATTAGAGGCCGTTTGTTGGCGAGCTGGGAGCTGATAAGTCGCTTCGGCCGGAATTTCAGGCCCTAATCGTGAGGTACTTTTCGCGACCATGCTGTCTTTAGCAGCTTTAGCAGCCTGCGGTGATGTAAGGAGGCACTACTTCGTACTGCTTTTCCCAGTTCCGGTGCTAAGGTCAACGGCCCCAGCAGCCGAGCTTGCCAACCTTGTCAAAGCCTCCGAGGCTGGCTAGGAACCGCCGGCCTAATTTTTTTTTTCTGCCGTGGTAACGGCGGCGAGCGCTGCGCTTTTTATAACCTCTGCCACTCCCACCCATCCGACGTGCCCTCCTTTTTGCCTCTTTTCCCTCCATATACCCAAATATCCTTACAATGGCCTCTGTCACCCGTCTCAGCAACTCTGCCCTGAGGGCCTCATTGCGTGCCCCCGCCTTCAATGGCGCGGCTTTCAACGCCTCTCGCTGCTACTCGGCGAAGGCCCAGGTGAGCAGCATCGCCGCGGCGCAAGCACATGACGACATCTGGCCTCCCGAAGCTCAAGAGCCTCGAGGCAAAGATGGATGGAATGTGAGCAATCAAGTAGGATAGCAGCTGACTGACGATTTCTTTCTCTGTATAGTCTCTGAAGGACCGCTTCGCCGAGCTTCTCCCCGAGAAGATTGAGCAGATCAAGGCTCTGCGCAAGTAAGTGAAGCCCACAATTTTAAGGCTGCGCCCAAGGCAGCCTTATATGCTCTGTTCCAATTTGTTCGCATCGCTGACATTTCTTCTCTTCGTAGGGAGCACGGTTCCAAGGTCGTCGACAAGGTCACCCTCGACCAGGTCTATGGCGGTGCCCGTGGCATCAAGTCCCTCGTCTGGGAGGGTTCCGTCCTCGACGCCGAGGAGGGTATCCGATTCCGTGGCAAGACCATCCCTGAGTGCCAGGAGATCCTCCCCAAGGCTCCCGGTGGCAGCGAGCCCCTTCCCGAAGGTTAGTGACACAGAGCCCAGTGTTTGCGTATGAATAATTGAGCTGGTGGGACTAAATTCGAATTCTTCGCATATAGGTCTCTTCTGGCTTCTCCTGACTGGTGAGGTCCCTACCGAGCAGCAGGTCCGTGATCTGTCCGCCGAGTGGGCTGCCCGCTCCGATATCCCCAAGTTCGTCGAGGAGCTTATCGACCACTGCCCTACCGACCTCCACCCCATGGCCCAGTTCTCCCTGGCCGTCACTGCCCTCGAGCACACCTCCTCTTTCGCCAAGGCCTACGCCCGAGGCATCAACAAGAAGGAGTACTGGCACTACACCTATGAGGACTCCATGGACCTCATTGCCAAGCTGCCCAACATTGCTTCTCGCATCTACCAGAACGTCTTCAAGGGCGGAAAGGTTGCCCCCATCCAGAAGGACAAGGATTACTCCTTCAACTTCGCCAACCAGCTCGGATTCGGCGAGAACAAGGACTTCGTTGAGCTCCTGCGTCTGTACCTGACCATCCACACCGACCACGAGGGTGGCAACGTCAGCGCTCACACCACCCACCTGGTCGGCAGCGCTCTCAGCTCCCCCTTCCTGTCTCTGGCTGCCGGTCTTAACGGTCTTGCCGGTCCCCTGCACGGTCTTGCCAACCAGGAGGTTCTCAACTGGTTGACCGAGATGAAGAAGGCTGTTGGTGACGACCTCAGCGACAAGGCCATCACCGACTACCTCTGGTCTACCCTCAACGCCGGCCGTGTCGTCCCTGGTTACGGCCACGCCGTCCTCCGCAAGACCGACCCCCGCTACACTGCTCAGCGCACTTTCGCTCAAGGTATGTTGAATAGATGAATCCTTTGCTTGGAAAAAGGAAAAGAAAGCTAATTCCTCTACAGCCAAGATGCCCAACGACCCCATGTTCCAGCTGGTCAGCCAGGTTTACAAGATCGCCCCTGGTGTCCTGACTGAGCACGGCAAGACCAAGAACCCCTACCCCAACGTCGATGCCCACTCCGGTGTCCTTCTGCAGTACTACGGCCTGACCGAGGCCAACTACTACACCGTCCTGTTCGGTGTCTCCCGTGCCATTGGTGTCCTTCCCCAGCTGATCATTGACCGAGCTGTCGGTGCCCCCATTGAGCGCCCCAAGTCCTTCTCCACCGACAAGTGGGCTGAGCTTGTCAAGAAGCTGTAAGGGGTTTTACGACGATGATGGGAGAAGCAACAAAAACGGTGGTGATAGATGAGGATTTTTTCGGTTTTCTTCAGGGGAGCATTGGAAAATAGGGAAAAGCAAAGATTGGAGCCCTTTGGGCGAATTTGACTGCCGACTGGGATATAGACAGTCTGTGGATGACACAGCGACGGCCAGAACGGCGCTTAATTGTACAATATACGGAACTGTTTAGTTTCCAATTGATGTAATGACACAAAATGTTTTCACGGTGACTTTGAATGAGGAGGCGGTAGTGCCATGATACAACAGCTTGCAAATGGTCATGATACTCCACATCAAGTTGGCAAGCCAACGTAGAAATGCCGTGAGCCAACAACTACAGCCAGGATGATATCATCTAGTTCAGCTTACAATTTTCTTTCAATAGTGTGCACGAGCATGTCCCCGAATACGGGAGACTTGTATCCCAATGCCAATCTACAAACTACCTAGTATAGAGCACAGGAACCACAGAGTCAACTATCTTGAAATTTATCTTGAATGCTTTAAATCCCAATGGGAAAATTACTGGGTTAGGCAAGCTTCGTCGAAATATTGGAGGCCCGCTGTACTATTTTTGTTGTAGCCTCTTATTCGTATTCGATGGGGCGCGAGCTTTGATTCTCTGTGGACATGGCGCCGGTGCTGGTGGTGAGCGCCCTTGGAAAATCTAGTGCTCATTGGCTCCCCCTTTGGCAGATCTGAGCTCAACAATCGCAACCTGTTGAGATGGCTGGCCGAAACCGAATTTAGCGGGCCTGAGCCGCCACACGGGCCAAGGCCCACCGCAAGCAGGCGGGAGTTTAGAATGGCACCCTGTAAGAAGTGGTTAAAAAAGTTTTTTTTTTTCTTCTTGTTTTCTTTGGGATTCAATTATTTTGGGATATTTACCAACATGATTGCGTATGTGTAATTTCTCCTATTAATCGCTGGTATTACTACATCCCTACATGCTTAGCTCACTCACACCGATCCTGGGGGCTGCAGTAAGCAGCGCACCCGCATATACATGTGATTTTGTACATGGGTTCTGGAGCGCATACCAGTCAGAGTCAGTTCCCCAAGTGCTGGCGTGGCGCCAGGAACACACCCGACGTGGGGAAGAAGAGAGGAACGGCAAGGCAGTGCCAAACTGGATTGAGGCTCACGACAGAGTAGCAGTAGGAATCGTAAATGGCTAGATAGAGAGAGAGAGGGAGAGAGATCACCAGTCTCATTTGGGGTGCCAGCGCATTCACTGCTGTAAATGGTGCATGTACTCTTTGCTGCGAGGGAGGCATTACCCCAATGCGGAGAATCGAAAAAGCACATGCTAGACTCTGCCATCCTGTGTCGTCGGACAATCACGGTTCCAGCTCCCAAAGCAGCCCCCATTCGGTCCTCGGTCCGGTTCCTATCCTGCCCGAACTTTGCTGGCGCTGACCTCCCTGTCCGAGGACCGCTTACCTGCTTTCGCCAGCGCCCCCAATAACCCTCCGACACATGCTCCGATCGTTCAACGACAGCCTGTTAGTCAGCGAGCTAAGCCTTATCGCGCGCAATCCGTCGTCCCTCTAAGACCAGTACAAGTACACCAAAGCCTCAACACAACCCCCCCTTTTTCTTTTCTTCTTCCTCCTCCAACTTTCCTCCCAGGAAAACAACAATTCTCCCCTCTCCTCCACGCCTTGCGAAGAAGCACCCTATTCCCTTGGTCAGGGCCCCCTACAGCAAAACATCCCAGAAGTCATGGTCGCCGCCGCCGCTATCGAAGCTCCCGTCTCGGGCAGCACTCTCGAGAAGAAGCCCATCAAGTTCTCCAACCTGCTGCTCGGCGCAGGTCTGAACATGTTCGAGGTCACCACTCTTGGTCAGCCCCTCGAGGTCGTCAAGACCACCATGGCTGCCAACCGTGGCGATGGCTTTACCACGGCGCTGGGCCGTATCTGGGGTCGAGGTGGTCCTCTCGGCTGTAAGTGAACACTAAACCGAGGCAAAAAGCCAGTTGCGCGAAAATGGGGTTCATTCGGCTAATTGTATTCTTTTTTACTTGAACAGTCTACCAGGGTCTTATTCCCTGGGCTTGGATTGAGGCTTCTACCAAGGGCGCTGTGCTGCTCTTTGTTGCCTCAGAGGCCGAGTACTACGCTCGCTACATGGGTGCTTCTGAGTTTGGCGGTGGCATTCTTGGTGGTATCACCGGTGGTGTTGCCCAGGCCTATGCCACCATGGGTTTCTGCACCTGCATGAAGACGGTCGAAATCACACAGCACAAGCTGGCCGCTTCTGGTGTCAAGCCTCCCTCCACCTTCCAGACCTTTATGGGTATCTATAACAAGGAGGGTATCCGCGGTATCAACAAGGGTGTCAATGCTGTCGCCATCCGACAGATGACCAACTGGGGATCCCGTTTCGGTCTCAGCCGACTGGCCGAGGGCTGGATCCGCTCGGCCACCGGCAAGAAGCAGAGCGACAAGCTCTCTGCCGGCGAGAAGATTCTTGCTAGTGCTCTCGGCGGTGGTCTCAGTGCTTGGAACCAGCCTATTGAGGTCATCCGTGTCGAGATGCAGAGCAAGAAGGACGACCCCAACCGACCCAAGAAGATGACGGTCGGCAACACTTTCCGTTACATTTACGATAACAATGGCATCAGGGGCCTCTACCGAGGTGTTGCCCCTCGAATTGGTCTCGGCGTTTGGCAGACGATTTGCATGGTTGCTGTCGGAGACATGTAAGCATTTCTCCCATTTATAAACATTACATGAAAGTTACAGCTTTGCTAACAATACATTTCTTCTGCAGGGCTAAAACTTATGTGGAGAAATTGACCGGTGATCAGGTCACGGCTAAGCATTAGACGGCGTTTGGGAACAGGGCTCGATGATTGGCAATGGATGTTTTCAAGATTTGGGTTCTTATTTACACGCGATAAATGAAATGACGGCGGAGGACATGTAATCTTTTACAGTGGGCTTGTCGAGTCTCTGTACTTGCTTACGTCTTTTCTTTCTTAATATGTGTGTATTGATACTATATGCACCATTTTTATTACTATTATTATAGATCTACTCTGGTGGAAACTAGTAGAGTGGAAATGAATGAATAGATGGCAATGGACCATCCACAACTGGTAGTGTGTAATCCGACGTGCTAGGTTTATATGACAGATGAAGTAGTAGATCGATGCAACCGTTTGACGGTCCGCCGCGGGCCGTGCTCCAAGCATCGGCATCGGATACCGGAGGGAACCCCGGATAGTAATCTCGGAAGTTCATCTGCTTATAGGATGAATGAGAACAGTGGTAGCTGCATCTTACCTATCAAGTTATGTGGATGTTGATGTTGAGTCAGTAACGAGAATACATGAGAGATTATTCGTCAGTCATTGATGCTTAGAAATAAAGTTCATAAACTGTTAATTACATTTACAATTAGACTGAGGGCAGATTCACGATAACTTTTAGAGTTATGTTTCGTCCGGTTTCGTTCCAAGCCAATTACACTAGTAAAGTGAAGATTCCAAAAGCGAAAAAATATACCAATGGTACCTATGCTGCGGAGTAGTTGGGGAAACTGCTCGTTTGTTCACATGAATATTTTTGATGCTAGTACGGATTGGTAATGTTTCCTAGAAAGGCTATGAATCGAATAAATGGCGTAGTAAAATCTTGATGAAATCAAAAAAAATTATGGTGGTCTATTGTCAATATCCTGTAGGGCTGCCTCAGCGCTCTGATGGAGCGAATATTGCTGAGTAGGCCTGATGATTCCCGACGGTAACGGCGTCAGCGAGAGCGAGAGCGATTTGTTGAATTCGTGGCAGTGCACCGTCAGTCCTCCCATGTGGCTGTGCCAGAGCAATAGGCCTGCTCCTAAGGACCGAGGCTTGCTGCTATGCCAAATGCCTTTGTGCTGAGGAATACCTACTTTCGCAGCTGCATTAGCGGGGACTGGATCTGCGCTGGAGTTCCTGCCAAGAGAGGACCCTGAGAGTGACATGCACTTGATATTAAAAAAAGAAACAATGAAAATACAAAATACAAAGCAGAAATTGCACAAGTTGAATAAAAGAATCAAGATGTGCATTTAAGGCATTAACGTTAAGCATATTTGGATAAGAAGCTGCTAGCAGGCACTACCCAGGCCACACTATCTGGAATTACCAGTAGATTCCATCGGGCTCCCGGCACGCAAAGCCATGCGCTCTCTGTTCACATACGTGGTCGCCTGACTGCGCCTCGCACTCCCGACTTTAGCGGGCTTCCCATGCGTCACAAACACCATAGGCTTGTGCTGTGGCGGTTGGCGGCCGCTGCGGCGCAGGCAATCTAGTATAGTACAGGACCCTGATGTATATAAAGTAGAAGCCTCTTTGAGGGGCTGGCATGTGTTGAAAAAATATCATCTTTTGACTGGTCAAATCTGGCAATTTCCCGATTCTGCCCTCTGTATACTTGATACCCCGACCAAGCAGCTCATTTAACCGCCCAGCGCTCTTTCTATCCCGCCGCCCGCAGCGCCGTCACTGTCATCGCCAAAGCAGTTAGCTAGGGGCTCACACGCTAAACCACCCCTCCTCATCCCCCTCTTATTCGCACTCGCCTCTATCTTCTCTTCCTTCTTTTTTTCTCCTCACGCATCCATATTTGTCGGACGCACACACAACTCTACAAAACATTTCTCATGTCCGACTTTGCTCCTCCGTCAGGGCCTCCGCCGCCCAAGGCTCCCGAAGTTCCTTCCGGTTGGACCGCCCGGTGGAACGACCAGTATAAAGAATGGTACGTTCGGCAATATTAATAATGTGGTTTTGCGCGGCTTCACAGCAAAACTCGCTCTTGCTTGAGTTTACCGTTTCTCAACGTACTAACACTCCTCTTGCAGGTTCTACGTAAACCTCTACACCAAGAAATCCCAATGGGACAAGCCTACCCACCCCGTCTATCCTGAGGGTGACGGCCCGCCTTCAGATGCTCCTCCAGGCTATGATGCCCACAACCGTAACTCCCCTTACCCTTCCGACCACAAGACGAACCCCTACAGCAACTCGGGCAACAACGCCGGCTCTTCGTCTAGAACCCAGCAAGAAGATGAGGATGCTCGTATGGCGGCCAGGTTACAGGCCGAAGAAAATGCGCGAGCCCGTGGTGGTAGCTACAGCGGGGGTGCTGCCGACTCATACCGCCAGGGACAGAGCACCAGCCCATACCCTCCGCCCGGAAACAGCCCCTATGCTTCTCCTCCTCCCCAGGGGCAGCAGGGCCAAAGTGGCGAGAGAGGTCTGCTGAGCAGCCTTGCCGGTGGCTTTATCGGCTCCAAGCTGGCGAACAAGAACAGCAACTCTCACAACGCCTCTCCCTCTCCCGCCGGCGGCTTCCCCGGCGCTCCTGGCGCAGGTCCCTATCCAGGCTACGGACCGCCACCACCGCAAAACTATGGACCACCGCCGCCGCAGGGATATGGCTACCCTCCCCCGGGATACGGAGGGCCCGGTGCGTACGGCGGCGGCTACGCTCCCTCTCCTCAGCAATACGCCCCCTCTCCTCAGCCGGTGATTGTGCAACAGCAAGCACCGCCTAAGAAGAGCGGCGGCCTTGGAACTTTCGGAGGAGCTGCTCTCGGTCTCGGTGCTGGTGTGGTTGGTGGTCTGCTGATCGAGGATGCCATTGATCACTTTGAGGACCGAGGATATGAGCAGGGTTACGACCAAGGATACGACAACGGATTCGATAACGGATACGATGATGGTGATTTCTAAGGGAGCCTGACCGAGACGAGCTAGCTAGTTATATGATTGCTATCAAATATATAGTTCTTTTGCATGGGAGGAGAATTTCTGGGTGGTAATCAAACGGTTTTTTGTTTGTTTGTCTGTTTGTCTGTCTTAGCTATCTATATATTTAACAAGACAAGATTGTAGTTGTTTAGGCTAGGAATAGGAGGATGGCGTTTCGGAGTAATACCGATTACACCAAACTTATGATACACTTTTACACTATTCTCTAGGTGCTCTCTCGTGCCTTTATTCCAAATTGACAAAATGTATAATAAATGCAATAGTTTGCCATCCCTATCCTAATTATCTGCCAACCATTATATCTACATCTTTCTTCTTTCCTCCCCATATCAAGCGCTGGAGGCCATTTCACCTCTTCACGCCTTCCTTTTTACCAGAGCCCGCAAGGTAAGCCGCCATGTCGAAGTTTCCAAGAGGGTTCTGTCCGGCCTGGGCATTGCCCATGATGGCGTTCAAAGGGCTTTCTTTTTGTCTCTCTTCGAATTCGGCGCGCAGCTCGGGGTCCACTGTTCGTGGTGTTAGATTTTGGTCTACACAGATATATATATGTGTAGATTGGAAGAATTGGGAGGAAGGAAATGCGAGGAAAAGAAGTAAGAATGTAGACGTACTGTTATCCATTAGATATGGCATGCCGAATACGATGCCCATTGTGACAATACCCATAAGGATCATGGGGCTCTTGAGGATGCTGAACACGGAAACTAATCGACAAGTTAGTTACCAAACACAGCAAAAGAAGAGAGAGAGATCAAGATCAAGACTCACACGCCGGTCTCTCCATGAAGAAAATCTTTCCACCCAGCGCCTTGACGCTGAAACCCCTCGCAGTCTCTCCCTCGCTCTTCACAGGCACCGCCTCGCCTTTATTCCCCCACTCGTTGCCACGAAACGTCTCCCAGACTTTCACAGCGCCATCCTCGCCAACATCTACCCGCAGTGGCTGGAACGTATCCGTAGCGCAGTGCACGTCGAGGAGGTACGAGTCAGCCGAGACGTTGTGGAAGCTGAAGGTGTTTACCACGGTCAGAGGGGCGTCGAGGCGCTTGTGCAGGCTGGACAGCGTGGCGTGGGTGCTGGGCGGGAGGAGGAAGGGGTTCGGCTTGGCGGGGAGGGAGACGGTGAGGGAGACTTGGGCGGCGGAGGCGCTGAGGATTGCGCAGGCGAGGGTGAGGAGGGACGTTAACTCCATTGTTTGTGGTTTTGCTGCTCGGCTGGCGGGCGGGCTGGAGGGTTTTTTGGAGGTGGATGACGATGGTGGAAATGGCGTATGTATGTAGCTATGGCTGAGGTGTAGTGGTTGATAAGGCTTGGGGGGTTGTTTGGGGTTTAGTGCGTATCCACTGAGAGCGAGCTGTGAGGTCCCCAAAGCAGTGGTAGCTAGGCGCTGCGAGGCCTATAATTGGCTGGCGTGTAAATGCTCATGGTCTTTTACTCATCTGAAAAAGAGAAGAGGTGGTATTATTTCACGCTTTATTTTCATTATTAAACGCTGAATAATATATACATTATAACAATATTAATTACCCTTGAGAACCTCCTATCCCCTCCGGCCCAGGACTTCCTCCCCTGCCCAGCATCTCCAGCGTCTCATCTCTACTCTTCGAATTGCTCAGCCTAAACACCACAGGCCTCCTAATCTCCCTAGAAGACCTCGAGATGCCATCGTCTGTAAATCCGAGCTCACTCAGCCCATCCAATTCGTCAGCCTCGTCTGCCACGCCCGGAGGCGGATCCGCTTCAAAGACAGTCTCGATGTCGCCATGAGGGTTAAAGCCGGTGAAGCGCCATCGAAGCAGCTGGCTCGACCTCTTTCCACGACTTGTTTCGCCGATTCTGAAAAAGTTGCGCTCGTACAAGCTAATGAATAAGAGAGTTGGGAAATTCAGAACCCGTACGATGGCAACGTGGATGGAATGAAAATCGTGTGCCGAGACGAGCAGCTTCAGGGGCAGCATCAGCAACAGAGCTAGTATGTTGAACGGAGGGGGGTAGGCAAAGATTGCATCGCTTCTCACGCACTCAAACGTGAGTACTGCTCGGCGAAACTGAATCTCAGCGGCTTCGGCGTCCACGATGCGTGAGAATGTGTTGGTCAACACGGCCACTAGAATCGTCAAGAACAGCGTGTTTCCCAAGAAGGCGAAAGCCACGATCAGGGCTGGGCCGAGCACGACGTGGAACTGCACAGACTCTTGGATGCCCGTGCCGTCGAGTCCAAACCAGATCCATAGAAGCCACTTGGCGACGGTGTACCATTTGGGATCTGAACCTTGGCTGCTCATCATGAGCCACTGAAGTGCTAGAAAGAAACCTCCCACACACCACAGCGTGAGAAATGTCAACATGAGGAAGTCCTTCATCATGGCGTGCAGCGAGATGAAGACAATGTTGTCTGGCATGAGACTAAATGCAAATCGGGTGAGCAGTACCGGTGCTGCAACGCATAGAATATGCAACGCCAGAGAGTCTGCGCCATCCAAGCTATGAGCGACAGAGATCCAGATATCGTATAGCCGCACAAAGAGATAGGTACAGAAGATGATGGTAAAGGTCACGTCCAAGAATGACCACGTCTTCTGAGCATGCACCGCCCACCCATGCTCAATGATGGCCGCGAACTCGTCCAGGATCCATCCTGCCGTATACACGGCGAAGAGGCTCTCGTATAGTATCTGGGAAGTTGGATTGCTTCGGTTCACCATGATCAAGATATATAGACCCAGCAGTATCATGAACTGCACAGACTCAAGCAAGTTCCTCCACTTTGGCACAATCAACCGATAGTGGTTCAGCAGAGGAGCCTTGCGCGGATCATACAACGACACAGGGTGATACTTGTAATGGTCCGGCAAGATATCCACAAAGGATATCGGCGTATACACAACCTGGCCCTCATACACGGCATTCACCACCCGCAGACACGCCGGCGAGCTCATCAACGCTTTGCTCTCCGACAGAATCGCCAGCTCCAGCGCAGTGAGCTTCCCCTCTTGGCCGCCGCGCTCCTGCACCGGCCAGTGTGTATATCGGCCCACACGAACAACATCCTCAGGGGCGCCCGAGAAGGGATCGAACCCTTGGACGAGGATGTTGGCCAGCCGCAGTAGGCCGGCGGAGCCCGACTTCTCGGGGGTGTTGTCCTCGTGGAACTTGCGCAGGATCTTGGTGGCGACGATTTCGCAGAGGGCGGCGCGCGCGCGGCTGACACTCTGGTGCTTGGCAGCGGTTTGCTCTTTGAGGAATTGGACGCGGTTGGCGAGGAGGCAGTATACTAAGGGAGACAAGGTTTGGTATGTGAGCCATGGTGATCTAAGAGGATATTCGATTTTCTCGCGCGCTTATTATATACACATATTCACACGAATAGAGACACAAGAAGACAATGGTACAGCAAAAGTTACAAAAGTCAATTTCACGAGCAAAAGGGGAGTGAGGCGAGCAAACCTATTGAGGTATCGTCAGGGTCATATAGCCTGTCTACCAGCGGGCGGACCACGAGGGTGTTGACGCGCGGGCTTGTCAGTTGCTTGGATGTATAAGGATCCTCTAATATTGCAACGGTTTAGTTGAGAGTATTGTGGTGAAGGCGAGTACAATCACTTACCGATACTAGCGATGATGATGGCTCGTACTCTTGATCATACGCTGGCCAATCAGCAATGCTGTTTTGTTACGTGTAAGACGGTGAGAAGAGAGACAAAGAGAAAAGGAGTTGAGGAAACTCAAATGCGACAACTCAGAATCAAAAGGTTCAAAATGCTTTGTAACAAGAAGACTCACCGATGGATCGTGGTAAATACATCCGGAGGTCCTCGCAACGGCTCATCTTCATCAGCGAAATAGTCGCCCGCCTCGCTTCCAGCGCTTTCATCAGCTTCGAGGATAGTTGCGCTTAGAGAATCTTCGTTTACAGCATCGTCCATTTCGCGTAAGATATAAGAAAGGAGCGAAACTAGTGAAAACAGGGGTTATTTTTGCTATGAATGTCAAGTTCAACGATTGGTTTACAAGTGAAAAAAAATCGGTTGCTTGGGAAAAAGTCTAATATAGGCTTGACAGTGCCTCCCTTAGTTTACTTAAACGGAGGCCTCAAGCCTTTCGACTGCTGAGGCAATTTACACATGTCAGATTTGGAGACTTTTAGCAGCACTGCAACTATGGTAGCGCCCTGCGTCATTTTGGCAGCTTAGCTACCTGATCAAGCAAGATGCGAGACGCAAAATGCAGGATGACGACGGGAGTGCCACAAAATATCAACAGTAGTATACAGAACGAGGGAAATAAAAAGGATCACCCGCTTTTTGAAAGGAGGTTAAGCATTTATGAGCTAAGGCATGTTCTGCTTTAGCCGAAGCTTGTACTCGTGATATCTACCTATGGGAATCAGTCCCGATCCTCTAGCAGGGGGGGACTCAATAGCCAAAATTCCGGCATACATGCGCTGGACAACTCCTCATTCGTTTCTATGACCAAAATTGTATAGACAGCCATCGCTCGTCGCAACAGCCCCTCCAACAACAACGCCAGCTTTAGGTGAAGAACTAGTGAAACTCACGCCGGATATCTTTCTTGTTCACATCGCTTTTGACACAAATTCATTATTTATTTTTTTTCTCTTTTTTTTTTTTAATTCATCCGTCGTTGCCGTCCTGTGTTTACAGACCAGCGGCCTGGAAGGACTGCTCAAAGTCGGCAATGATGTCGCTGATGTCCTCAGTACCGACTGAGACGCGGATAAGGTCCTCGGTGACACCAGAGTCGTTTTTCTCTGCCTCGCTCAGCTGCTCGTGAGTGGTGGTCCAGGGGCTGCGGAGATGTTAGCATATGTCAAATATTTGAATATTTGGGGGCTACTCACTGAATGGCCAGGGTCTTGGAATCACCAACGTTGGCAAGGTTGCTGATCAGCTTGAAGCCGTCAACGACCTTGGCGCCTCCTTCGGCACCACCCTTGACACCAAAGCTCAGGACACCACCGAAACCTCTGGGGAGGTACTTCTTGGCGTTCTGGTGGTAGGGGTGGCTCTCCAAGCCGGGGTAAGAAACCCATTGGACGTGGGGGCTGCTCTCCAGGTACTTGGCCACAGCCAGAGAGTTCTGGGCGTGGCGCTCGGCGCGGAGGCTGAGGGTCTCGACACCGAGGATCAGCTGCTGGGCGGCAAATGGGTTGAGAGCGGCGCCGATATCACGCAGGAGCTCGACTCTGGCGCGGACGATGAAGGAAACGGCGCCGAAAGTCTCCCAGAACTTGAGGCCGTGGTAACCCTCAGAGGGCTCGACGAACTGGGGGAATCGCTTGCCGTGGTCACCCCAGTTAAACTTGCCCGAGTCGACAATGACACCGCCGATGGTGGTGCCGTGTCCGCCGATCCACTTGGTAGCTGAGTGGACGACAATGTCGGCGCCGTGCTCAATGGGGCGGATGAAGTATCCACCGGCACCGAAAGTGTTGTCGACCTAATAATAGCCATTTCACATCAGTCATTGGGCTTTTATATGTTGATTTACAAATGGTATACAGCGACTTACCACCAGGGGAACGCCCTTGTCGTGAGCCACCTTGGCAATAGCCTCAAGGTCGGGTACGTTGTATCGGGGGTTGCCGATGCTCTCGAGGTAGACGGCCTTTGTCTTGTCGTCGATGGCGGCCTCAATCTCCTTGGGGTCGTCGCCCTTGACGAACTTTGTGGTGATGCCGAAGCGCTTGAATGTGACCTTGAACTGGTTGTAGGTGCCGCCGTAGAGGTTGGTGGTGGAGACGATGTTGTCGCCGGCCTGGGCGAGGGCAGAAAGGGCGAGGAACTGAGCTGCCTGGCCAGAGGAGGTGGCCAGAGCAGCAACGCCCCCTTCAAGGGCTGCTATCCGCTTCTCGAAGACATCGACGGTGGGCTATGAGATGTGTGAGTAAGTTTCAACGAAAGCGCATTGTCGAGGCACTCACGTTGCCGATACGGCTGTAGATGTTGCCCTCCTCCTTGAGGCCAAAGAGTCTTGCGCCGCGGGCCGAGTCGCCGAAAACGAAGCTCTGTCGCACAATGATTTATTAGCTTAAGATGTCTTTTTGAGAAATGCGCATGATGATAATTGATCGCTGCTTCTTTTTGTGCAGCGCATTGCGCGGCGCAATTCACGTTGCAACGAGGTGAGTGTGAAGCTTACCGAAGAGGCGTAGATGGGGACAGCTCGGGCGTTAGATGCCGAGTCGGGGGAGTGTCTGGGGACTGGTTAGTTGTCGCGATTCATTTGACTGTTTTCGCTCTGTCTCAATAAGACTTTTACTAGCTATATCTTTCGATATAGAGCAGGCAATAGGCAGCTTTCGCAGCAGCAGCTCTGACCATGGCATTGACCAGTAAGCCGAAGCTGTGACGCTGCTGCCCCGCGCTTGTCATGCCCGCAATTGAGTTTAGGAATCATAAAACTTACCCCGCGTGAAGCTGGAGGGTCGCAAAGTTCTTGCTGTTGCCCGCCATTGTAACCAACGCTTGATGCTAAAGTGATTGAATAAAAAGTAGAGATGATAGGAAGCGCTCGACAGAAACTGGGAGGGGAAGAAGAGAGAAATCGTATGAATTTTAAGCCGAGGGGACAGGAATCGGCTCAAACGAGCGTGCCACCCAGATGTATTTATACCACAATGCTTTACATGTCACCGGTATCAAATATTACGCTCCATGCTAGCACCTTGGCGGCGCAACCTTGAGTGACACCTCTTACTAAAGCTTCTATAACTCAAACTAGTAGGGGTCCAGCCGCGACTAAGTCGTGGCTGTAGGGCATCCATTTGCTCTATTGAGCCGTTTCGTTTGACAAAAACAGAAATTGAGCGTTTTGAGAGCCTCCACGCCGAGGGTGGGGTCTAAAGCCGTTCGCAAGCACGCAATCGTCGTGTGTTCTTAACCACACCAACGGCGCACGTAGAAGCCCTCTCTTGAGTGTTTTACTAGAGAAAAATACTCGTTAATCCTGGTTCACGCGAGAAAAGCGCCCCTCATCCGCGTTCTTTTGTCGGCCGGTTTTCGCTCACCATCAGTTTATCTCCCCCAACGGATCCATCCTTACATCCACAGCGGCCGTTCCCTGCTGGTGTGGTTATAGTTCCCCGAATTTAGCCAGCGTATCAGATTCTTAATTCCTAGGAAAGCTAACTCGTTTGCTCCGGCAAATTGTTGTCCATGGTCTGACTGTTCGAGGCTTTTTAATGCTGAGAGGCTTCTGTTTCTTATTCAGCCCTTATGTAAGTAAACTTCCAGCTACAACAGATGCTTATGGACGGCTTTAAACAATGGCAATAAAATGCAGCAGTAGATATTTATAAAACTGCTTGCGTAACGTTGGTTGCGTCAAGTGATGCTGATGAACCGCACTTGAAGTTGGCCAGGCAGGAAACACGAGTGCTCGACCTTTTGACCAGCCAATTAATCGGCTTATCTGGAATTGCATGGAAATAGTCCCGATTGCCTCTTCTAGCGAAATAGGGAAATCCTTGAGAGCCTGACGGCTCTGCGCGCGCCGAGAGGAGCTCAAGTGGGTGTGGATGGGCCTAGTACTGTGGAGCGCTGAATACGTGTGTTAAATCCGACAATCTATCCGACTATCGTGAATGGTTAGGTAATGTTAACTAGCTGTCTACGCTGTTATTGGCTTTTCTTCTCAACACAGCCTCTTGTCTCCTTGCATTCCTCTTCCAAGTTGTTTGAATGCTCTAACAAAGTAGACTTTTAATGGCTGCTTATACTTGGTGAGCTAGCAACGTCTTCAGCCCATATCAGCCCATATCATGGGAAATAACAAACTCCCCTGATGCATGATTGAGTAACAGAATCGCTAAGGAACCGGTTTTTAACCCATTAATAACTATCTGTTCACCTAGTAAATGTCACCTGCTTACCAAAGATGCTCTTTATCCAGCCATTACCCTGCCTCTAGTCATCATAAGCCACGCTAATCGTAACGACATGGTGCCCGCTAAGCTACGACAATCTACCTACATGTAACCCCAGTTCAACTCCCACTCAGCTCCCACCTAATCGGTAGTCCCGACGCTATATATCTGATGCACGATCCAAAAAGGAAAATAAAAACAAAGTGCAACGCTTAGAGCTCCACGTCTCCAGTGCCGTGTTCCCTGCCCGGCAGCTTAATCTGCCTTCCGCCGCCCTTGAAGATCTCCTTTGCCGCAAGGATGGCGGAGAACATCCACAGGCTGAACTGGACCGCAGCTAGAACCGCAGCACCGCGGCCAGACATGCAGACTGAGCCTGTACAAAAGGCCAGATCACCAAGGCATATAGCCACGGCGATGAAACCTGAAAAGTAGAATATGCAGTTGATGGCTTCGATGCCCAGCGATATTATGGGGCGTATAGCTTTGGGAGCGAAGCGCGGCGTGAGTTCGATGTAGATGATGGAGGCGAGTGTAAAGATTGGACAGAATAGAAGAAAGTCGATAGAAGGCGGCGCGGAGAGATGAGATCCCCTGAGATGCCAATTAACGACTATAGAGATGACGAGTTAGAAAAAAAAAATATTGCATATATTACAGACAATACTATAACGTGCTGTGGAAACGTACCGTACGCTGCCAAGGCGATGCTGGCAGCGGCCAGGATGCCTTGAGAGGCCCGGACGCAGATGATGAGTGTTTGCGGCTTGACGAGCATGGCGAGGATATTCTAACCGAAGAAGCTGAAGAAAAAATTATAGGGCCACAGAACACGCCCATGCCAAGGAGAAGAAGTTGTCGCGGTAATTTAGTCTTAGCATTAAAAGGTATAAAGCCTCGTCGTCGTGTACTAGCGGGGATGTCTAAGACATTTTGAATTACAGGTCCAAGGGAGAAGAAAAGGGCAGATCAATTGAGCAGATTGTACGAGGTAGTCTATGAGCGATACGCGTCCAGAAATAAAAAGGTGTACGAGGCTATAGAATAACACAATGTCTACTTGCTTGTATTGAATGGATCGTCCATCTTTGACAAAGTAGGACACTAGTCTCAGATATCATGAGATAAGTTTTATACATGTCTAGGTGTGTATGAAATTGTGGCTGTGAATGGCATTATAGCCTCAATCTGATCCGTTTCAAACGAGAAAAAAATGCAATCGATGATGCGATAGTTTCATGGTGATACAGGGACAGCTTTGACAACTTATTTATAACTGGTCTCGTCTTAGCCTTACAACGTGGCACACAGGTCACCTCGCCAAAGAAGCTCGAAACGGGCTCAACTTGGGTGGCTTGTACGTTGTATGAAACGCATTAAATGCCAGCCTCGTAACAGCTTGAGTCTTTTACCCCGAGATCTCGATGATATCAGATATTCTAAGCTTGCTGTCTTGGGTGATGGTGATCAATTGATTGAGGCTGGTGAAGAGTACAGGGTAAGCAAAATACAAGTACTTGGGTGGTGCTACTTCATACTAGTGGTTTTCCATATAGCGGATGCATAATACAGCCGATAACATCGATAAACTACCCCTTTACTGATTACTGTACAGCTGCTGAGGCCCAATAGGCATTTAGTTGACGTTGTGGGAGAACCTGTCACCATGAACGTTGTCCTCGGCTCTCAGAATGCGGGATAACGCGGGGAAGAGCACTATTGTCTATTGCTTTGTGACTAATGTGGCTCCAGCATCCAAGCGCAAAGTGCCAAGGGACACGTTTCTAGTCCGAAACCAGTTGTGAAGGTTCCAATACATGGCTATTGGCTTGTGAGGGCACGGACAAAGCACCCTTTTACAGACGACCGTCCGCGGCGACTCTCCAAAGGGTCTGGGGTTTCACATGCCGAAAGAAGACGCTATGCCGAATAGCAGCAATGTGATTGGCTGCAGAGCTGCGGACATGCCCTGGACCGAGGCCCACCGCCGTGCTTTAGCGGAGGACAGTAGGCCAAAAGCTGCCTGGCCGCCAAGTTGCTCCCCCAGACTGACTGATCTGTTGCCCCGGATTCCGAGGCATTACGAAATCTAGAAAAAGGATCAGTGAATGTAAAATGAAGTTTTCTACTTGTGTAAAAGCCTGATAAAAAACAGGCCATGATGTTTGAAAAATTCAGAAACACAGAAAAGACCAAATAGGATCCGCTTCGCCTGCTGTGGGAACACAAACGTCGCCACTGAGTGGTTGTTATTCCCCGAAACAGCCGACGTCACTACGGGATCCGGACTTTTGGCCTGACTGTGCTACGCTGTGGCCCGGACTTTGTACGGCGCCGTTTGGCTGGAATAGACGACAGTTTAAGTTAGTTTTCACTGTTGAAAGAGTTAAAAATTTGGCAAATGTTGATGTTGATCGCAGGTTGTCAATGTTCAACTAAAAAGAGGCGTGTTTAACTGTCCAGATGATTTTGCTGATTTGTCAAAGTAATACGGAGTCGGGATGTCGGGTGCATTAAAGAAATGGATTCCTTGGGGGGAAAAAAAGTTAAGCCATCCATGCACATGTACCAGTACTTGTCAATCGATATATTCGCATAGGTGCGCAAGTTAATTTAAATGCCACTCATGCAATATTGAGTTGTCGTATACTCCGTATAGCAGTAGTAAACACAAAACTTAGCTCGCATCTCGCATCTCATTTATCGATCTTTTTTAGCTTCTAGTGGCGAAGACGGACGGACTGCGGAATGAGAATTTAGAAAGCCTTTCGGTCTCCTATCCGCTGTCCACGGAGCTGGAGCCCGCTAAAAGTCCGCTGGTGGGCACGCCTCAGTGGGCTTCTGTTGGCGGCTGCCCGCTATTAGCAGTTGCGTTGCAGCGCTAATGGCCCCTGTGTTGCTGTACTTGGCTAGATTTTTTGGCGCGAGCCTACCAAAGACCAAAATCTGGGGCTGCCGAGGCCCTCGGCCATCCTTTTTCAGCAGCCCATGATTCGTTAAACCTCCACCTTCTCCCAGCCTCAACTCCAGGATCTGGACTCCTTCTTTCTATTCCACTTTCCTTATTCCCTCTTTCAGTAATTTCCTTTTCTCCCCGTCTTCCTCTTCAGGCTCGCAACGTCGCCTTTTCCTCAACTATCTCGATTCTCGTCTAGGTCACGAGAGTTGTAGGAACTCGTCTCAACAACACGCGGCCAACTCAACTCACAACTCCCGACACAATGGCTGTCAAGGACGTAGAGGCGTACATCAAGAACCTGTCAACTCCGCCTGCGCCCGGAGCTCTTCATGGTGTTGCCCTGCCTGGAACTGAGCGCCCTGGTCGCACTCCCATTTACCGCCACCACAGGATTAAGGATGGCGCCCTTCTGACCACGTTCTACCCCGAGCTCCAATCAATCCACGACTTGTTCGAAGCCTCTGTCAAGAAGCGTCCCAACAAGCGGTTTCTCGGCACCCGCCATTGGAACGCGACCACGCAATCATGGCAGGATCAGTATGAGTGGGAGACGTACGCCGAGGTAGCTGAGCGCCGCAAGAACCTGGGAGCTGGTATCGTCGAAATCCACAAGGCCATCGGCCATAACGCGGATAAATACGGTGTTGGTCTCTGGTCTCAGAACCGCGCCGAATGGCAAATCACCGGTAGGTCAATACCTGCACACTGCAATGTTTGCCAGGATCGTTATGAGCTGCAGAACTAACCAATCTCTCGATATATAGATCTTGCACTTGCATCACAGTCTCTCTTCGCTGTGTCGCTTTACGAGACTCTTGGCCCAGACGCCTCCGAGTACATCATCAACCACGCCGAACTTGCCTGCGTCGCCTGCAGCTTGCCTCACATCCCTACTCTTCTGAAGTTGGCGCCTCGAATTCCCACCCTCAAGCTGATCATCTCTCTCGATGAATTGGAGCAGGGTGAACAAGAGGGTCTGACCAAAAAGTCTGTCTTGAACAACATTGCTGCTCAGCATGGTATCAAGATCTACTCCTTCAAAGAGGTAGAGGAGATTGGCCTCAAATCAGGCCGTCCCATGCGCCCGGCTGGCTGGGAAGATCTTTGCACAATCAATTACACCTCGGGAACCACTGGAGCGCCCAAGGGTGTTGTCGTCACCCATGGCAATGCTGTTTCTGCCGTCTCATCTAGCCGTCTCCAGGGTTCCGTGACACATAAGGATGTCCACATGTCCTATTTGCCTCTTGCTCATATTTACGGCAGAATGGTTGACCAGATTGCCCTTTCTGAAGGCGCTAGCATTGGCTTCTTCCGCGGCGACATCCTGGGACTTGTTGATGACATGAAGATTCTCAAACCCACAGGTTTCATCTCTGTCCCCCGGTTATTCAACCGCTTCAACTCGGCGATCCGAACCGCCACCATTGAAGCCGAAGGTGTCAAGGGCGCTCTGTCTCGAACCGTCATTGCAACCAAGAAGGCCAACATGCGCCTGCCACCAGGACAAGCTAGCAACACGCATTTCCTCTACGATCGCATCTGGACTCCCAAGGTCAGGGCTGCTGTGGGTTTGGATAGGGCCCACTCCATGATCAGCGGTAGTGCTCAGCTGGACCCCGATGTTCAAGAGTTCCTCCGTGCCGCCTTTGGTAACAACTTTTACCAGGGCTATGGCTTGACCGAGTCATATGCCGTCGGTACCGTCCAGGTGCCTGGAGATTTCAGTCTTGGCAACATTGGACCCCCAACTGGTTGCGTCGAGATCTGCTTGGAGTCTGTACCCGAATTTGAGTACACCGTCGAGGACAAGCCTGCCCCCCGCGGTGAGCTCCTTCTCCGTGGCCCGTGTATCTTCCGCGAGTACTACAAGAACGAAGAGGAGACCAAGAAGGCTATCGATGCTGACGGGTGGTTCCACACTGGTGATATTGCTGAGATTGACAAGCTGGGTCGTTTCAAGATTATTGACCGCAAGAAGAACGTCCTCAAGCTGTCTCAGGGTGAATACATCTCCCCCGAGCGTATCGAGAACGTCTACTTGGGCAACACCAACCTGGTTGCCATGGCCTACGTCCATGGTGATGCCAAGGAGTCTACTCTTGTCGGTATCTTTGGTATCGATCTGGAGAACTTCCCTCCGTTTGCTAGCAAGGTTCTTGGCCAGACTATCACCGCCGAGGACCGTGAGGCCCTCAAGACAGCTGCCAACCACCCCAAGGTTAAGCAGGAGTTCCTTAAGATCTTGAACAAGATTGCACAGAAGCAGAAGTTCAACAGCTTTGAGCGTGTACGAAATGTCTACCTCGATATCGAGCCTTTCAGCATCGAAAACGAGCTTCTCACACCAACGTAAGTTACAATCCAATGCCGCATATATATATAAATAGACTGAGTTACTAACTTGACGATAATAGCCTCAAGCTGAAGCGGCCTCAGTCTGCCAAGGCCTTCCGTACCCAGATCGACAAGATGTACGAGGAGATTGCTGCCGAGACCGGCCCTGCTCCTAAGTTGTAAAAATATAGATCGCGCGGGGTGTATATGAATAGGCATGACGATGTTGAGCGATTTTCTTGTTACGTTTTTATGTTTGGATAGCTACTGGCTGCTTCAACTCGGTTACCCACTGCAGCTGCCTACTGATACATGGTGGTTGTGGACTCTAAGAAGCTGGAGGTATGCATTGCAGCACGTACGGCGGCATACTTTTTTATTTATTTATATTTCTTGGCTATCATGTGTTTATTAAGTATCAGCGCGAGAGACTTTATGAATTCTAAAGTAATAAAAAAACACTTAATTAAAGAGTATAGCTGGAAGCTATGTTAATTTCGGAAACTCATGATGTGATATACAATGCTATGCAGACAGATTGATGTTGTGCATATGTCCAGGCCACTAGCAGTTTAGTTAGGTGCTATCTTCGAGCTAGTTTATAATATATTATTTTATTATCATTTTCAGACGGTAAATTATGGTAAACGCTAGTGTATGCTTGAAGAGAATACCACTTTTGGCGGCTTATCTAGAAGCTATTTGTGTAGCATTCTAGTAGCGTCTGCATCTTTGAATTGTCCCAGTATTACTTGCGAAATATTATAAACTCTTTTTGTTTATAAAAATTATTTTTATAATATGAACGAAAGATGAAAATCGATTATAATAGCAATTATATATAAAAAAAAAGGTATCCCTAGATTTGTAACTAATATTCTACAACTATTATTGGTATTTTTAGGTGTTCCTTAATAAGCTGTCGCGCGACTCATTTTGCGCGACTCATTTTGTGGACCATGCCAGATCTACGTCACGCCCGCTGGATCTTGCATGTCGGAGAATAGCCTATCTAGCTTGTCGCGATCGTGGCAGATACCCCTGTTTGATATGGCAAGGTCAAGCTTGTTTAATGAGCATAAATCTGCTTTAGAAAATGCTAAAAAATGGTTATGTATTCATATGTGTAGAATAGCTGGTTTTAACTAGCGACTGGACGCATTGGCATAAGCTGAGAGATCCTGCGAGAATCCTTCGAGAGAGCTGACATGTAGCGACGGAGCTTTTAGAAAGGTTTAAACTATATCATTTGACTTCAAATGCAATTAAATCCGATTATACTTTAATTTTAAGTAAAAGAGCAAAGACAGTCGGATTAAATTGTAAGCTGTCGCGCTTCGTGATATAAGTAATTTAAATTAAAAAATACTAATATAGAAGATTTATTAAATACTTAAATACTTTAAAATACAGTAAGATTTTAATACCTTTTTTTTTTAAATTAAAATCAGAGATAGTATTTAAAATCTAATAAGCCTTATAATATCAGCCGAGGGATATATAATATTATTTTTATTACGTAAATTATCTCACGTGATATCCCATCTTTTAGTTTCCCTTTAGCCGTGTTCAAGGCCCCCCTTCCTACGTATCCGTTGTTTTAAGAAGAAACCTGAGAGCTTTAAACGTGTGGGCACGCGATGGGGTAAGTCTTATATCTCTTTCCACCGCGCCCATATAACTAGAGATCTGTTTCGACGCCTGCTTGAGATGCTCGCCCGAGACTTCTGGCGAGCCGGCCGTCTCCATGAGCCTCGTGCTTACCTCTGGCGCCTCCAGGCCCCCGGTCGTTGAGGTCGTCGACTTGACTGAAACGCCGCCGCCATCGCCGCCGTCTTTAGATCATATCGCAAACGGAAGTCGAAATGGCATCGGCCGACCTCTGTCCGAAGCACAGCGCCAGCAACATGATCGAATTTCTGCCCAGGATGAAGGACCACCGTTCAAAAAGAGACGCGTGGATCTTTCCTGGGCTGAGAAGCAAACAATTGCCTGCCAACAAGTGTCGCCCTATGTCAGCCGAGGTTTAGCGGACCTATCCTCCTCCGAGTATATAATTGACGAGATCGCGATAAGAGTATGGGAAACTGGAAATGTTTAAGCAATCTTGGGAGTATTGGCTAACCGTGGTAATAGGCCGTTTCCATATTTGCCAAGGATCAAGTGTTTATATCCCGATTGGACGACAACGATTATACACTGCCTGCCAACGATGAGTGGACTGCTATAAAGGCTAAGATGATTGTTACGGAGCTATCTCGGAGACCTGTAGGTGGAATTAAAGAAAAAGAAGGTCTATATATGTTCACTCGGGCTGACACTGCTCGCCAGGAATATCAAGTTGTAAAAGAGCCATCAGCCGCCGAATATCAGTTTCTCTCAGTGGAGGATCCACCGCCAACGCAGGGCGAGGATGCGTTGGAGGTGCATATGACAGATGTCAAACAACTGGAAACCCCCAAAACCGACATACTCGAAAGTTTTACACCTGCAACACATTGGAGCCGCTGGAAGCCGCTTCCTAAATGCGGTCCATCATCAAACGCCTGGTTTGCTCTTGAACAACGACCTTACCTTACGGCATCGGATCGCGACCTAATTGCAAAGGGCGCCGGCAGCCTTTATCGTGACCTACGACGAGAGATGAATGGCCCAATGGTCTACCATGTGGATTTCAGCTCTGATGAGATTCAGCAAATCACGGCGTGCATTTCAAGTTATCTTCCTCCGGATACCCCTGCTACTCCTGAAAACTTGGTGCAGCTATGCCTTCAGTTTAACGTTCCTTCAATGGTTGGCACTACGTTGCCTTATAGAACGGCTGAGGATATACGGAATTATTGCTCAGATATACTGGCGGGCAAGGCAGCAACACCTGATCGAGCCCAAATTCTGACACTGGATCCAAACGCGCAGGACTCCCGACATCAACGAGAGAGTAGGCGTGCCAGTCGATTAGCAACTTTGCTTTTAGCCCGTGAAATGGAAGGAAACCGAGGGTTTGGGTCGATGCGCCAATATGAGAATTTTCAAAACGAGTTTAGAAAGGTCCACGAGGATAGCCTAACTTTGGTTGCAGAGTACACAAACTGTGCTGGAGATATTGCGACGACAACTTGGATTCCAGATGGCAATGTTTTATGCGGTACGACGGTGCACTCTGACAGCCATAATCAACAATATAACAAGCCTGGAAACCTACTCCTTTGTTCGACCAAACTGGGCCAGCTGAGAGCGTTTCCCGATCATCGAATTCCACGACCGCTAGTTGACAAGGGAGAAAACTCTACTGTGGCCATGCGACAAAGCCAAGATCCCTGGCTCTATTCATCAGTTGTGTGCTCTGATTATGACAGCGTTCTTGGCTTGGCATACACCTCTAGTTTCGACAAAACAGTCAAAGTTTGGAAAGTTGATAAGAGCGGCAACAACATGACGGCGTTGGCCACGTGGTACTTTGAGGGCAACGTCAACTTTGTTGCCGCGGCCAAGGACGGCTCTGGACGGGTTGCTACCGCGGCCGACACCCCAACGGAGGCTATTCGAGTATATACTGTCAATGTGAACGACATTGCAAATAGCTCCTACGTCTCTTTTTCTTGCACGCGTACTGATGCCGACGACTCCGACAAGTGGGCGTATTATCCTGCAACTATGCAATGGGGCCGCTGCTCGAGGAGTAAGCATCTGCTGGCAGTAGGATACTCTCCACGGAGCTATTCTGGGGAAGACCTTGATATCCCAGAAGATAAGCGGAACTCGGGGGAGATTACTCTCTGGGACGCAGCTCTGAGCCAGCGGGTTCCTGTCTTGACAGCGACAACGGCCAACTTCTTTGAGGTGGTTTGGCATCCTACATTGCCGAGATTCATCGCAGCAACTTCGCCCTCACAGTTGAAAGTGGTGCCTGGAGTGCGGACACAAATTCATTTGTTTAGAAAACAGGATGCCGCCTATGCTGAATATCACAACCTTGACTGCTTTGCGGCAGATATTAACGAATTGACATTTATGCCAAACTCCTCGAGGCATGCATATGTTACTGCAGCGTGCACAGATGGCAAGGTGTACGTGTGGGACACCGCTCAAGGGGACAAACCTGTGCACATATTACAGCACGGCCGTCCCCTGGATGAGTACTACGAGGACCGAGAGAAGGAAGATACCGGAGTTAAATTTACAGCTTGGGGAAATAATTTGGATCGATTTTACACAGGCGCCAGCGATGGGACTGTCAAGGTGTGGAATGTGCGTAACAAACGCAAGCCATACTTGCGAACCCTTTTGGAAGCTCCTGGTCCTATTTCTTGTGGCGCCTTTTCTTCCGATCTACGGAAATTAGTCGTTGGAGATGCCACGGGCCGGGTGTTTTTGTTTTCTATAGACAAGGAAGACGAGCCAGAGGCACATTTCATTACGATCCCGGGTGTAGATCGCCAGCTTCGACGCCCTACACCATTTATACCACACCCTGAACCTGAGCCTCCGGCCCGGGGCCCAGGAGGGCCGGAAGACGTTTATGACGATGACGAAGACACACATATTGCTGATTTGGTGAAGCGTACCTACCTAGACACAAAACAGATTGTGATCAACCCTAATCCTACCATTGGCGCCGTACAAGGGCCAGACTATGCCTCAACAGGGCTCTTCCGCCGAGAGGCACACTTGAATGAAGATCCAGCTGGTCATTTACTGAGTTATTTTGAAAGAAATCAAAGACAGAGCATCGAAGCAAGCCGCGGCGGGTTTGCTCGCTCGGTACGCAGGCTTCGAAGCCCGGGGGAAGCAGATCCCCTGATGCAAATTTTACACTGTACAAATAAGACGCGGGATCTGGATATAGAAGCCATTTCGGTGGATGACCTCGCGGATTTACTTGCATGCAAAGCGGAGTTAATAATGAGCGAGGTGGACTGCGGGTTTGTATATGAGGAATTGCTGGAAGAAGACGATGGAGAGGCGGATGGGATGAATGATGAATACAATGCAATGCAATAGGCTGCAGGCGATAGATTTGGGGATACCATGATGCTGTAGCATATACAGATGGCGCATATGTAAATTTCAAGACTAGTTTATACGATGCCCGTTAGATGGGTTATTTAGAAAATATCGTACACGCAAGAAGTCTGTCCATCTGTTGCCTTGATTGTTGGTGAGAGCGAGAAATTGTCCTGTCCTCATTGAAGGTGCTTATGGTCATGGAGATGTTGCAAGATTACAGAAACGACATACGTGTCACAAAGCTGGTCTCTATAATTTAAAAACAGCGCAACCTGTATAATTACACGATGCAAAAAGAGAAAAAGAAGAACAAAAATGCAAAAGAAAAAAGTATTGCGTCATCCGGAACTCGAATCCGGGCCTCAACTTTTCAGCATGGAAGAGTTGAATCCTAACCCCTAGACCAATGACGCTTTTTACTTGTTTGGAAGCAAGCAGTAGACAGCTTATGAAGCTACCAAGACCCATCGTGAGAATGCTAGCTAGCTAGCTTGCTTAGCTTGTGATGAAAGCTACATACCAACCACAGAATAAGAAAGCTTAAAAGTAGGGAAGATAACTAGTAATGATAGTTTAAGAGCTGGCTCGTACTTTTACCCGGAGAGGGGAAAAAAAAAAAAGCAACGTAATATGCATGCATAGGTAATTTTTTCAAAAGAAAAACAAAAAAATGAAACGACACCTGCAGGATTCGAACCTGCGCGTGCGAACACAATGCCTATGATACCTGTTGATAGCAGGGCATCGCCTTAACCACTCGGCCAAAGTGTCTAACTGTTCATGGAATAGCCATGCCTTAGATGAGCATATCAACTTCACGGCTTTGAAGTCAGTTTCACAAAAACATTGAATGGCAATGATGGCAACATCAGATGCCTGCTGTATGATATGTCTTCTTCACAATTTACGGTATAGTTGTTTATAAATCAAATATGAATTGGAAATAAATAAATATCATTGCTGCCCTTTCTCCCTTGGAGCTTTGTCGTAGCAAAAGTTATCTCCACTGCATGACCCTTTTTTGAGTTCCAATAATCCAAGAATTCAGTTCTACCAATCTATCATCCCGTTCAACCAGTTTCAAAGATCGCACCGACAAGCAAAGACGTAAGTAAGCAATGAGGAATATGATGATAAAAAACAAAGGGGGGAGAAAAGGAAAAATGAGCATAGTGCGTGCCAGTAACAAAAAGAAAAATGTTCCTTCGTCGTATGTAGGTGAAGGAAAGAGGAGGGCCTTGATCTGAATTCTTTGTTTACGCATATCCAAGGTCTTCGCCGCTTCCTCGACGCTCGCCAAACAGATACGCTGCCTCAAGACAGAATCGTCCATGGCCCCTTTCCATTCGTCGCTCGCTACCGTAGCAAATCAAAACTGCGTCGACGATTCCGCTGAGAATGCCTTCCATTGCGCCCATAACCGAATACCCAATGAAACTAGCCATCATGCCGACCACGTATGCATATGCTGATCCTCGCACACCCACGCCATCTGGAAGCTGGATACTCAGCTGCTTGGCAGTAATGACCCAGCCCGCGAAACCAAGGCCTGTGGCCATAATCAGTCGTGTTGCGACCAAGAGCAACTTGGACAGTCGGTAAGGCAATAAGCCGTTGCCTTGGCCACGTAGGCGCAGAGCCCTGGGTGTTAATGTAGTAGTAGGGATTGCAGCCGATACAAATTCCATCTGATCAAGACCTCGAGCAGACGTAGCTAAGCCTTGAGAGTGTATAGCCGCAAAAGTAATTGTGAGAGGATTTGTGAGAGCCACCATAGGCGTTGGAATCCAGAATGAGGCAACGTTTGTAATTATTGCGCCTATCCGCCTTGGTAGGAAAATTAATGGTGCCCGGATGAGGAGAGATAGTAGCGTTGATTCGCAAATGCTACCAAAGATTGTCGTCGTACCGTGACTCAGGGCTGCCAAGACAATCTCTTTTGAAGGAGTAGAAGGTCCTGCGTTGCGGTGGAAATACCACTGAGAAACAGTTGCTGCAGTCGTTGCTCGATGTATCGCATTGATGACGGAGAGCGTCCACATATACATGAAGACAAAGCCTGCACCGAGCCACCAGCTGGAGAAGCGGATCACAAACTTAACCAGATCTTTGGAGAAATAACCACCCATGAATACACGGGTAAACATAGCTAGCCATACCCAAGTCCACACAACAATCAATGCCAGGGCGCCAAATCCCACCAGCAAGAGGCCTGGGTTTTGAGCCAGAATCTTGGAGGAAAATTGAAGAATTTCAATGGCTTGCTGAATCGCTCTCCGACCCTTAACGACGAGCCATAGCCACAATATGCACGAAGCTGCAGGAACGGCAGCTGTCCATCTCATGACGCTATCCTGAAAGCTGGACCCGTGCGTCCGTCCCTTGAATGACGATGCAAACGAGAAGATGGCAAAGGAAAACATGATGGCCGGCACAGCGATTAAGATGACAGAAACCAGCGGTCGAACGAAAGATCGCAGCGCTGCCAGCCATACGAATGACACCATTACTGCCACCACTGTATCGACCGCGAGCATGTTGAACGATTTTTGTAATGTCGTATAAATAGTATCTCCAACAGGACTACTCCTGGGAGAAGTATTCAGCCATACCAAAACAAAAGTTGACATCATGCCAGCGAGACAGATTAAGAATATCCACGCGAAGAAGGGATCATGTCGAAATATTTCTCCTTCGATGAACATGTTTCCCGCCAAAGCTGGGTCAACTTCTGGTGGCTCCACGTGTCGCGTGCTGGCCATGTCGGCATCACTTCTTTCGGACCTTGCTATCAGGGGCGTTCGTCCGGACTGGTCTTTGAACCGCTGGAAAGCCGGGGGACTGCCATCGACCGTCTCTCCTAACAGCGAGTCCGGCGGATCCTCGTCGGGATCCTCTTGTGATCCAAGACCAACATCGACCATGTTCCCCCTATGATCACCGCCGTGATCGCTTCCACCATATCTCAGATCCTCGTTATCGTGATCAACTTCTTCTGCCTCCTCTTCCTCTAATGGTGTATCCTTTGCAACAGAAGCTTGGTGTGAACTCCTAGTCCCATTCCAACTGCTCTTGATGCCTCGGCCGAAGCCTTGGGCTCGATACGGGTGGTCGAAATGACTTGAGCTATCTTCAAGCGAGCCTCGACTGTTGGCATCTGATTCAACGCTATCAGCCAGTTTGCTGGCAGCAGCCACCCGCCGCGACCTCTGCAGCGCAAACAGGTCGGCAGCTTCCCTATCGCGCTCCTCTTCCTCGTCGTCGTCCTCCCGAAACTCGTCCAGCGTGCTGTGAAACAGAGGTGCATCCTGCGCAGCTGTTATCCGTGAACCAAATGCGAGCTGGCCGAAACGTGAACCACCGCCGCCGCCGCCGCCGCCGCCAGCTCCTCCTCCACCCCCGTTCTGATATGGGTTGCCCCTGGAGAGAAAGGACCGCTGGCCCCCATTTCCGCGACCGGCGTCTCGGTAGGGTCGAGATGGACGTGATGACCAGTCGTTTTGCCGGGATGTATTATCGTTATCTGGCTGGCCAAAGTTCGATAGCCTCGACTGCGACTGCGCGAGAAATCTGGAGGCGTCTAGGACATGAAGTTAGCAGCCAGTTGGGAAAACGCAGCCTCGCAGGATGCAGTGTCGTCACTCACACTCGGAAAACATGATGCCCCTTCACCTACCGCCGCCCCCACGATAAGAGGCTGGCTCGGCTGTCACCTCGATGGTTGCTTAGCTGCGGAAATGTCGAGCGGCAGTTTATTCTTATTTTCTCGTTGCAACGGCGATGTGATGGAATCGGCTCGCAGGCTGGTGGCGATGACGAAAACGCTTGGACAGGCAGCAAAGACTAAGACGGACGCTCTCCCTTGCATTTAACGGGGAGAGTAGCAGCCCAAAGGAATACGAAAGGCCAAAAATATTACACCGTAAAGGGATATGAGTAAGATGTATATGCGGCGGTTGTTCAGTCGCCAAGCTGGAGAAACACCAAGAAAAAAAAATGTGCCTCGTTTGTAAAACAAGAAGAGAGAAACAATGAGAGGGTCAGGCGACACAAGGCGGATGAGTCGGTTTGGTGACCTCGATAGCCCAAAACTTAGTGAATGGCTAGGGGACGATTGGAGCGTGCCGTCGCCGGCGCAGAGCCTAAAGTTTGCTGGCGGTCAGCACCTCAGCGAGAGCCACAGGTGACTGGGCGGCGGCCCCGTAAGTTTTAGGACCTGCGAGGGAGGTACTTCGTAATACAGCCACGCTGGGAAGCGCAGCGATAGGGAGAGCGGCTCTTGCAGGATCCGCATCCGGGGGTGCTGCCTGCTGGGATGGCACAGGCAAGTCCCGGACAGCAGGACCCTCGTGGTACCTGGACTTGTGCTGAGTGAGCACAAGGGCAGCGAGCCCGTCATTTGATCCTGGCAAGATACCAGTATTACATAATCTCAAGGGCTGTACGGAGTATGAGACACAAGGGTTGGCAATATTACTAGCAACAGCTGAGAAGAGAAGAAAAGGCAAATGGAAGGGATACCCAAGCCCTAACAAAGCTTGAGCAGTTAAGGCTGCGGCTTATACCAGCAGTGGCGCCATCATGGCCGCGAGAGTTTTCTAAAGCTGCCTAAAGGTCAAGAGGCAGCACAGCTCCAAGACCCAAAAAAATCCACCTTGGCTGCATACCTAAGTAGATAGCTTCATGCATCTGCTGCTTTATACAGCTGTGCATGTACAACGACAGCCACCACTAGCAAAATGCGCAGATGGCTGCCTATCTTACTATGGAGTACCAGATGCTCTTCCACGCTTCCACGAGGGAGCTGCCGGGCCGTGCTACTGTAGGTACGGCCCTAAGCAAAGCTGGGCGCGGGATACTTACCGCTAGGCCGGTCACCGTCTCGTCATGATGCCGTTATCGCGCTCTTGCGTCACCGATAACAGCTGCATCCACCACGCTGCCAATTTAGGCACATCAGATGCAGATGCCAGACGTCAAAGAAGCTCCCGGCTATTTATGCACGTTTCTGCAGCAGCCATCAAGGCGATCATCAGTGAGGCATCCGATCTGCTAGCACAAGCCAAGCATTCTGTCATAATTCCCCCCTCTAAAAAAAGTAAAAAGAGAAAAAAGAAACGATCCCGGCCCCCAACATCGTCTCCTCTTCTCCAGCTTTTCCCTCACGCACGGGTCACACCAAAAACAGGCCTGTCAGCTCCTCTCTTGTCGCTGGCCCGTGACAAGCCATCGTCACCTGCCCATTTTCACAAACCAGGACCCTTTGAACTTGTATTTCCATTCCTTTCATTCCTGTGTAATTCTTCCAACCGCTGTATCCTGTGATTTCTTCTCATTCTTCTCCTACAAATTCCCACCCTTTTTTTTCCTTCATCGATTGCGTCAACGGCTTTAAAATCGTTCCTTGTCCTGGCCCTTCTTTTTGTTCCCACGCCGCACTCCACGCACGTGCCGTTCGCCGTAGCGATAGCCTCGAACCCACCTCAACATTTACATTCAACGAACCACCACCCCGGCAATTATAGCTCTGGAACTTGCGCTGTTTAAAAGTCTCAAGCGGTTCGATTCTTCTTATAATCCACCTCTTCAGCTCCTCTTTCTTCGTCCTCTCTCTCTCGCTATTTCTCTCCCAACAAGTCTTGCGCCAACTGCGCAGCACCTTATCAATTCCTCCACATGTCCTCCTCAGCGCCCTGGGACTACATCGCCAAGCTGGTCTGCATAGGCGACTCAGGATGCGGCAAATCTAGTCTCACCATCCGCCTCTGCGAAGGCCGCTTCTCCGCGCACCACGATGTCACAATCGGCGTTGAATTCGGCTCGCGCATCGTGCCCGTCGGCCCGCCTCACACTCCCGCCGCCATCGCATTCCCTACCTCTTCATCAGACCCAGATGCGCCATCTTCGCCCGGGGGGCTTCCGGAACCGCCGCGCGACACCAGCAAGACCCCTCAGAAGCATATGAAGCTAAGCTTGTGGGATACGGCCGGCCAGGAGACATACAAGTCCGTCACGAGGTCATATTTCCGTGGTGCAAGTGGTGCGCTGCTCGTCTTTGATCTGTCGCGCAAGGCCACCTTTCAGCACGCTACAGACTGGCTGAACGACCTTCGCCAGATTGCCGAGCCGGATATCGTTATTGTCCTTGTCGGCAACAAGGCCGATCTGACGCAGCAAGAGGACAATAAACGAGAAGTCACCCGGGAAGAGGCGGAAGAGTGGGCAAAGCGGAATGGTATCCTCGAGTATGTCGAGACCAGTGCCAAGAGCGGCGAGAACGTGGAAAAGGCCTTTATGAGAGTCTCCGAGAGGATATACCAGAACATCCAAGCCGGCAAGTATAATCTAAACGACCGGAGATCCGGCGTCAAGGGTCCCAGTGCTGGCGGAAGCCGGCAAGTGAGATTAACAGCCGACTCCAGCAAATCGGGCGGTGGATGCTGTTAATTTTTGAAGCATATTTAAATTTCCTTCTGTATAATGCGAATCGTAAGCGAACAGCCGTGTTGAACAAACATGGGAAGAAAGAAAGGAAGAGGGAACACTAGCAAGCAAGATATGATACCCGATGGGCTTCATCGTTACATGATACTCTGGTCGTAAAGGACCTTTTGAAAAGACATAGCAAAGCAACTGGAAACATGGCACTGTATAATAATAGTAGATGCTCAAAGCAATTGGCATTCAATTCTGTAATCACACACACGCCTATTTCTCTACATACAGGACAAGATTGGGGGGAGATATATGTCTTGCATTAAATGCGGTTTATAGTATTTTCCGCCAACCCTGTGTGTTCCTATCATCTTTTTTTATATGACTTGCGAAATCCATCCTACCTATTCCGTTGCTCTTTTTTCTTCATTAATGCGAAAAAAAATGTCTCCATCCCATCCCACGCCTTTTAAATAAAATCTTACATAAATATTTTTTCGTTTTTAGAAATGAGTAATCTCTCCTCTCGCTCATCATCTCCTCTTCATCCACCGCCATGTGACAAAAAAGAAAAAAGAGCTTTTGATAACTGACATGAAGTAAAATAGTATAAGTAAATCATGCTCGCCATCAATGCTTGCCGAAGGTGTCCAGTTGAAATACTAGATAAAAAATGAGTTTAGTCGCTGATGCGCCAGTTGTCAAACCACTTCAGGTACGAATACTGCTGGTTGTTACCAGTCATACCCCAGCAAATGGGCATGAACAGGATGTAGAGTCCGATAATGACGGAGTACAGGACGCCATAAATGACACCCTGCAGAACGGCAGCGCGGTTTCTCATGGCCCAATCAACCAAGAAGCCCAGAGACAGGATGGCGAAATAAAGGGCAGGGTAGTAGTGGTGCACGTAGGTGACACGCGCCATGATAACAAAGGGAAGATAGTGCAAGAACCAGCCGATGACTGGGTAGATACCGGCGTAGTGGATCTGATCAATCTCTTTGTTGTCCAGCTCCCTGTATCCGCGCTGCCATCGCACAATGTACCAGACTACGACGAGGCCGACGAGGCCGAGAGATACCGTGCTGCCCCAGTAGATGAACGGGTTGCCAAGAAGGAAGTACTTGACAATGTTGTCATCCCAGCCGCACATACGAAGTCCCACGTTGAGGACGGGCCATTGCCACCACTGCGAGGCCAAATCGTCCTGCTTGTCGGGATCCGGCACAAGGGCGTTGTTGGATGTCATCATTGCCACGTTGAGATGAATGAAGTCGTGAATGAAGGGCGACTTGTAAACACCGGGATCACTCTCAGGGACTAAGAGGCAAAAGTTAACTATTGGTATTGCAAAGATTACAGGTCCAAAAAAATGAGTTGTAACTTACGTTTCTCGTTCCAATGAGCCTCGACATTCCAGTGAGTGTAAGTGTCACGGGGGTTGTTCTGCTTGTCGCAGGTAACCTCAATCTGTTTAAAGCCCCATTGAGGAAGGTTGACATTGCCAGCTCGCAGATAGCAGCCCAAAGAGGTGTGCTTAAGACGGAAAGCCGTGGTAAGAGTGCGGATCCTGCTGCGATCACGAGATGCCGCATCCCGGACAACTTCAATCTGCCAGTGATCCTTCTCGTCTCCAACAGTAAGGTTACCGTAGCTGGAAACCTCGCGGTGGGCCTTGGTAACGGGGGCGTCAATATCGTGAGAGTGCAAGTTGCGGCCAGTCTGGGCGTGGATAAGACGGATGACTGATCCGTCGCCGATGAACCGGAGATCCTCTTCGGGCTCGTAATCGGGCTGGTAGCGGTTGGGGTAAAAGAACCAGTCGTTGTTAGCATCCTTGTGGTGGTAGCAGGTGACTTGTTGCTGGCCAGAGCCCTCGGGGTAGGTCTGAACGTGAGAGTGAAGAAGACCACCGCCGTAACCCATGTTCTTGATGGTGGCGCGAGATCCAATCGCAATCTCCAGGGGGCTGTTCTTGCCGACCTCAGTTCCCTTCAAGTTGGCTTGGAAGAGGGAGCTCATCTGGGCATCGCCCGGACCGGTGGAATCGAGAATGGCGAAGTGCAGAGCAAACGAGAGCATGTAGATGAGGAAAGGAACGATGATAAGTCCCACGACGCGAGCGGAAAAGTGAGCAGCGAGAACAGGCTAATAGGGCTGTAAGCAGGCAATTCAACCAAGATGGCATAAGAAAAAGGGGACCCAAAAAAAGACTCACAATAGGCATCTTCCTGTCACCATACTTTCTCCAGAGATCCTCAATTGTGTAAAGACCAACCAAAGCAGTAACAAAGAGACCCACGAGCTTGACACTGCAAACACAGCCAATGCTCACACCAGTCATGAAAAGCCAGAAGAACCATTCGGGCTCGAAGCTGCTGTGTCGCTGGTTATGGAATTTGGCCCAGCAAAGAGTGGTAGCAAAGGTTCCGCAGAGCAACATGGAGTCGAGGAGAATAAAGCGGCTGATGGTGGTGTAAGAGTTCTCGCAGAGAACCATGAGCGTAACGAGCCAGACAGCAGGTCGAGTCAGCTTCAGCTCCTTGGCGGTAAAGTAGGCCATGGGGATACAGGCAATGCCAAAGGCGGCATTAAAGGCTCGCATAAAGGTATAGTTGACATCTTCGGGATATTTCTCGCCAGACTTGAATTCAAAAGATCCGTTGTAGCCGGCGAGGACTCCAGAGAGACCAACCAGCATCTTTCCGAGGGGAGGGTGGACGTCGAAGTAGTATTCATGCTTGATGTAGTAGCTGCCAAACTTGCCAAAGCTGTCAAACAATCAGCAAACCCGCTCCATTCTAGCGCCTCCCAGACAGAACCAGAGAGACCGGGATCCTTGTACATACTGAGCCTCATCCCAAGTCACGATATCGCTAATGCCAATTTTATACAATCGAGTGAAGATGGCAACGGCCGTGAAGATCAGCGGGGCAACGATGGACTCCAAATCTGCAAACACTTCGAAGAAAGATTTCTCCTGCAACCGCTGTCAGTCAATCCCTGCGCACGCAATCGAGTCTCGTGGCTCTGGCTGCCTTATACCTTCTTCGCAAGCTTCTTCTTATCATCTGGCTGAGATGCAATGGAGGGCGCGGCTTGAGAGGCAACCTGTCGCTGCCTCAAGCCATCGCCCAGGTCAGCGCCAGAGGCGAGAGCAGCCTTTTCGGCAGCCATGGTTCTGAAGACAACTATCTGGCGTCCCCAGAAGTTGCAGGTGGAAACAAAGAATCAATTGAGTTGGTAGAAAAAAATTTCGAAATGCGGGAAGAGAGAAGAAAAGGGGAGGGTCACTCTCGGCCAGCTCCCAATGCGGCACAATTTGTAATGACTGGACGAGTTTGAGGGACTCAAAAGGCTATAACATCGACGACGGCGACAACACAACACCGTCGATTCGAAAAGGGAGAAAAGGAGGAAGCAACAATCCTGAAGGCCAAGTCCGGCTCAGGGGAGAGAAACGAAATGGAAATGACAAAGGAGGTGTTTCTGGTGGATATTGCAGCTTGCGTCGGATATTCCAAGAATACGACAGCTTCCTTAAACCCCCCTGGTTCAGCTCTAAGGAATATTGGCCACCTTGCAATCCCTCCCAAGGCCACGCCAGTGCTCCGCCGCGTGGCTAGTGGCGTTCCTTGTTACTGGGACTATTTGCCAGTAGTGCGTACCTAGTTGTAGCCCTCGGTCTTGTTTTCCCTCGCGCATACCAGCCCACTACTTGGTCCAGGTACGCTAGCAGCCACCAGCCACAGCTGAGAGGGCCTGAGCCACAGCCCGCGAGCACGCTGTATTATAGGCCCGTCCCCCGTGCTCGTCCACTACCAGAGTTGGTAGCTGCCGGATTGTTGGGCTGGAATTCATTTGTTGGCGCAAAATCACATGCAAGCGTCCCGCCACTAGACCTGCTTATGGCCAGCCAGCAACGTGAGGGAGCTTTTTTCGTTGGTCCCAAGAAGAATAATACCGTGCTAGTCTGCGACTAATCCCTGCCTTATGTCATCCTTGCGATTAACGCTGGCCATATCTTGCTACGAATCTCGCCGACGCCTGGCCGGTCATCGCACGACTTCTCTTCAAGCATTACCTTTCTCCTGGACTTCTGGCCAAGCAGATGGAAACTCCCACCAGCTGAGCATGTCTGCCTGACCTTGAAACCGATTTTCTTTGTGCTCCTCCCGTATCTTACTTCTTGTCTTTTCATTCTTATAATCCCGGGCATCACCGCCTTTCCACAGCTGCCCGTATTATTGGATGAGCTAGGTAGTAGCCTCATCCTACTCGTACTTAATCTTAAACATCCCCCCGTCCCTCAGCTGCGCCTCAGCAGCAGGCGCTGCGGTTGTGCCAAACAATCAATTCCGATGCCTTCCCTTGTGTCCGAATTTATCATCAACCCTGTGCTGCGACAGGCCCGCCGCTTTTCTGAGATCTCCCGTGCAACGCCATCGGTAGCCGGGGAGGAAGACACACCGGTGGCCCAGGCGGATGCTGTCCACGATTCGGATGATGCCGAGGATGTCGTGCAGCAGGGGCCTGATGTTCCCCTTGAACGACAACGCTCACGGCCTCTGAGCTCTTCAACCCAGGAGACGATTGTTGAGGAGGCCACGGTTGAGCCCGTTACGCCCAATGGACCGCTACTCGATCACCTTGGCTTCCCTATAACGCCGCCCAGAAATGCACCGGCCAAGGGCGGGCCCATTCCGGAAGACGACGGCATGCGAGAGCTGCGGACCCGCATCCAGGAGATCAATTGCCGGGATATCTCATCTGGCGAGAAGGCAAGGCTCATCCATGATACCCTGCTTGAAGGCTATCGTGCGTCCATGACCACGGCCACGTCCCTGGGCAAAGGAGATTCGGATGACGGATCAATCGGCCATGTATGGGAGCCCGCCAGCCCAACCGGGCCTCTGGAGTCCTTCAAATTCTGGCAAAATCAGGTGATGGGTGAGCCATCAGTCAAGGAGACGTTTGTCTTGAGTGAAAGTGACATCGCCCCGACTTATGCCCCTATCCGACACTCAAGAACACCAAGCTCAACAACACCAACGCACTCAGCTGCCTCGCTTACTGAAACTCAAGGCCCGTTAGGATGTGAGCACTATGAGCGGAACGTGAAGCTGCAGTGTTCCACCTGCAAAAAGTGGTATACTTGTCGGTTCTGCCACGATGCGAACGAGGATCACACGCTTATCCGCAAGGATACAAAGAACATGCTCTGTATGCTTTGTGCTACACCTCAGAAAGCATCCGATGTATGCAACAACTGCGGTGAGATAACAGCCCAGTATTACTGCAATATTTGTAAGCTCTGGGAGAATCGACCCAGCAAACCCATCTACCACTGCAATGACTGTGGAATCTGTCGTCGGGGTATGGGTCTTGGAAAAGATTTCTTCCACTGCAAGGTGAGTTGTACTTTTCAAATCATTTTTAGAAGATGCGGCTGTTAAACAGTTTTCTTAGACATGCCGAGCGTGCATCACTACCTCGATCGAGAGCTCGCACAAGTGCATCGAGCGATCAACTGACTGTGACTGCCCGATTTGCGGCGAATACATGTTTACATCACCGAAACGGGTGGTCTTCATGGTATGCGGTCATAGTATACATAAAAAGTGCTATGAGCAGCATATGAAATCCTCGTACAAATGCCCGATTTGCAACAAAAGTCTCGTCAACATGGAAACGCAATTTCGCAACCTGGACCTTGCCATTATGAGCCAACCCATGCCACCAGACTTTCAAGACACAAAAGCCAAGATTCTCTGTAACGATTGTTCTGCCAGAAGCACCGTGGCATACCATTGGCTGGGACTCAAATGTTCAATCTGTCGGTCGTATAATACGGTAGAGCTGCAGATAATGGGTCGGAACATTGAGGGACTTCAGCCTGCTGCTGGTGACCAGCCTCCGGCTGCAGAAGTAGCCAGCCCGGAAGAAGCTATACCTGGAAGTCGGCGAATCTCCATTACCACAGGTCCGCGAGCAATCCCAGGTCCTAATAGACGGCGACACTCTTCCAATGCACTCGAACCTCCGTCACGCATAATAGACAGATATGCGCGATCGATGTCACCTTCGCGTTTAATGATGGATCTACCGCAGTCATCCGTTCTAGAAGTGGACGGAGAATCTGACGACGATATCCTAGGCTTCTGGAGAAGTGGCGAGTCTGAAGAGGATGATGGAGCTAGCGACGATGATGATTATGATTCAGAGGAATCCAGCGATGATGATGCTCCCGAGGCAGATGATGACGATGAAGATGATGACGACGAAGATGAAAACGGAATCAACTTGATTGGGCACAGATGATGAGCCAGCTTGTTGCCGAGCCTCTTGATGACACTACACAGATTGCCATTTGATAACAACGACGACGAAGTATGGAGAAGCAAGTAATCTATATTCACAAGGGGCGTCTTTTTGGGCGGAGTTTGGCGGTTGAATAAGTTTTGCTTCATGGGATACCACATTTCTTTTGTCCTTTCTTCGTTTTTCTTTCTTGTTTTTCCTTGTATCACTTTCTTGGTGGGCTTGCTTTACGAATTTAACATGATAGCATGGCGTATTGAAATTGATTGGGATTGTATCGACGGGAAAGGGGACTCGCTCAACCAAAAAAAGAGGAGGAAGCATTATTTGGAGTATCAAGATTGAGAGGCATCAAATTGGGAGTCAAGTCGGTTTTTGTTTAATTCAACATTTACTATGTAAAATAATAGTTTCATCCCTCGGCGGTAGTATATAGCCTTTGCAAACACGCCATAAGCGCCATGAATAACAGTTGATAAAATCCCACAAAATCAAGTAGCCATCATTACATTCGTAAGAAAAGACACGTCCCAAACAATTGTCGAATAGTGCGAGAGAGAAAGAAAAATAATTTGAGAGAGAGTAGTTGACGTTGGTTCACCGACGACTGTTGGCTACGGCCGCCTCTTGCTGTTCCCGCCTTGTGTCGTCGGCAATCTCACGTAGCTCCTTGATGACTTGCTGTAGGGGGCGTTAGCAAAACGACACAACCCTAGAGATGAAGACGCGATGTGTGCAAAAAGGAGAAGGAGGGTCGGTGTTACATACAACTAGTGATTCAGGATGGACGCCCTGTTCAATTAATGAGATACACGTCGAGAGCATGCGACGATCCATGTGGCAGTTCTAAAGTGAATGTCAGGATGAGATTAAGAGAAGCTGATAAAATGGATGGCGATGGTTTTGTGCGTACCAGCATGGCGGCAATCTCCTCGAGAATATCGACGGCTTGGGACGCCGCGGCGTGTTTATCTGGCTTGTCTGGCTTAGGCATGGCGACTTGAATTGAATGGCGTTGGTTGAGAGTTGAGAGAGGCTTGCGGCTCGGATTTGTTTGGATACCTAGGAGGTATGGGATGGATAGTGGGGCCAGACGCGCTGATGGCAGCTTTAGCAGTGTTGGTAGAAGTGGCTGGTGACTGTCTAAGAGAGAAGATGTAGCAAAGTAGTAAATATTACGTCTTTTACATAGAGTTGGATTCACTTATGCTGCTGGTAAGAATTGAAAGCTTTATTTAATCACTGATTCCATTCGCTAGCAATTGCTGCATTCTAGTATATTGCGTTGCATCACTTTGCATTATCAGCCAGGGAAAAGGCATGAGACATCAACAACCATCATGTATATCATTATCTGCGGGTATCTGGCATATTATAGCATCATCATCACTAAACAAAAAAACCGAAATCCTCCTCTTTCAAGACTTTATCGCCTCCACGAACAACTCGCGCATCCCCTTTAATAGCACCACCAGCTCCCTCGTCTCGTTCACCTTATCCAGCACCCTCTCCACGCTCTCTCGCTCTAGCTTCGGCCTGCAATGCTTCACATCGTAATCTCTCGAGCTTGTCACCAGCTCAAACCATGCCTCGCGCTCCCAATTCTTCTCATCAATGTGCGTGTACACAAACTTGAGCCTGTCGTCCTTTCCGGCGCCCTCGATCCGCATGCACAGAGTTGAAATCCAAAAGTCCAGCTCAGGGACATTGTACCGAGACTGCGCCTCTTTTTGCTTGTTATACGCGCGCTGGGCGGCGATACGGGTCTCGATTTCTTTTTGAGTCTCGGCGATTTGAGCTTTGAGGTGGTCTCTGGTGGCAATGTGGCTGTCGCGCTGGGCCGCCAGTGATGAGATGGCCATTTCCATTTCGCGCTTCTCAGCCTCCTCTTTCTCGATTGTTTGCTGGTAAGTCGACATCTTGACTTGTGCGATTTCGACATCTTTCCTCTTCATTCGCTCGTCCTCTGTAGGCAAGAGTAATTAGCATCGGGATATATATAGCATCCTGTATTCAGCATCCCAGCTTTCACCATCGCATACCTTGAAGCTCGGCCATGTTGACACGGAACTGGTTGCGCTCTTCTAAAACGCGCTTGCGACCCTGCTCAATGAATGCATCGAATTTGGCCGTGAATTTCGCCATGCGCTCGCGCAAATCATCGAACCCAAAGTCGATGCTGGGTAGCGTGTCGGCGACGGGGGGGCCAGCGGGCGTCAGTGTCTGGCGGCCATGGCCGATTGACATCGCCGGGTCGAAAGCAGCAGACATGGTGAATGCTGTTCTTCTTCTTTATTGCTTTCTTGGATGCAGAATATTGTCCAAGGTCCGGGTGCTGAAATGAAACAAAAAGCTAGGTTGCTAATGCTTGTTAAAGTCGTCCCAAGTTTCTGGTTCGTGTTTACCAAGAAAAGAACGTTGCTGGGTCGACTGTGGCTGAAAGCTTGGTCACGTGACTCAAGCCAAAGAACTTCATTTGCGATCAGATCAACTCAATTAACACAAGCTTGAAATGGTCGGTATTGACGCATGAAAATTTTGTTTATTTCAATATGAGGAAATTGTTTATCCGCTACTTATTATAATATCAAGCCGGATCATATCGAATTGCCTCCTCTATGTGACCCCGAATGGAAGCTCGGTTATCTCTGGTTAACTCGAGATGACGGAGAAAAATTGTCATTCTTTATTCACACTCAGTACACTTGCTAAGTCATAATGGCTGACTTGTGGCCTGACCCTCTTATGGGCTTGGGTACTCCAGGAATATTGAAATATATTCCGAGCGAGCATCCTGGAGAGACACTGGGGATATTTGAGACATCGCGGATCACTTCAAAGTGTAAGTGAAGAGTTGAAGAGGATGTTGGTAATCAATAGTCGGCCAGGACAAACATTGACATTTATTTGTAGCTCCTCATTTTAAGATTATCGGATCTTCGGTCAAGACTTATGCAGCTTCAAGAAGACAGCTTCCCGAAGCGACCACGAGGCTCTGGAGAGAGCGTCAAGTCCAAGAGCGATGGCTGTCCAAGTCTCGCCCCGAGATCGCCATGGGCAATACGGCATTTCAAGATATCCTCAAAGAAGATATGGAAGAGCTGAACATTTCAGGCGTGGCCCCTAATACGAGGCCCTTGCTGGCTATTGGGCAATCTCCTGATCCTGGTGATAAATCTGGAATGAAAAAAATTCCAATAATGGCCGTCGCCTCTGGAGAATCAGGCGAGATCCTACGTCTTGCTCGCATGGAAGATGCGCAGTGGCAGTGGGGGGAGAACGGGAATGCGTTCTTGAACGCTGCGATCATTGACTCTACCGACAAAGCGGCAGAAGCAACTTGGGTTGACGACGGATTACCCATTCGACAGGTCATATTTGCCAGGAGCCGCGATGAGTCGCATCGTTGGCTATTGGTTCAAAAGGAAACAAAAACAACGATATTATGGCCAGAATTTCGCCAATTTCCAACAGCTTCGACCCAGTCAGCTAGTGATTTTTCTCAAGAACGACCGTCGCTGATTAACCCGAATCCCTTATTCACGATCCATGCTCATCAGACGGGAGGGAGTGCTCATTCTGACGTTGCTTTAATTCCTACGGCGTCCGGCCGATCACAACAAATTGCCATTATAAACGAGACCGGATATTGGAGCATCTGGGATCTTCCTGCAGCTTGGCAAAGCCAGCGAAAAGGACAGTCTCAGTTATCTCTCAGCAAATGCGGACACATTTCTGATGGCCTATTAAATGAGCTACCATCTGAATCGTCCCACAAGAATGAAAGACATGGCATTCTTATTGTGGAAGGAAAGGGCCCCGAGAAAATCGAAAGCTCGCCTTCCCCCTCATACACCGGGAGGGGCAGTGATACCGCGCAGTATCTGCTCATGTGGAATCATGAGAAAATAGAAATTTTAAACCTAGATGCAAACATTTTGCTTCCAAGACTGGGGCGCATTATACGAGACAGAGGAAAGTTGGATTGGATTTTGGATGTCCATTGCAGCCCCATTAAACAAGACCACGTTTTCATTCTTACTCAGTATCACATCACCTGGGTTGATTTGCTTAGTCGCGATGAATCGGGATCCGGCCCTTTAAAACCGTCTATCTTGATATCTTGCCCACACTTGGGGACCAAAAATGACGACTCGAGGATGTTTGTTTGCCGAGCATCGGATGATGATGAAGATACGTCACTGGTTTTTATTTATTATCCGCGCATGGGTCAACTTTGTGTATATTGGTTCACATTTTCACCTGTGAGCAGAATGCCGCAATGGCATCGTGACATTATTTCGCTTCCAGGAAGTGAAGACAGAGAATTTCCCGCAAAAAACCTCATCGAGTTTCTAAGAGTTGACCCGGTCCAGCTTGCTGTCTCGGTCAGGGAAGGTGCTTCGAGTCCAGGGATAGACTACTACCAAAGAGGAGTCAGATTTTACCAGCTATCTTTCTTGGGTAAAGATCTCAGCTTGCAACGTTGCCTATGTGTCACTTCTGACGATCGGGCGCTTAAAATCCAAGTTCCCACATCGCCAGTGGTCTGGGCTGAAGTCAAACAACAGAAGCAAAAAGAGAAGAGAAGAAGAACCGTTATGGCTCACGTCACTAGCTCCTTTGTGCTCCCAGACGAAATAACTGCCGAAGATGTTGAAAGTCTGCTGAATGGAGAGGAGATGGAAGATGTAAACAACAATGATGATCTTGGGAGCATCTCCGCAAGACCACGGCCCGTCTATGCCAAATTTGGAAGAATATACCAAGCTCTTCAAAATTCGCTCCAGATATCAATAGACCAAGGAGAAGCTGGCCTCCCTTCCCATCTTTTCGATGCTCTCAGACAGTGCCTTAATGATGGATTCGATCAGGGGAGGCTCCCATTGTTGACTTGGTAAGTGGTTTATCTTTTTGACTCTCTTAGCCTCGCTATTACTGACAATATTATTACTCAGGAATGAAGTAGTTGATGTGATGCTGCAGCATCCAACGTATGAGCCAGCCGATGAACCCATGAGAGAAGAGATGGAGAGCCTACTAGATGAAAATGGCGAAAAGATCGTCATCACCCAACTAAGGAGATATAACGCTGGCGAGGATTCCATGTCTCTTGTGAGCCTACAGTATTTGCAGCGATATCTTTCTGAAGTATGGCTCCATCCGGTCAAAGGCGTTATTTCTGAGGATATGCAACGAGTTCGACGGGGCTGGGTCACCGAATTAGCCAGGGAAGCCTTTTTGTCCAGCTACGGTATCATGTTTCAGAACATACCAGTACTTGGGCCTGCCAGCTCAGAGGTGGCGGAAGAAGAAAATCATAAATCTCGGGCAGGATCTCTTACGTTAAGCTCCCAAATAACAGCTCCCTCACGATCAAGTTCTAGAGATATTGGATCTTCACCTGCTTCATCGCCAGCTGCGTCGACAGTTTCTCCCGATGCTGATGGAGCTATTCAACGACTTCGACTGCTAGCTCAGTCATTGGATACTGATAAGCTGGATGCTTCCAAACGATCCAAAATACTATCATACTGGCCGAAAGAGCGTGGTGTCGATCTAAACGACTACGTGTCCAGCCTGGCAAGAGCCAATGAAGAGCTCTTTAGGGATGCAAAGGAAAGACTCAAGAGAAAGGAAGCAAAGCGCAAAGCTCAGACAGAAAAGTTTAAGCGCCCTGCTTTCATCAGACAAGGTCTCCCAGAAATTAACCCCATGGCGCCAATGCGGCCGCAACCCATGCAGATCATGTCCAGCCAGGCGGCTCCAGCTGCGACTCAGACCCAGGTACCAATTGTGACGATGAGTCAGCCTGTGCCTGGAATGTTTGGAGATAGGAAAAAGAAGAAGAAGAGAAAGAGTGGTTTTAGATGAGGTTCTTGGAGAACTACAAATCAGGGTGGGAGTACATAATTGCGTTTGCTTACTTGCGGCTATTGGGATTGGGATTTTGATGATTTTCACTGATACCCGCTACGACGATATTGGATAGACTTGGTTACTATATAGAATATATAGAATAAAGTATGGATTTATATTGAGAAGAATATTTTTTTTTCTATTTAGGTGTCTGTTGTATTGCATTGCAGCTTAATAAGGGTGGCGATGTTGGCTGTGAGGTAACACTTGCAATCGGTTTACGGCCACTTGCGGGGCCGCTCTTACTGTATCAAAACAGTCCATTTACATCATCAAATACTAAAAATTCGTTCCATTTTCGCATCTCCCTTCTCATCGATTCTATTTCAAAGAACTGCTTAAATCAACTTCCTACTCTTTCTACTCCAAGTTTCTTAGATTATACAGGTGCAAATAAATAGAGGCAGAATGTCTCACTGCCACGACGAGCATGACCACCATGGCCACGGCCATGATCACGGCGAGCACGACCACTCAGACGACATCACGCCCGCGCTGCAGTCTTCGCTGTACGAACAGATTAATTTCGACGAAATCACCACTCTCAACGAGTCGCACAGAGATTCTGGCAAGGCCATCGTTAAGAAGACGTGGGCGGAGAGGTTGAGCCAGGATCCTGAGCTGGAGAGTGATGCTGATGAGCAGCTTCTCATGACGGTGCCGTAAGTTTTTTTATACGCCCTTTTAATAACTTTTATATATATTCTTACCCACAGAAATTCTATCTCTATGCTGAATTACTTATTACTACTACTAATTTTTTACGACAAGATTCACTGCGCAAATCAAGCTGCACTCCATCCTCATCCGCACATCACCCGCCCTCTCAGCCCCCAAAACCCTTCACCTATACATCAACCGCGATGACATTGACTTTGCCGCCGCCGAGGAGACAACACCAGTGCAGGTTCTAGAGCTGTCCCAAACCTCAGAAATCCAAGAGATCCCCGTCAAGCGCTCTGCTTTTGGAAGCGTCCAGCGCCTGGTGCTCTTCTTTGTGGACAACTTTGGTGAGGGTGATGAGGATGTATCGCGGATCAGCTACTTGGGGTTCAAGGGCGAGTGGACGAGATTGGGAAAGGCGCCGACGAATATCATCTATGAGGCAGCTGCACAGCCGGGAGATCACAAGGTGAAGGGAACGAATGTGAATCAGATGGGGAGTGGGATTGGAGGAAGAGGCCCTGGAGTTTGAGGCTGTTTTGAGGAGTGAGGACGGGATTAAATGATGGAGAAATTAAAGAGCTAGACAAAAATCAAGATTATGAACCTATCATATCTTTCTTTAGGATACATAAATGACTTTAGACAGCCCTGTATGATATACGGCATGATGCTACAGGACGGTACGTACCCCGCGAGGCTGAAGACAAAAACCACCCCGCCCGCAGAATACCCGAGCTACCTGCAGCACTAGCACCAAACCTCCAAAATTTCCTATCAGCCCACTATCCAAAGCGCAACTCGACCGTCCAAAATCTCCAGCCCATAGATAACAACACAGAGGCTCCCTCCAATGCCTCCCAGGATACCCATCCGAGTGGCTCTGCCACGATTCGCCGCAATCAACCGATCGCCTCTCTTCCTCCCACACATTCCCCAACGAGGCATCAAATATGGCTGGTCGACAGCACCTCCACGATCCAAGCACAAGCGCTTCAACCAGCCCAATTCCGGCCTCCCCGCGCTGACGACCGGTCCGGCTGCTGCCCTGAAGCGCCGCGAGAACACGACACCTCTCCGCACAGGAGTTTTGGCCATTAAGAAGGGCATGACGAGCATTTTCCAGGGCAAGACCCGCGTGGTGTGCACGGTGCTGCAGATGGATCAGGTGCAGGTTATTGCGAACAAGACAAGGGAGAAGCATGGCTACTGGGCAGTGCAGATTGGTCTTGGAGCCAGGCAGGGACGCAATGTGACGAGCCCGATGCTGGGATACTACGAGGCTAAGGGCATTGCGCCCAAGGCTGAGCTGGCGGAGTTCAAAGTCCGTGATAAGGAGGGACTTTTGCCCGTGGGAGCTCAATTGCTGCCAGACTGGTTCCAATTGGGACAGCATGTGGATGTGAAAGCTCGATCAAGGGGAATGGGCTTCGCCGGTGGTATGAAGCGTCACGGATTCGCCGGTCAGGAAGCCTCGCACGGTAACTCCAAGAACCACCGAACGATCGGTTCAACAGGTCCCTCTCAGGGTGGAGGTAGTCGAGTTATCCCCGGCAAGAAGATGCCTGGTCGCATGGGCAACGAGTTCCGAACAGTCCAGAACCTCAAGATTGTCAAGGTCGACAACGAGCTGGGCGTGGTGATGGTCAGCGGACCGATCCCCGGACCCAAGGGCCGCATTGTGCGACTCCAAGACTCAAAGAAGAGAAAGGCCCCCGCGCTGCCGCACAGAGTGAAGGCGCTGGAGCAGCTGGATGAGAGGCAGCCTGACTTGCAGGAGAAGCTGGAGCAGGCGAGGTTGAGGCATTTGGAGATGCAGGCTCAGCGCCAGGCACACGTTGCCGAGGTGTAAAGGGTTAACAATGAGGGGGTTATATACAGTGTAAAATACCTACGACAGGGCCATTGGATGAAGACGATGACAAGGGGAGAATTCTAAGGGCTCTATGTTAATGAATACATACAGGGAGACTAGAGAAGGGAAAGGGTGAGAATGTAAAGAAAAGCGGGCTTTTTTTGTATTTATAGGAGTACATCATACATATCATGACAACCTCGTCCAAAGGCTCATCAAGGCAAAACAAACCAAAAAACAATCTACTTTTACAAAAGAGAATATGCTCTCTTCTCTCTTTCTCTTTGAGATTTTCTCCGTCAATTCCTCGCCCCAATTCTTTTCAATCTTTCCACTTGCGTTGTTTCCATCCATTGGAGACTTTCAATAGCAATCTTTTTCACCGGTTAAAAGCACCCTGCTGTCTGAATCCCTTCGTCTGCAGCTCCGTCATATCTTCTTCCGACAACAGCCCCAAATCACCCTCGCTCTCACCTCCCAGCATTCCCGTAAACGGATCCTGCCCATCCAGCAAATCCACCACCGTGCCGTCCTCCAACGTCAAGTTCCACACCGTCGTCTTGAAGAGCGACTTGCTCGAAGGGCGGTGGCTCGCGAAGCGCATCACGCCCGAGGCCTTTGAGCCCTTGACGCTGAAGCTGACGTCGATGCGGCCCTTGACCTGGTTCATCTGGCCGCTGATCCAGGGGATCTGGTGCTTGAAGTAGATCTCGTCGCCGAGCAGGGCGTTGCCCTTGGGGGAGGTGCGCAGCGCGTAGAGCGTGGATGCGATGATGGGTGACGAGGTCTTTTGGTAGTTGAAGATTGCGATGGAGCTGACGGCCACGAGGACGACGAAGATGGGAAAGGTGCGGCGCCAGCCGTTGGAGACTTCGCCGACGTCTAGTTTTGCAATTGCATTAGTATGACTGAAGCCAATCCTTTCCCCTCTGTTTTCTTCATATTCCTAATTCTTAAATTGAATCATCATCAAGTATCAACTCACCAGGCAATTCACGATCCGCTCGTCTCGACATCAAAGGTCCATCACCAGGCTTCGGTGCCGATGTCATTCCTCGTCTCTGCGCCACCGCGCGCGAATTGGCGCTGCATCTGCTGCTGACCCGTCGAGAGGCCGCGGCCAGCAATCTTCTCCTCGCAATTTGTGATATCATTGTCTCGGTTGTGTGTGTGTGGAGAGAGACAAGCTTTCTGGTATTAGTGAGAGGTTTGGAGGGTCAGATCAGATCATCTCTCGCATCAGGCTGAAGGAATTTTAGTGGGGGCGGGACAGCAAGGGTACGTACCTCTATTTGTGGCGTCATAAGGCTGAGAGATCTTCAATAGATGCCATCAAGGTGCCGCTGCCTTTTATAATATATCATGGTAAATCTTTTCTGGCAATTTGCATTTTCTTTAATTTTTCATTTGTCTTTCTCTCATGTTTATGCTGCCAATTTTTGTAGGATGATACCACTTGTTTCATGAGACTGTCTCTACTAGTATTCTCATCCTCCAAACAGCATCGTTTTCAGATATGGATTTATACCTAGGTAGTTTCTTCATACCTAGGTATAAAGACTTTACCAGCCAAGTCCTGTCTCAATTATCACGGCAGTATACATACCTAGTATTCTTGCTGCGTAAAAGCATGATCTTCGTCTGTACAGCTCATGATAATGCTCCGTGAGATGCCTCAACAAAAACTTGCCTCTTCTCAACCACAATTGCCGTGGTAATAAACTTGAGTAATCAGCGTGCCTCCAGCTTTGTAAAGTAATGACAGAGTGCCATACCAATGCCATCGCGTGACGGCACGAGAAACATATCACTCTACCGCATCGTTCATTGAAAGCTAGATGCCCCTCCACTTCGTCTGGCTGCCCATAGAAGCAAGCTCTCTGGAACGATAGCATTAATATCACACAATGCATGTCAAGAATCAACAAGCAGCAGGTTATTTTAGTTCGTATGACCAAAAAGAGCCACAATTGCCGTCATCAAATCGCAACACAAGTCTATGGCTGATACTCTAAAGTCAATGCCCAAGAGCAATTGCAGCAACCTCAGCCAGCGAATCAACCGTATAATCAGGCTTCAAGCTTTCGCAAGCATTTCGATCTCCATATCCGTAGCGGCACCAGACTGACTTGGCTCCAATATTCGCCGCGAATTGAATATCCGCAACTGTGTCCCCAACAACTAGCACATCACGGCCGCTTTCAATTCCTTCAAGCTCGCTAATACCATATTTCGCATCTTTCAGCTTCGGTAATAAAACGTTAGTAAAGCTTGCTGTATCTGGTTTCCGTGTCGCTCCAGGTGTCTTGTCTCCAACAATCAATTCCTCGTCAACCGCGCCTCCAAGCCCATTGCCATTCAAAGCGGTGACAACGGCAGCTACTCCCTTGTTGCTAATGATAGAAATGACAACTCCAGCTTCTCGAAGCCGGTGTAGAAGCTCAACGGCGAGTGGGAAAGGCTTGATCAATGGCTGGCCGTGCTGGGCGTACAAGTCACGGTATGTGGCTATCCAACGTTCTTCGAGTTCTGTCGTCCATTGGAGCTTTTCTGCGGCCGCACTGCCTGAAGGCTGGAGAGTTCGGAATGTGTCCTGTAGACCTGCGCCCGAAGAGATGAGACGGTGGATTTCTATCTCTGAGGGGGTTTCTTGTCCTGCTGGGAGGAGAGCGTCGAATGTGAGCTTGATGCAGTGCGAAATGGAGGCGTGAGTGTCAAAGAGAGTGCCATCAAAGTCAAAGATGACAAGCTTTTTCATAGTAGATGCCATTGTTACTTCAATTGTCATTTTTTCGTTCTCTCGAAGTTTGATGACAAGGGTAAAGATTTGCTAGTTTGAAGGATCTAGCTGATGCACTAGGTCTTAACTCGCCACGGCATCGGCCTTTCTGTCGTATTTATACAAAGTAGTGCAGTGTTAATAATTTCAAACGACAGCTTTTTCTATCTAATAGATATTTATTTACTTGTAGATTTCATAAAAAGGCATGACTTCTCTTGCTATTACTTGCTTCGATGTAGGATCTAGCCATGACGTCCGAAATTGTACTTAGGCTATTCTCATAATCGCTCGTTGCTGTAAACATGCCCACCATTTCTACCTTAGGAGACATAAATTTGAGTAATTTACATACCAAATATCTTCTCATTTGCATTAATACACTTACTACAAACAATTCTCCATGGCCGTTAGTTTTTACCATGCATTGTCTATTTCCATATTAAGAGAGATGCATTACTGTGACTGAGTCGCTAAGATGGACATGATTACCTAATACAGACTCTAGATGGCCAACACCAGCTAGCAAGGGTAGCTCAGCTTATCACATGCGTCATAAGGCTGAGGGAGTCTTCTTCTAACACCCATCAAGGTGCTGTCATTGCTACCTCTAGCAGTGTAATCACCAGCAGCGCTTTACAAAAAGAACCAACCTCTCCTCATTATATGTTTACTTTCTATAATCTCCGCTTTCTCTTTGTTGTATTCATCATGGCATCCTCCGCCCGTCTAAGACGGACCTTTCAGTACCCCAACGACTCAGATTCAGACGCTCCAGAAGCTATGGATGAGCAAGGTATGTGCAATATCTACCCTTCTACCATCATCAAGCTCTCATACGAAAATTATCCAGACTAATCAAACAAAAACAGAACAAGACAACCTCATCCAAACCCTCGCCTCCCAAAACGCCTCCCAAAACGAAACCCTCGCCCGCACCCTCCTCGCCCTCCCAATCCTCTCCATCGTCGCCTACATCCGCCCGCTCCTCAACCCAGCCACAACTTCCTTTGCCATCTTCTGCATAACGTCTCTCCTCGCGACGGCATTTCTGCTCTATCGCCTGCCACCCGCGCAGACAGGCATTCCAATAATCGATTCTTGGGCCAGCGGCGGGACGGGCAGTGCTGGAGGAAGAGGGACCAGCGGATCGTCTGCTGCAAGCCTTGTCAGCGGACTGCGGTCGCGTAATTCCCTTGGTGGCCTCCTTGGTCGTGGAGTTATGGATACGCGGACCCCTTTAGAAAAGACGCTGCCCTACTTAAACTTGGGTCTGGTCTCATTACTGGTTCTCATGGGATTGGTGAGAGGAGACGAAAGAGGTGGCGGCTTTGGCTGGGTTAGCATGGGCAATATCCCTGGCCTCGTCTACTCTGTCGTCATAACGGCCAAGATTGTCATGGCCGGCGTAGACCCCGAGAGAGACCTCGGAGGCCTGAGGTACGGGTATAAGGGTGCTTGATAAGACCTGATATCTATTTATGTGTGTAAACTTTCAAAATAATAAATAATGCACCGAGGTCACATCGTAACACCTCGGAAAGGACAGTAGTATCTTATTTCTCACTCGTTTCTCCAATTTTAAAATATCCACTCCATGCCAACTCAAGCACCAAATTTAACAGTTTAATACCTCGCCCGGATTCGCGCCCCATCCCAGTATAAAATAAAACCCTCGTATCGTCTACATGTCTATAGAATCATTAAAGCGTAAAATACCATGATCTCTCAAAATTCCGTCAACGCCCTTAGGTGGCCGAGGGAAAGGATCCGCAAGAGGGTTTGCTTCAGGGGTATCAGACGACTTGTCCATAACAAGGGCAAGTCCATGCGACTTGACAGCATCAACCAGCGCCGGCACCATATCCTATTCGCAAAAAGAGTTAGTTCTATATATTTCAAGAAATCTTGATAGGACAGATCAAGAGGTTTTTCTTACCAGCAACCGAGAATAGCATATCAAACCCATAAAGTTATTTGTCTGGGCAATCCGCACTGCCTCCTTAATCGACGTCGTCCGCCTTCCGCTAACTTGCACTGCCTTCTCATCTCGTCCCAAGTCATTGCACAAAAATACCGGGAAATTGGGCTGCTTCCAGTTGAGAGCAGTACATAGTCGCGCGTTGTAACTGCTGAATACCATGGAACGCACTACATGCGGCGTATGTGACTGGGCCCTCTGAGCTCGAGCATGGTCGAAAACAATTGTGAGAATCGAGTCAACAAAGACATTGACGTCCAGAGCCGGGCCCAAGGCCAGCGTCTCCTCCTCCTCCTCGTTGGGATAAACGATTTGCAGATTGACGTGGATACCAGGAGGGAGAATAGCCAGAGCGTCCTTCAGGGTGATACCTGCAGTCGCCAGGATATGGTAAATTTCAGCGATATCGTCTGTCGTCTTCGCTCCTAGGGTTGCAAGCTTTGCGCGACTAGCACTCTGGGCCGTGATAGCGTCGAATTGCGCAAATGATAACCTGCAGACAGGGATGTCGAGTCCACCACACGATATAGTCCACTGTGGCCAGATGACGGGCACTCCATCGCTAGTGTACTGAACAAATACTCGGACGTAGTCACCAGACAGACTTGAACCAGTAACAACAGCGTTGGTTGGTTGGTTGAACTGGCTTGTTGCTTTCCAGTAAGTTTCAAAGTCCGTAATCTCGAGCGGCTGCCCTCTGAACGGCTTGATCACCTGCGTAGTGAAGCTGATTTGGCCAATAGCTCGTAACCGTGGGTCAAACAATGGCAGGCAAGATTTTGAGCCGCCGGACTGGTTTAGGAATACAGATGGTAGCACAACCGTCTTTGCAATCGTCTTGGCGCCGTAAGCCGGGAAAACATCAAAATCGAGTGAAAACGTCTCCAAGTTGTCAACTTGGAAAGAAACGACACGGGTATCTTCTTGGAATGGCAAAATAATGTTCTTTGGAATAAGATCTGAGACTTTGGAGGAAATCGTTAACCGAGCTGCCGGATATTTGCCGTCTTGGAAAAAGACCAGCGGTTGCTCGCCGGCGTCTTGGAAGCCGATCTGCACCACTGTCTTCGTATCGAGGAAGTTGTGGCCATATCGTCGAAGAGGAATTATAGGCGGGGGTAGCTCTAGAATCGGGATGGCATCTGGATCTAGTGACATGGGTAGAGGGCCGCTGCTGCTACCCATGATATCAATTGCAGGATGGCCACCCAAAGGACTTGCTCTTGGACGTTTGTTGAAGGGGGTAAGTAGTTGCATACATTCCAGATGGCCTTCCCAAGCAGCATAATACATGGCAGGAAGGTCTTTTTCGTCCCGTATTGTCGCATCGACGCCAAGTTTAAGCAGTGCCTGGAGGCATTCGACATTGCCTTCGCTTGCAGCATGTAGTAACGGTGTCCAACCATAAAGCTTGTCGATTTGGTCGAGATCAGCTTCATATTTTTTGAGAAGCAGAAATAAATCCGAAGACCGTCCACATCGCGCCACCATATGTTGAGGATACAGTCCCTCAGCATCAGGGAGAATCTTTGCGCCATGCTTCAATAGGATTTCCACAATTGCAACTGAGCCGTGCTCACAAGCAAGATTCAATGGCACATGGTCCGCATCGGATACCGGGTCAATCCGAGCTGATCGGGCGAGCAGGCGTTCGACACATTCCACATGTCCATGTATGATGGCGTGTATTAGCGGTGTGAAGTTGTCGTGGTCAATGAGATCGATGGTGCTTGGATTGGCTTTTTATGAGAAAGAAGAGATAGTTAGTTTGCGTATCCTGCCAGTTAGAATTGCCTTGTATCCTCGACTCACCATTTAACAAAACTTCAAGCATATCTAGACGCCCGTGCAAGCTGGCATAGTGCAGCGGTACACGCCCGTAAACATCTGTCCGATCCACGGCAACATTGGCTGCGAGACCCCATTCCAGTACGTGATGTCTACCGTAGATAGCGGCCTGGTGCAGGCAGTTTCTCTCGTTGATATCATCATACGAATGCAAGTCAACTAAGCCAGTATCCAGAAGGACTTGTAGAGCGCTCCTGGGAGCTTCGTTGATCGCCGTCAAAAAGGTCCTTGTTAACCGTTCAATCAAAGAAACATCACCGTCGCTTGCTTGAGTAGCCGATTGCATTTTAGCAAGAAGATCCTTGATAGATTCAAGGTTTCCAGTAATGACAGTATCCAACAGGAGCGAGTCGGCATCTCCTTCGTCGGTCCCCACGAAATGCTGAGTTGTGACGACATGTGTGGTAGATGAGTCGAAGGTAACTTGGATTCCATCCGACCAAGCACCAAGCTCTTGAAGGCTGGTAGTTGCCTGGTCGGATAGCTCACTAATTACCGTCGCATTGAAGAAAGGTTGGACCTCAACAGCACGCGAGAGGTACAGCTCCTTTGTCTTTGATTTGGATGTCTTGTCCCATTTCTTGAGAATCTTTGAAAATGCGGTGCCATTGATCTCAACAAATTGTTGAAGCTTGTTCAGATCCGTAGCGAACTGCTGGAAACCCTCTTCGAGAGTGGTGAATTTGGACGAGCGCCTCGAGATACCTTGGCGCGACTTGATGACTTTCTTCTTGTCAAGCAAAGTCTTGAGTCGAATTTTGAGCTACATGAAGGTTAACGACGACATTATTCATAAAATATGGTTGAAGAGGTTGATGGATGAGACCACAGAGCCATTCTATTTACATACCTCGGCTTCCTTTTGCAGATAGAAAGCGTTCACCTTGTCCAATTCTCTTTCCTGCTCGGGTGTCAGCAAGTCCACCGGAATATTCATATTGATGGCTGCATGCAGTGACCTACCAATTGGAAGAAGAAAGTTGCCTTGTTAGCCTGCAGAGCAGTCTGCGAGTCGACCAGTGTGTCGAGGCGGTGGACTTCATTTTGCGCAGCAAGGGTCGGAGTAGCTGAGAGCCTCTTGATGAGCTATAAGGGAGTGAAATCCAATATTAGTAAAGAGTGATACAAGATACAGCAATTGGTGGTGTACATGTCCGCCAAGTATGCCAATGATTGGAGAGAGAGTCAGAGGATGCAGGCATGCATGGACAAGGATGCCTGGAGCAGCTGGCACTCCCCCTCTATCAACCTCCCATATGTCCCGAGCATCTTCAGACAGAAGAGAAAACACAACAAGATGGCATATCATGAAACATATGTCTTAAAAAAGAAATGGCAAGGGACTGAGAAGCTATATGCTACCCCAGTAAAGAGCAAATGAATAGATATTTACCTTCTTCAAAGCTTTGTAGTTAACAAAACTGGCAGCATATTCGGGGACCTCAAGCTGGCGCTTCTGAATCTGCTTGCCAAATTTCCTGCGGTACAAATCGCTATGTGAGCCTGGGGTATTATTCCCGAGGGGGCAGGGATTGCGTCACGACGCAGCGGCCATCTGACTTACATGTTGCGACACAGAACCCCGGGCGGACGGGAGTCGCGGGGGCAGAGGAGTTAAGGAAACAGAAAAGCCCAAGCCGGACAAGTCAAGGAAGGATATACTGGCCGAAGCACAGACGGACTACAATCTCACGCCTGTTCGCCTTCCTTTTGGGAGGGAAGCCAAGAGTTGGTTGGTAAGACTGTATGGTGGGCGAAGGCGCCTGTAAGAACGAATACTGCTGTGACATTTAGCTGCCTGTGCGACTTTGACCAGGCCTATATTGACGGGAAAGGACGGAGGTGACCGAGGGACAGGGCAGGGGCTTAGTTCAGCGCAGAGTCTCCAGACACTTGTCCGCGTGGGGGGAACGATTGACTGATGGACGTCGGCAGCTCGCTGACGTCCATCGGGTCCATCAGACAGCAAGCAGCAGGCTCCGGCGCGGCTCGTACCTTGAGAGGCCAGCCCTTGTCCCACTGAGGTAGCAGGCGGAGGTCGGTGCTCTGCTTCCGGGATAGTTTGAGATGCAGGTTGAAGCCGAGAAGAGTAAGAAAGCCGGCATGGAGCAGGCCGAAGAAGTGGAAAAGATGTGGACAAGAGCAAGTTTGAGGTGATGAATGATGTACGGGCAGCCTTGGATAGGCTTTTTTTGATATGGTGCTAACCCTCGACGCAGGAAAAGGTTGTTTGCTGGGGAGAGGAAAGCTTCTTTACGTACACGAAGCAGAGCTGGGCAGAGGCCACTCTTTTGATTCTCTCGCCCCGGACTAAGATTTTCAATCACGAGGGCGTGAGAGCCAAAGAGTTTAGTAGTTATCCTACCGAATGAGGGCACCCTGGGGGCAGAATGAGCTGGTGATTCAGATTGATCAGATCAGACCAGCGGCCGAGGTGAGGAGGCTGTGTGACGGGCTGGCTACCTTTCGGGCTGACTGTCTGGCTGAGCGTCTCTATCTGGCCGTCCTTGTTAGTCAGAATGTCTTGCCCCGATCCAATTGGAGAGGAGGGAGAGAGAAGAGGTTGATGGCTTCGGTGAAGGGCAAAGTATGTGAACGACTGACTTGACTAGCTGGTCTTAGTCTCGAGGGCACTTTGTGCCTCGCCCCGGTGAAAATGCCACTTCTCTGGCCTGGCCTTTGGCAAAGTACTTGTATGGTGACCTTTTTCGAAGCGGGGGCGACTCATCAGAGCCCTCGACTGTCTAGATCATCGCGAGACTAGGCGAATAAAGCCCGTGGCGGTTGTACTTCAGACACCTTTAGCACGCCGAAGTAGGTCGTCCTGCAGAATCGACCAGGGTTGCTCATGCGGCGCTGAGACTTCTTGCGGGCCGTGGTACCGACTTGGCTGTCAGTAAATAGTGCCGACATTTAGCCGGATAACAAGAGTATACCAATTTTAGTACGAAAGCTAGATAGTACCCTAGGGCCGCGACGCCTCGCATCCCAAAGCATTCCCTTTGGGGCCCCTCCATTGGGCTGCGTTTGTAGGGATGTTTTGCCGGATCTGCTGCTACCATCGTCCCCGTTCTTTATACCGGATCCAATCATCGTCCAACATTGCACCTCGTGCGTGAGCGATAGGTGCAGTTGATTTAAGCGCAAATTCAAGAGCCCCCAGCCCCAGCTCACTAGACCTCTGCTCTTATGTACCTCCCACTCGACCTCCAAATTAACCGTACACACATGGCACGAGTTGGCGGCACAAGTACTTCGTACAACCCGAAATTTGGGTAGCAACCAAATGCTGCTAGTGATGCTATCCTGCGCTACGTTACTCGTTGCACCGAGTGCCGTCCAGGCAGCTGCAATATGAGAGTGGGCAGCTGTTCAATAACCCGGATTTACCCATCAATTCATCGTCATGAGAACCCACGCGCGGAAAACCTACCCGACCCATCAGCGCTGTACTAGCAGGCCAAAGAAGCAGCAGATTCAATTCGCTAATCGTACTCACGATGTCACGGCCATGCATCCTAAGTTTGATAAATCTTACCTTCCTATCTAATAGGTAGCATCTACTAAACTGGACGATGTCACCCCAAATCGCAATAAGCCATCCAAAGTATTAGGGAAATGCCGTTTCTTATAATTTCAGCTACCACTTGAGTCGCCTCGACCAACAGCACAGATAAACGATCTTTATAAACATAAACAGCCTCGCCTTTGATTACTTTTAAGGTAATTTAATCCCATCCCATTTAATCTTCATGGAGCAATCAGCTCTTCTTCGCGCTCGAATCTCCTTCTTTCGCTGGATCGACTAGGCTATCAGCCATCGCCTCAGCAGCAGCCTTCTTCAACCGCTCGGTATCGTCCAACTTGCCATCTTTCGGCTTCTCCTTTGCCTCTCCCTCGTCCTCACTGTCCCCCAAGCTGAAAGGATCGTTATCGGTGATCGGATCTGGCTCCACGCTAGAGAGCGGCTGCCATTTGCTTGCTTTTGCCCCTGTTGCTGCCGCAGTCTCGCCCTTGGGAGAGAGTTTTGGCGAAGCATCATACATCTTAATTTCTTCAGGTTCATCCTTGAATCCCACTCTTCGGCCCTCCGGTCGTGGTGAAGTTGAAGGAGGTGGTCTGTAAACGCCAGTGTTGGCCATCGGTCGGATGTTGTGAGCAGGGGCTAGAAAAAGATTGTTAGCCATGCTTTAGCTACGATCATGGTGCCAAGTACTTACTACCGTCCGACGAGAACTTCATGCCAGCGAAATCATCGCTAAGCACCTGCGGATCTGCGTCATAATCCGTGCTCCTGTTGCTGGGTCCACCATGGCGATACTGAGGTCCATCTTCGTGGCTGGCACCTTCACTCTCGTCGAAATTCTCCTCAATCTTCTTCTTCATCATACTGATCCAGCCGTTAACCTTTGTCTGAGTCTCCACGAATCCCTGTCGGAGGTTCTCGCGGATGATGGGAAGGTCATCATCTATAAAGTTGCGCTCTCGCTCCTCTCCATCGTAGCCCGGTTGCGCTCTTGTGCGCGCATTACCGCCACGGTTGGAGGTGCGAGCTTCGTAGGCGCCGACGTTATCGTACTGCTCTGCCAACTGGCGCGCATATAGCTCATCTGCTTCAATCTGGGATCGCGAAGGCCTTGGCGGCTGCGGGGGCGGAACTTCGTTCAGAACTGCTTCTGGGTCGGTCATTTCTAGTTTAGTCGTGAGCATGCGTTCTCGTAAAATCTTCAACTTTGCGCGCAACACACCTAGAAGAGCATTGAAGGCGGGTTCCACCTGCCCTCCGCTTGCTCTCAAGACCGCTTTAATGACATTGTCATCAACTGTCGGAAACGCCTCTTTCAGAGTGATCTGATTCTTTTGCGCCTCGCTCACGGGGCGCGGAGGCTTTGGTGGAGGGGCCGGGCCCTCTGAGTCTTGCCTTGAGCCAAGCATTGGTGATACGTTGCCGTCTCCTGTTATTCCGGATTCCTGCACCTCATCATCTGACATATCAAGCGGTTGAGCTGTGGTAGGCGATTCAGCGCCTGAATCTGTCACTTTGCTCTGCGCAGTCGAGCAACCAGTATCAGCATCAGCGCAAGCTCTCTCTCGCCACTAACAAGCAGCTCGTCTGGGGAGGTGGATCATATATACCGTATCTGCGGGAGCCGACATCGTCGCTATCTTCTGTATCTACCCTTGGCGCGCGCCGAGTTACTAAGGCGATCGATTCTCGTGATTTCGCTTATAGCTGAGTTGTTCTGGAAAATGATTTCGCTTCAGTTTCGGTCTCTCCGTTGCGATTATGACGGAGGGGTTGAAAGCTAGCCACGACGCCTGCCACGACGCTGATGACGTCCCCACTGTAATAAAGGAGCTCAGGGTGGCAGTGATAGGCCGTGTATAGCCACAACGCCACACTGTGGCTGGGGATATTTGATGCTCTAGGGTAAGAAGACTGCCTACCTAAGCTTTCAAAGACGAAAGATGCAATAGATTTTGGGATTGAACTATGAAAGAGCCAGAAATGAGCTGATTTGGAGCTGCAGACGCATGTCTTTAAGTAATTCGACTCTTTCTTCAGTTTAACTGGCATAGCATTGAGATGCTAAAGCTGAAACGAGCTTCAGACAGACGTCAATCTCACCAGCTAGCTGCTTCTGGCAGCATTTTTACCAAATGAGATCAACATAAACATTTCACAATGACGGACCTCGATCTCGACTCGTCATTCATCCCCGCATTACACAAGCCACCATCCTTGCTTCCCATAGCAAAATACCGCGAGAGCTTACTCTATGTCTTTGAGACGTTCCCGGTTACCATCGTTATAGGCCAGACCGGCTCTGGCAAAAGCACACAGATTCCTCAGTTCCTTGAACGCGCTGGATGGTGCTCAGATGGAAAGATCATTGGAATAACACAGGTGAGCGCTTACCTTCTCAAAATTTACCTTAGTAGAGTGCTTCATACTGACAATTTCACGTAAGCCACGCCGTGTGGCCGCCACAACGGTTGCTCTACGAGTAGCTGATGAGGTGGGATGCGAAGTCGGCCAAGAGGTTGGATACTCTATTCGTTTTGAAGATGTCACCTCATCCTCTACCCGGATAAAATTTTTGACCGATGCTCTGCTTATCCGAGAGGCACTGACAGATCCTCTGTTGAGTCGGTATTCTGTCATTATGGTAGATGAGGCTCACGAGCGATCCATCAGTACCGATATCTTGCTTGGCTTGCTGAAGAAGATTCGAAGGAAGCGCCCCGAGCTCCGCATTATCGTCAGTAGTGCAACACTCCAAGCCGAAGAATTCCTTAAATTCTTCATAGCAGGCTTAGAGCAAGAAACAAAAAAGCAAGAAGATGGACAGCCGCCACAAGAGATTGCTACTATAGTTAGTCTGGAGGGACGAACATATCCTATTGATACTCTATATCTCGAGGCTCCAGCGGAAGACTACGTCGAGAAGGCTGTCAATACTGTTTTTGATATTCATACCCAAGAAGGCGAGGGGGATATCTTGGTCTTCTTGACGGGTCGTGAGGAGATTGATAATGCTATTCAAGCTGTAGCCGAGAGAGCCACCCAGTTGGATAGCCAGCATGGCCCATTACAACCATTACCACTTTATGCCGGACTTTCGACGGAACAACAGATGTATGTGTTCGACAAAACACCTGAAGGAACACGAAAGGTCGTCTTTTCAACAAACATAGCCGAGGCTTCAGTAACAATTGACGGCATAGTCCATGTCATAGACTGTGGCTTCGTCAAGCTGCGAGCCTATAATCCCAAGACCGGCATAGAGACATTGACAACTACTCCCATTTCCAAAGCTTCTGCCTCTCAACGCGCTGGTCGTGCTGGCCGTACCAAAGCTGGAAAATGCTATCGACTCTATACTGAAGATGCCTATGAGGCGTTACCGGAAACAAACCCGCCAGAGATACAAAGATCGAACCTGGCATCAACGATCCTGCAATTGAAAGCTCTTGGTATCGATAACGTGGTTCGGTTTGATTTCCTTTCCTCACCACCGTCAGAACTCATGTCAAAGGCGCTCGAACTACTCTATTCATTGGGAGCTTTGGATGAGTATGCCAAGCTAACACATCCACTTGGATCTCGCATGGCAGAACTGGCAGTTGAGCCGATGATGGCAAAGACGTTGTTATCAGCGCCGCAATTCAACTGCTTAAGCGAAATGCTGACTATTGCTGCCATGACAAGTCTGGGTGGAAACATATGGTTCTATCATGACGGGGAGCGGCACAAGATGGAGTCTTCACGGCGTAAGTTTGCTGTAGAAGAAGGCGATCATCTGACGTTGCTTAATGTCTATCAGACTTTCATCACCAAGGGAAAGAAGGAGGCTAAATTTTGCCATGAACACAACCTCAATTACAAGTCCTTGACTCGGGCAGTCAGTATCCGAGCTCAACTCAAGCGCTACCTTGAGCGCTTTAGCATTAACGTTGATGAGACACTATCATCCAAGCAACAGTCATCTTCAAATGTGGAGAACAGCAACAAGGCAGAACAAATTAGACGTTGCCTCACTTCTGGCTACTTTGCACATACAGCACGTATGCAGCCTGATGGAACTTATCGAAACGTCGAGGGCGGCACCATCTTATACGCGCACCCCAATTCTCTCATGTTTAATCGCAAAGCTGATTGGGTCATTTTCTACGAAATCATGGAAACGGGAGAAAAGACGTATATCCGCGACATTACAAAGATCGAGAAGAACTGGCTAGTTGAGTATGCACCAGAGTTTTATAAGCTTTCAAACTCTCGAGGCTAGTTACTCAGTTACGGTGCATCAACAACTACTATTCAGGCTATTAGCACCAGGCGATACTCAGTACAGAAGAAGAGAGTACAGTATGGACGCGTCACGCAAATCCTACCACCACACAAAGTGCATCGGCCTGTATCCAGAAAGCTCCGACTGGCCCCAGCTCTTTGCCGTAGTTGCCGTCTCTAGGATCTTTGCACAGCTCCACGGATCGTTCTGGAATGCCTCCTTTGTATCTCCCACCCAGACGGAAAACGATCGTTGTTAGTCCAGATATACCCCCTCACTGTTAGGTCTTACTACTTTTACAACTACTATTATTGTGTATGGAGCACTTGTATGGAGTACGAGGGTTAATGGAAATAGCCGAAAGTGAATAGAACCCACGTCTTTTGACGCCTTGCTCCACGCCATCCAGGCATGCCTGTGCTGCTCATGTTCTAAAGTTGGTTTATACGCTCCTTGAAAAAGAATAACTGATCCGGGGGCACCCATGTTCATTTTTTTCATGCTGCTCTCGCCATTCATAGACTGATACAATCACTGCAGCAATAAAATCTCGTTTGTTTGTTTTTCTGATGACCACAACAGGTGCTCTTCTGGCCCCCTTGCGTGATAAGAGGGCATGAGCTAGGATCCTGGCCCCCCTCATGATGCGGCACTTGTACCGCTACTAGTAGTACTTGCATATAATGCGCGGATGGACAGACCTAGTTAAGATGGCTGTTTGGCTCACGGGACCAAAAATGCCTCGACTATCGAGTTCCCGAACGCCAATAGACTGAAACATCTTTCAACGTTGTCAATATTGATGCAAAATCCAAGGGAAAGGTTTCTCTAGACTGGCAAGACACAAGTTGGTTGCTAGAGGAACTCTCCACGCAACCTCCACTAGGCTGCATGGAAGACATACAAGACAAGAAGCTTGTCTTGGTCTCACTCGCGGCGAAGGGTGGCAAAGACTCAGATGAGATTTCTTCAAGTCTCCCCCATGTCTTGCCAAGGGTCTTAAAAAAACCGGCGTGCGGCACAAGCTTTTTTTTCTTTTTCTTTTCCGCAAACATGTGCATGTCAAGACCCGTTTCTCCTGTTTCGTCTGAATTATTCTGGCGATTCACCGACCTGTGGCATTAATGAGGCAAGGGAGAGAGACATGGAGATGGAACACACGGCGAGACTAGGGCCATTCATTGTCTTAGTTGCCGGCCTAGCATCCGAACGTGGTGCCTGGTATTGATTATTACCAGTACTGTACTTGTATCGCAGTACACTACCTTCTTTGTTTCTGCTGGAACTCGGCGCTGGAACTCCGTGCTTTTTTTTTCCTGCTAGTGCCATTAATTGGACTCCGCAACTATCATCCTGAGCGTCTCACCGGCAGGGCAGTGCTCCGGACCACGGTAGCCAGGGGGGAAAAATTCATTCATATCGGAAAAGCGGCAGCTGGATTTTTAAATCAGCCGGCAGCGGCCCGGATCTTCACAGCACTGTAGAGGGACTGTACCGTAGTATTATGAGCGTATCGGCAATTTCGATAGTTTGTACAGAAGACATGCGCTGTATCTATATTAAGACCCGTTGGTTGCATCCCATAGAGCGATAAGATTGCATTCGACCAAGGGGTTGCGGTGCAAGTATCTGCGGTGGAGGCCTTTGAGGCGAGGATGGAGACAAGAAGGACGGCGATGGAGCTCTTCTGCAGCCCCGCAGTTGCACGAGACTGTGTGCATTGCGGTGGATATGCGTTTAATGAAGCCGTACTATGACTACTCCTATTGGACGGGGACCTACTTGTAAGACGCTTGTGCTCAAAGAGGCACCTAGCTCGCTATCAAGGAACTCGCTTCTCGAATGCGCCATTTCTTCTAGGACCAGCAATTCAGACCCAAGTTTGTGCGTGTCTTTTCGCCTGATTCTATTCTTTCATGGCCAAGACAGCACAGACAATGCCCGCACTGACAAAGCACAGACATGTGGCGATTTGAAATTTCCGAAGAAATTGTGGCCGAAGCGTTGCTTGTGGCTTCAGTGTTGCTTCAAGCGTTGTGTGCATTCAATTCCAAACCCAGGCACACATGTACTAACAGCATGTACACCGCATATTACAATATATTGCGTTGTATCAGATGCTTGCGGGAATATATTACCATGTATGATAGTTACCTTGGCCATGCTGATGTTGGATGGCGAATAATATGTAAGCTGGGGCCTCTAATGGTTCAGGCGACGATGCCGTCGTAGCACAGTACTTGCAGCTCTATTTGACACGCCGGTGCCCGCCAAGTCTCTTCAACTAAGCGGAAGCCAAGTATTACGGAGTAGCCCGAAACTCCATCGAGCTCTGCGCTGGCAGTTTCCCCCCAACGGCGCATGTGTGGAGTGTCATGTACAAGGCTAGCTTAAATTTTCTGGTCTTCTTCGAAAGGAAGAAACGCTGCTGTTGGCAATGATAAAGGAGTTGTGGCAACGCCGACGCTGTTAAAGTAGCGAAATCACAGCTGCTGAGTAAAGCGCATAAGTTCAATTTGCAGTTGGAGGACTCCTATACGCGCGCAGGCGGGACGGCTAAGGCGTTCCTGGGCTAGCGTCAGGGGCAGCACTACTGGAAAGTTGCAAAACACAGTGCCAGATACAGGGATCTATGCTTTAGACTGGCCCTGAAACAGTGCACGCCTGCTGCTGTAGAGAATGTTTCATACTGTGAGGGGTGCTCGCGTGGGCCTCTGTACCTGCGTCAGGCCCCTGCTAGACCCAGCTCGCCAGACCTTTGTTTTCCTCTTTCGACCTGCTGAATCACCAGCTAGAGGACGCCGCCTCAACTGGCGCTCGCATCTGGCGCTCTGGAGCAGCCGCCACGCGGTGCAAACTGGCCGCTGTGGCACGGGGTTAGCGATGGAGGCGATCCCTGGCCGCTCATAGGCGGGCGATACATCGTTGTTGTGCCTCTTGGGCGCGGCGGCCCGGCGCTAGCACCGCCCAAATTAAACTCCCTACGACCCTGGGCAGCTCCTCGGCGCCGGAGCTCACTGACCACAGCAGGACAAGCTCCAATCTCCAATCCCCTTCGGTACCGGTACATGTACCTGCGCTCGCAACCCCTGGGCCGCCGCCGGGCCTGCCCTGCGCTGTCTCATTCGCTACGGCAAGGGGAAGGGAATTGCCCGCACGCCCAAACCTGCTGGGCTCCCTGCAATCACTCTGCTCCTCACCACGGCCCCGGACAGGTACTAGTACGCTGGACGACTGCCGCTACGGGCAGCTGCAGCCGTCTGCAGAACACCTAATCTGCTGCCCACCGGCGGTGCTTTTGTAGTGGTACCCGCGCTGGTACTTGTACTTTGCGCCGTCCCACCAGGCCTATTGTGCAGGGCCCATCGCCGTCCTAACCCGCTTCGTCTCCCTCTACCTCCTCTCCTTGGGCTTATCCGTCTCTCGCGCTCTTCCTCTTCTTTTCTCCTCTCCCCATCGCCAGACTTTCCTTTCTGTCGACCATTGCGATTTATCGTGCGAACCGCCTGCAAGCGGGCCTGTCACTCTTTTTTGGTATTGCTTGTCAAGCTCTCAGTCATTCCTTTTTGCGAGCTGCTTCTGCGAACCAGCAGCATCAGTCATTCATTGTCTCTGCCCGTCCGGTTGGCATTGCATTCTTTTTTTACCCGCTTTTTCTGCTTCCTTGGTTCTTCCTGGACGAACGTCGATCGACAAAGAAATTTGACCAACTCTCTCTCTCGTTCACGAGGTATCCTTTGGAATAGAGAAGCTACCAATCGGTGTAAAACAAAACAACATAAAAAACAAAAACCCACATATTAATGGCGATCGGTATATCACGTCGACTATAATCAGCAAACGTCATATATAATATCTTTTTGTTTTCTTTCGACATATACTTCCCAGCAAGTAATTTTTATTATTTATTCGATTAGGGGGAATTGAAACGATGAGCTTTATACGAGCTCGAGGGATTAACCCAGCCACGGCTGGGTTGGTTGCGCGTGACGCACAAGTTTCTGGGATGGGATCTCGAGTGAACCTACGCCGAAGCCTTGAGTCCATTGGCTCTCTGCTGCGTAGATCGAGCTCGAGCTCGAGCTGTACTTCGACGGATGCCTCCAATACTTGCGAGAAGCCAGTTGGACCATCGGACTCGACGCTCGCCATCGTCCTAGGAATTATGTAAGTGATTTACTTTTGTTTAAAACCGAAGAAGTTGTCGGTCCCGAATGGTTATGCTAATTGGAGCAGTATCCCGGTTGTTGTGGCCGTCATCGTTTTGTTTTTCCTCCACCGCAGGAATATGCGCCGAGACAGGCTCGAAGAGCTCAACGATCCTACCAAGGACCTGGATTTTGGTTTGGGAAATGCTTCTGGCAAGAAGCGAAAGAGTATGTTTGGAGGAGTCGAAAAAGGCATGCACAAGGGTGGACTTTCCATGGACATGAACCTCTCGTCACCGTATCTTCTTCCTCCGGGCAACACTGGATCTCGCGAATCTATTCACTCGTATGCTCGAACCCTCCAAAACGAAGATGACCCCTATAGACACATTGGCCAATACGCAAATAGTGATGTTGGCTCTATCCGATCTTTCAAGACGACCGACAGCCCTTCTGGAAGACGCCCTCCCAAGTCCAGCGCCCTGGCCATGCCCCCGGCAACCCCGCGAGCCCATTCGGACGAGAAAGAGGATCCCTTTGCTACTCCTACCGCTCCCAAGCCTACGCACCAGCCTCCTCCCAGTGCCGCCGAGGTCCACGATGTCATGGTTCCCGTCCAGCCAATTGTCCCGGAAATCGAAACCGTTGCCCCTGTCGACGTCTTTAACGCCGACGAATTCGAAGTGCCCGATATCCCGGCTCCTCCCGCTGCCGCAAAGCTCGAAGGCTCTCGAAGCCCCCCCATCATGGAACCTAGCTCGGCTCGTTCATCTGCTTACACCGATAATGGTCGTGCCTCGCACGTCAGCCCCGCTGACGTCCCCCAGATTCTCTCTCCAGGATTCCCCCCTCACCAGGACACCCCCGCACATGAGGAAGAAGAACCCCGTGGCCGACCTCTCTCGAGACTTCCTGCTCCTCACCAGAACGGTGGCCTCGGTGTTCCACAAAACAATGCCAACAAGCGACTCTCTGTGGGATTCAGGCCTCTGCCTCCTAGCGAAGCCATGGAGTCTGATGACCCTGAAGTCCGCGCCAACCGTATTCGATCTTTCTACAAGGAGTATTTTGATGATTCTAATGAAGCGCCCCCTCCTATGCCCACTCAACCACCCCAGCACCTGCAACAGCAGCAGCAGCAGCCCAAGCCGAGACAGGGCGGTCCCGATTACTATGAAGACTATGATCAAGGTTACCTAGAGGCAGCTGCTTACTATGACGCCGACACCAACGCCTTTGTTATGCCCTATGCTCAGCCTGTTACCCGTCGTGCCATGACACCACCTCCCAGTGGCCGTCAACCCGGTGCTCCTCGGGGCGGCTCACGTGGCCCCGGCCCGCGCTTCCGTGGTGCTAATGGAAATGGCGGAACCTTCTCTCCCGGCCCTGGTGGACGCCCTCGCGCCGGATCAGCCTTCGGTCCTCGACCGGATTCTTCCGCATCTGGCAGATGGGCTAGCCAAAACCAGCCAAAGAAGAACTTGCCTCCTCCGGCCCCTCTGACCACGCTGCCAACACCATCCAAGCTCGCTGACGATTCTTTCGCCATCTTCAACGCCGCTGATTTTGCTCCCCCGTCCAGCATCAGGGATAATGTTGCCGGCCGAAGCCAGAGCCCCTTTGGCGAGAGAAAAGCCTTCCTGCAGCCACCAACTGCAGCTTCACCGCTGGTCACTGCTTTCGAAGACCTAACACCTCTACCCAGCCCGTAAGTACTATTGATCGCATTGATATAAAATGGGCATATTTGCTAACTCATCTCTCTTATAGTCACTTGCTCCGCAAATCTAGCACCTTCACTGGCCTGGATTTTGCCCCTCCTAAGAAGTTCAGAGACCCTGAAGTTGCCAGCGACGCAGGCAGCATCAGAAGTAACAAGAGCGGCATCTCCCAGTCGCAGCTCAATGCCATCCGAAGCGGAGCAGGCCGCATCAGTCGCCTTCCAGGTGACACAGTTTTCACGACAGCTGCCATGGACGACCAGCTGAAGCCTTCATGGACCCTGCGACCTTAAATAAAGGGAGCCGAAAATGAAAGGTTATAAGCTGAATCTCGATGAAGATTAGCATTTCTTTAGTATCAGCGTCGTCATTTCTTGCTTACGGCATTTGCATGATCTTGCCACCAGACAGCGGCATTCGAAGCGGCTTCTCCTCAGGGAGGTTTGTTTTTATTTTTGTTCACTTCCAACAAAGGAGTAATTAGGGATTTCACGACGGAGCTCTCGTTTCGAAAGTTTTATTATATATTGGGCCTTTTTTCGAATTTTTTTTTGTTGCTGCGATGTTTGCATATAGATGGACACTGGAACCTAAACACCCTCCCGAAACACATGAAATATTATATCTCAGGTGACGACACTTCGTGCCTCCTCTTCTCTGGGCATCTGAAGGAACAAAACTGTACATAGGCAATATAGGTCAATCAGATGCACTCACCCGTTTTTATATATCCTTCTTTTCCGACCTTCTTTAGACAAGATTATCATGATATATGATTAGTTATATTTTCAAATACAAGAAATTTATTCAATTTGCATCTTTCTCTTCTTTGTGTCTTTTTTGCAGCTTATTGTGCAGTTTGATGGGGTGAAGTTCAATCAACATCACGTGCTGTTTACTCCGTACTGGTTCCTGTCAAAAGGAGTTCATGCTGTCGGATGTTCTGATGGCCGTTATTGTGGAGCAACCGGCTTGACGGCGGCGCTAATATCTGCTATGGATATGCCTTAGTAAGAGGTAATAAATAGCAGCAGGAGGAGTAAGGGATCGTGGCGCCTCTTTTCTCTTTCGCTTATTATAGAATAGGGGAGCTGAATCAGTCATAATACCACTACGACTAATACCAGCACTGATATTACTGATATCATTGATGTCTCGCCCCAGCTGAGGAGCTTAGCACAGAGAGGGGGAATCTAGCATGTGCAGCACCAAGGTACATTGAAATGTCACTTGCAAGGGGCGCTAATAATAACAGTGTCTAGGCTACAATTTAGTAATCCACACCCCCCACGGATCCGTATGTTGTGGCAGTGACGGGTGGTGAGACGGGCAGTGCAAATTTCATTTCCGTCGCTTCTTGTTCCCTTGCCGGATTGTGTTTGCCATGTGCAGAAGTAGGGTAATTTGGCGCTAATAGTGACAGCTGATGGTGAATTGCGATGATGCTGCATGAGAGAGATGAGGCTATTGCTTATCTTGCTGGCAATAGCCTGGTATGAAATGAGCACATGCATTTCCTTTCATGTTTCTCACCTGGCGATTGATTGTTGTGAGACAGCAGCAGCAGAGCCAAGCCCGTGCGTAATGAATACGTATGATACGCATCATCTGAGCTCTGTTGCTCCGTAAATAATCGGGGAGTTTTCACAGGGGTCTGGTCTTTTCTGCCTGAGTGAAATGACCTGCGACGTTGTGTGTGAGCGTTGCGCAACACTTGCAAGCACACAATGCTACCCAAGATCTGCAGGTGATTCGCTGATACGAAGCAATGCTCCAAGGAGGCGAAAAGAGAAGAACAGAGAAAACACACATCCTTTTTCAGCAAGGCGATAAGGGGAAGAGACACCAGGGAAATAAAAACAGGTGACTTTGCCTGAACGGGCATGCCATGTGCAAACTCGCAGTGCTAAACGGAGCGGCGGCCTCCTTCGCTCTCACAGGTACCGGCCGCGGCTGACACCGACCCAGAACCGGATGGACTGGCCGCTGTGCTTTAGCGGTTAGCCGGCTGCTGGCGTGACTGCCCAGCTCCGTAATCTCGCCTACCAAGTCATCAATTGATTCCTTACTGTAGCCACCAGCACCAACAGCGCACAAAAAAAGATGAGCCGCCTTGGCCGCCCGGTGCTAAAGTGAGCTAAACAGCCCCATCCGCCCATCCTCCAGCGCTACAACTCCAAGGTTAGTGCTAAGTTTCTCCGGCTTGGGTCCGGGCATTTCTCTGGGGCGGCCTAGGAGTGGGTGGTGGCTCTGGCATGATCTACTAGCCAGCGCCAGCCACGGGCCTGTACTAAACAAATTTCTATGTGTATTTTACAGTGCATGCACGCCGGCTTGGCTTTTTGTTTTTTTGCGCTGTGTTTTTTTCTTTTAGGGGGGGAGGCAAGCTTTGCATGAATAAGCTTTCGGGGAGGCAAAAACCTTAGAACAACCCAAATTGCCGGCTCAAAGCGAACGCAGAGGGCAGAAAATAAAAATAGAAAAAAAAAAAGCCATGGAAATGTTAACAACAGCCGCAAGTGCAGTATAGAGGAAGAGGGGAAATATACAAAAATACAGGGCAAATAGGAAAAAAGAGAAGAAAAAAAAAGCATAAGAGAAAAAATTGGTCGAGACTGCAGGAACGCGCATCCGGTACGAGGGGCGCTAGCCAGAAGAACCCTATCATCCGTTTTTTTCGCTCTCTTGTCTGGTGCATCTGCTGCGGGTGCGTCAGAACTTTACCAGCTCGGCGTTTCCTTTCGTATCGTCGCCTGTAGCTTCTCTTGGCCTTCGCTATTTCTCACCCACCCCCAAAAAGCCGAGTTTTTCTTTGTACTAGCACTACTTCGTAATTGTGTTTTTTTTCCCTCATCGGACAAGTGAGAGCGAGCGAGAAGAGCAGGATTATACGCGTTTATCCTGCAGCAATTGATTGGGGCTTGGCCTCGCTCTGCTCTTGTCATCAAATCCTTTTTTGCTGTCCCCCCCTGGCTGGCAGCGGTTCCCTGTCCTGCCTGGCGCTTCGTGTCTTTTCTCGTCTTTTCCCTCTCTCTCTCTCTGTCTCTCGCTTTCCTAAGCGCCTTCCAGCAGCTTTCAGTCCGTCCTCCATCTCCTCTTTTTTCCCTTTCCGCTCTTCTCTCTCACACGACGTGCGTTTCTCACTTGCAAGACACGCCCCTCCACTCTGCGGCCCACCATCGCGCATCTGCTTGCGGCTCCATTCGCTGCAACCGGTGCGAATCTTGTACGAGCCTAGGCCCCCGAGGCTAGCTTTTCTGGCCGGCCCGTCAGAAAGTCGCTGCATCCCGGCACTGCGGCTGGACGCCCTTTTGTGTTTTACGAAACGGAGAAAGATAGCGAGAGACCCATCTTTGGGGACATCTTTTTTTCTCTTCTCTTTTTTCCCCATTGCTCTGTGACGGCGGCATCTTTTTCATCTGTTTCATCGTTCGAATTGATTGATTCGCTCCGCGCGCGCCAAAATCCCTTTTTTGGATTCTTCTTTGGAACGTTGGACTAGTCAGACAGGTACGTTTGCGGCTTTCATTGTCTTGCCTTTGGCCTCCCTTATCACGCCGATTCGTTGCTGCGACGATCTTCTCTGTTGTGCTTTCCCCGACGTCTTTGGATCGTCTGGGCGTGTGATTGAACTGTCGCCCACTTTGTGCGCTGCGCATGCGTTCAGCCTTGAAGCCGCTTGGATGGCTTCGTCTTGTTAGCTTATCTATGTAGGCCTGGGCTACTACCCATTGTCGACTTCAGATGCTCAAGATGACGATGAATGCTACTTGCTTTCTTCGCTGCACTTCTTCTCGCTCAATCTACTTTCTTGGTCTGCCCAAGCGCCTTTTCGGCCTCACGCTGACATGACGCATAAACACAGCCAATTCACGCCTCTAGCCAACCTCGCCAGCGCAGTCACCATGGCCACAACCGATCCGCCGCAGGATTCGTCCTCACCACCAGCGGAAAACGCAGCCAGTTCTTCGCCTCCACCGGAGAAATCGACTGCGCCTCCAGAACAATCGTCGACTGCACCTCCGCCGTCATCGACGCCATCATCTACTCCGTCAGAGACCCCGAGTTCGACTCCATCGTCTACTCCTCCGCCAGACAGCTCGACTTCCACGCCACCTCCATCGTCCACGCCGCCTCCGACTACGACACCGCCGTCTTCAACCCCATCGAGCTCATCGTCACCATCCTCGACGCCGGAATCTACTTCTTCCACCACATCGCCGGAGAGCACAACCTCTAGCCCTTCTTCAACAACACCACCGCCGAGCTCTTCCTCTAGCTCCTCCGCGCAAACAACGACACCACCGTCATCATCTGATGTCACCGTTTCTGTCTCGGGCACCAATGGTTCTACCGTTAATGTCGTCGTGACACACACCACGACCCCTTCAGGCTCTCGTCCAAGTGGCGTAACTTCCTCTTCCAGCTCAACGGCAACCCCGAATGGCGTTGCTGGTAAGGACAGCAGCAGTGGTCTTGATTCAAAGGCCAAGGTAGCCATTGGTGTGGTTGTACCCATTGTTGCTATTGCCATTTTGGCAGTTATTGGTCTTTTCTTCTGGAAAAAGACTCGCGCGCGCCGTCAAGCAGAGGCAGAGCGCCGAAAGGAAGTTGAGGACTATGCTTATAACCCCAATGCCGATCCTACAATTCCAGTCGTCGGTATGACTGGTGGAGATTCATATGAGATGAGAGAAGAGGAATCTGTAGGATACCGTGGCTGGGGATCGACTACTCTTGCTGGTGGCTCAACGGGCCGAAAGGCTTCTACAACAATATCTGGCGCCACCAACAACGCATACTCTGATGTTTCGCCTCCTCGTGGTAACATGTCTGAGGCCGCCTTGGTTGACAACCCTGAGGGAGAGATTCTTGGTGCCATGGGTCCCGCAGCCGCAAACAACCGAGGTGACGTAAGACGAGGAGCCTCCAATGCGTCTTCTTCATACAGCGCAACTGGCCGATCAGACGGCTCCGATGGTGGTGTAGGCATGGCTTATGGCGGCGGCGGCGGCTACTACGATCAATATGGCCAGAGCCCGTACGAGACTGGTTATGGCAATCCTGGCGACAACATGCCCGCTCCACCCGTCATCCGCGATAATCCTGCACGACGCAGCGCGCGCGTTGAAAATCCCGGCCACTTCCCGCAACAGAGCGCTGGTATTTCCCAGAACTTTTAGCTGGCGCAGTCTGTGAGACCCGGATGATTTTTCTTTTTATTTTTTAACGCCCGTCGTGCTTTAAGGATATCCTGGGGTTTGGAAGATGCTAAAGGACCACGAGAGGCGTTTTAGGATGTTCTTTTTTTGCGATCACCTTGTTTAATAATGCTTTGCATACCATGAAATCTGGCTTTTCTTCTTTTTTATTTACGCTCGCTTCATTCACACTCTCGCTTTATTTATTGCACCGCACAGCACAACACGGCGCAGCTGCATATTTCCCCCTATGCCGTGTATTGGCATTTGAGTTTGAATTTCGTTTAATTTTATGCGCAAAAGAGTTGATATAATCTTCACAAGAACAAGAAGGAGGAGAAGGAGGAGGGAGGAAGAAAAAGCAGGGTCCGCTTATTATGTTTGCTTGTTTTTGCGAGAAGACTGGAGGAAAAAGTGACAGCTATCATGGCTGAGTGACGATGGAGTTGAAAACATAACTGTTCATGCTTGGTACTTTTAACGCGCATGTATTGGCCATGACAAACAAATCAAACAAACAAAAAGAGAAGACGCACTTTGTACATACAAATACGATATGCATCTGCAAGGCGTAGCGAACCCGATTTTACTATTGCTGCTACGGCTGCTGTTGTTTTTCAGTCTCAGTCCTGCCATTGTCATTAATGGTCTAAAATAACACTCTCCCCCTTTTACGTATTTATCTATTTAAACTATGCTATTTATTCAAAAAATAGAGGTTCTACTACGCTCGTTAATGCTCGCTAAATTGAAATGTTTCTATTTTTTTATATACAGTGCATGGCTGCTTGTAGTAAAAAAATATTGTAAAGCTACTAGGTAGTTGATTATGGCTACTGTACTTTCATTAGACTATATACTTCTTTAGACTATATATTTCTTTATCCTATGTATTCCTTATGAATTTTTTCGCCTCTTCATAGACATGGATAGAAGCAAAGGGGGCATTCGGCAGCACAGCCGCACCACACTTCCCCTCTCTCTCCCTTGCTTCTCGACTCTCTCAGAGCGAGATTTGGTCATTTAATACGCAGAAATCTGCATATTTTGTCTCAGCCTTGTTTTCTATGTCTTTATTTACACATCAAGGCATCAGATTTCCTCAATACTAGCCCATCTACAAGTAGAGATCTTCTCTTATGTGTTAGTAGTTTACATCATCTACAAGATCCAAAGCAGTTTACAAGCTACGAGCTGCTAAATCCTCAACTCGTGAAAAACTTATTGTACATATTTTTATTTTAATATTCCCCCCTTTTTTTAAACTCCAAAAATAACACATTTCCCATTCATGCTTTGCTTTTTTTCACTCTCAATGCTGTCACGCTTTCAGCCAAGCCGTCGCTGCGCCTCGCTCTCCCATCCCCTGACTCAGCTCCATGCGGTCCCACCAGAAGCGACATTGCTCCAGCTCCCTCTCCGTCAGCGTCCTCGTCTTTACAGGCGTGCCTTGGTTCCGTCCTCCCGCGGCCTCGTCGTTGCCATCTCCAAAGACGAGAAGCTCGCCAGGCCCAGCTCCTGGAAGAGAGCCATCGTCTCCAAAGGGTGATTGAAATTCGGGCCACCGTTCATCTTCGTCGCTCTGGTCCAAGGTGCCAGAGGGAGATGAGGAAAAGGAAATCCAGCGCTGGCTCATTTCTTTAGCAGTGGCTACGAGGCCTGGAGTGAACTCTAGGGTGTTAAGATCATGCGTTACGGCGGGAGGCTGGTCGCCGTGAGAGGCTGCCTTGAAGGGAGAAGATAGAGCGGCGTATTCATATAGATAGACGCGGGCTCCGGCTCTGGATAGTGTATGTGCGGTGTGTAGTACGGGACAGATGTATGCATAATGGCCGTATGCCTCATGAATGCGTCGGAACTGAGCCCCATAAGGCCGTTTCTGAGGACCACCTATACCGGGAGGCTGGCGATACGGGGAATCCGGATGGATGAGGGGATCTGGATAGAGCATCTCAAGAGCATCGAGATCGTCTGCTGAAAAGGAAGGAATGAGTTTCTGGAAGAAGGAGCGGAATTCGGCGCTGGTAGAAGCATGCTGGGGTGCAAAAGTAGTGCCCTCATGAGAGCAGAAGCCTGTGATGACGGATAAATCCTTTGCGCGACCTGAGTTGATGAGATCTCGCCACAGATTAAGAGGCAAGTCGGGGATGATGCCTCCAGGGCCATCAATGACGGGCTGGAAGGGCCAAGTCACGGCTGTGTGGTGCATGGCATACACCGTAAAGGAAGACTGGATGAGAGAGTCGATGGGGAGAGAGTCGAGAGGCTTGTTGTTGGCGTACATGCCAAGTTCATTTAGCTGCCCAACATTGCGAGGGTGTGAATGTGAGAGAACAGAGCGCGCTGTTGGAGAACCAGACTCGAGGATGGCCTTGCGGAAGGGAAGAGGTGAAGGGTTAAGCATGTGATGGCCGACCTGAAGAAGCAATCAATATCAGTCAATGCATATACAGCCATCATCGCCATCTTTATAACTCACTGAATGCGCTCCAGCACTCGATCCCCAGAGGGTAATATCGTCATTATCTCCCCCAAACTCGCCAATCCACTGCCTCACCCACTCAACCGCCACCCGCTGGTCCTTTAGCCCCAGATTCAGATTCAGGCCCTTTGTTGCCATCTCCGGCGAACCAGACAAGAACCCCAGCGCACCCAGGCGATACGAAATGCTCACAACCAGCACCTGATTCCTCCCCCAGGCCACAAACGACGCCAGATCCCTCTCCGCGGGGAAGCCAAAGTTAAAGGCCCCGCCGTGCACGTAAACCACCACCGGCAGGTCTCGCCTCGCCTCAGCTGCAGCAGCAATAGCATCTTCCTCATTACTAATACCATCGGACACCACAAACGCCGACGCCGACGATGAAAACGATGGCCGGAAGATGTTGAGATTCAGCGGATCCTCGGCCGTTGCGTGCGGCGCCATCGGGAAGGGCTGCGAGGGCGCCGGCCGTGAGGCATCAATTACGATGCCCGAGGCCTGATCCCCCAGAGGCGTCGCAACGGCGGGGGCGAAGCGCTGGGCGCTGGCGAAGGGGATGCCGTGGAAGATGTCCAGCGCCTTTGGGTACTTAGCCGAGGCGGGCTGGAAGGCGCCCACGATGGTGCAGCCGTTGACCACGACGGTCGGCGAGGAAGACATGGCCGGCGACGCCTTTTGAGCCTCTTGTCTGGCAGGCGAATATCGAACAAGATGAGGTTGAAAGCTAAAGGTTGAAAGTTGGTGACGCCTTCAACAAAGCCGCACGCGAGTCAGTTTGGCTTATGACGTACGTCTATCTGTTGGGTTCTTCGTTTGGCTATATGTTATTGATAAAAGACTTGAGTTGTTATAAAATTAATTTGATATAGAATATGGCAGAAATATTTTTGTACGAAAGGGAGAGAGAAAATGAGAAAAATTGACGGGATAAAAATCGCAAGTAGTAGACGACGATGAGATGAGTCTTCCCTGCCAAGCTAAAACCAGCTTCCAAGCTTCTGACAGCTGACAGGATTCACGTTTAAGCTCCCCAACTACTGCACCTAAGACGCTACTAGGGTCTATTAGGCTGATGCACAACAGCTTGCTCCGTTGGTAGTGTAAAATCTCTGAAAGATGGCCTAGATGTTTGATGTTATGAGAGTGAGGATATGGTATAGAAAAATAGAGGAGAATAAAGAGGCAAATTGGCAAATTGGCAAATTGGCAAAAGAGGGTAAAAGAAAGACTAAACCTGAAAAATTTTTGGAGAGGCGAGTGAATAAATGTAACGATGCCCGCGTCCCTAGCTTCAGACTTATCAATAAAAGTGAATACCAGAAACCGCCCGAGCCAATAAACGCCGTCTGGATCGCTTTTCCCGCTTCAGGCGCTCCCCTTGTATTCATCCATCTTACCCTCTCGGACCGAATTCCTGCTCAAGTTGCCTACCTGCCTGTATTGTAGCTGATTATTACTCCATCATTACCTCTCAATACTTATAGTATTTGTAATCGTGGTTTTTGATTTATACTACTAATATATAGTATTACCAGAATCTGTGTTTTACTATGGCACACGACAGCCTTGTACTTTCAATCGCAAAAAAACGTCTAGTCTGGTCGTAGTGATATAGCCATGTATGCACTAATTCTAGTCTATTGTTTCAACAGTGCATTCAAGCCCGGCCAAGCAGATCCCTTTAGTCTCATCCACCGTGCTCCAACACTGCTGCCCAATTATCGGCCGCCAAATTGTCAGCCCTGCATCTCTCTATGCCGTGTCCTCCATCTAACTGCTACTAATAGTCTGCTACTGTGTGTAGTACAACAGTAGTAGAATGTGCTAATGTATGTTACAATTACTCTAGTTTGGTAAGTATTATTGCGCCTCAGCGGCTGCAATTATGGGATCGCTCCCAAAAAGACGTAACAGTCTTTATATCCCAAAGCGTTGGCGAATGCACAACGCCAAATCCAGATGCCCAAAACTCCAATTCCTTCCCTTGCCAAATATGTCCTATTTGTACAATCCGATCCGTCCCAATACTCAATAAACTTCGCCGCCTGTATAGCCTCTTCCCTCTCTTATGTAGGATAACTGTTGTGTACCAGTGCTGCTCAGACAATAGCATTTGTGGTAAGACAACAAAGAAGAATAAAAAAAAAAATCCATCTAATGACGGAAGCTAATATGGCCAAAATAGACCATGGGCGGCGCCTCTCAAGCTCTAGTGGTAATGCCATTGCTTCTTCGCTTAATTACGGCTCCCCCTCCTGCTTCAAAGGTGACGCCTCCTTACGGTGCTTTCTCTCTGCCCACTCTCGGCTCGCCTTTCTAGAGCGCTCGGCAGCCTCATCTCGGGCTGCTTTAGCTGTCACCGGCCTTTCGCCAATCTCGCAACTCTTCCTCTCTGTGATGCTTGCAGTATCTTGTGCCTGGATCTCCTTGCTTCGCGATTTCAGCCGCGACATCATGCCCCCTATGGACAAGAGATTCTTATTCTTAGTTGAGCTGCCCAATGATGCCAGAACACTTCTATTGATCTCTTCAGCGGCTGCCATCATGGAGCTACGCCCGCCGCGCTTCTTCTCCGTCTTGATTAGCGTGGGTGTCGTAGGCTCATCACGCACAAGACCCAGCGATAGCCGCTTGACCTTATGCAACGAGGCAGCCAGTCTCTCTGCAGTCTCTTCCTGAATTTTGGCTTGGCGAGCCCGACTTGCCACCGTATCCCGGGGAAGCGTGCTGGGTGTAGAGCCTGCCTTTGCGGGCCGTGCCTTGAATTCCCGTCTCTTACGCTCCTCTTCCTGCTGGGCCTTCAGCTTTGCTTCGTTTTCCTCCTTCTTCCGCCGGGTGATGGTATCTCCAGGCAGCTCAAAAGTAGGCCTAGGCAAAGTCTTGCTGGTTCTCGGCTTGGGTGGAGGAGCTTCCAATGCCCTGTGAGCCGCGGCTTGCTGCGCTTCGCGGGCGTCACGAACTTCCTTCAAGCGTCGAGCTACAGCCTTACCTGGTAACTCGAACTTGGGAATTGTAGGCGTTTTTGATGATCCAATTGATGACTTGGCGACCGTCGCCAGGGTGCTACCGGCTTTGGACATGAACACGCCAAGACCCGACCGACGGCTCAGAGATGCTTTGGTTGGCTCATCTACGCTCTTCTCGCGTACCGCAAGAGACATGGACCGACGCGGTAGTGCACTGACTTTCTCTGTAGACTTAACGCGAACTGTGGCCGGCACACATGCCACGGTCGATCTTTTTGAGGCGTTGGCTGCCCTCTCTACAGTTGGCTGGGGCACAGCTTTTGCTAACTGCTGCTGTTGCTGTTTTTCTAGCAGCGCGAGCTGTTGAGAGTGCAGCTGTTGTGAGTGCAGCCGTGGAGAGCGTGTAAAGTCATTCAGTGCCTCTAGTTCATCCTCCAGCCGGTCCAGCTCCTCCAGCGAATCTTCAATTCGCGGCAGCGAGAATGATGTGGTTCTTGATGAGCTCTCGCCAAAGCTTCTGTCACTCACTGCCGTAAACGTCGGCGATACTGCATTTTCAACAGCATATACAATCTCCGGAACCTTCATTGGCGGCGTTCCTGGGCGGCTCCCGTCTACCCAGGTAACAGATTCGTCGTCGTCGCTCAAAATTCGAGGCTCCTGCATCTCCACGGTCCAATTGGCGCTGTACTGCAACGGCGTAGCCAACAAATAGTATGAATTGAGCGGGCACTCGCTGTCGCTATGAGGCCCTCGCTTTTTCTGCAGCACTAGACTGCAGGCGTAGACTGTATCCTCGCGCGTTCCGTGCCCTGTAACGTACTCTTCAGAAGAGCTGTCGTGGATGGTTGAATCTGGAGAAGGCAGATGGGTCATCAACCATTCAAATTGACCGGCCGAGTGCTTCTTAACCTGCTGCCAGATGGAGCGCTCGGAAACCGTGTCTTTCAGTAGGTCGTATACTTCTGCGAAGCGCTCTAGGAGAACCGCAACATATGTTAATGACTGGTTGCAAAGAAGGAGAAGGAGAGCGCCAACGATTGCGACTGTATGCCAACACACCTGGAGATTCACGAGTGGACGGTGACCCCGTGTTCTCATAATTGTGCTTGTTGACTCTCAGCGCAGTTGCTTCTCGCGATGAGTCGAGAGGCCGAAATGTCTCTGAATCAACCGCTGGCCGACGTCGAAATGGCTGTGAGGCTTGTTTGGTTGCTCGACAAAGAGTCGAGGGGGATGTTGCCACGACATGTTTCTTCAGCCCATTAGCAAAGGCAACATCCGATGCCTGGCGACCCTGGCCGTGACATTGACCTGGGCAGGGATCCCGGTCAACACTACCCCCCGCTAAATTCCGCTTCGACGAGGTGATTTGCTTTGTCGGAAGATGAGGTAGTTTCTCGTACTCGTAAACGTCACGAGAGCTGACGGGTCGCCCAAAAATGTCGGCCCCAAAGCGAACGTCACATATGCCTCCATTCCGCAAACGCTCAAAGTCGCCGGCCTCTGTCGCCGGTGAGGCTCCTGTGCTGCACTGGGCCATCGCTTCGCCAATGCGATTCCGAGACAAAAAACCGTTGAGGGCCAAGTGGACTGGAAACTTCGCAAGCAGGGGGTTTCTATCAGATACGACAGAAATCAATTACACTATTCGCGCCCAGTACCCAAAAAACGTATGTAATTTCGCAAACAACCCTGAAGTCCGTCGAGTGCGCAAGCGGGGCCAAATTCAATATGTTCGCGAATTCTTCTATTTCAACTAGTGGTGATGAACTGAAATCAAGATTGCGATGATGATGCTGATTTGGGCATAGTAACATAGGCAAATGATTTTCTGGGGTAAACGAGCTGGGCTGGTCTGCCGTAAGAAGCTGCATGAACTGGGTGTTGATGGCGGATGAAACAGATATGGCCTGTGGTGGAGCCGAAATTAAATGAGTTCGGCCTCTTCCACCTTCCATCACTGCCGGTCATGTTCCACTGTTCTTGCTTCGACCTTGCTGACCCATCGTCATTTCCGTTTTCTTTTTTTATCGCTCGCTTTTCCGGTAGCTGTGCTGAAGTGGCGAGCGGCATCGCAGCCGAGACCGAGGCAACGCGGCGCGATTCCATCGTCCGGCCCGCTATAAGTTACCAAGCTTCAGGATGCGAAGCTGCCGATCGATGGCTGATGTTGCTGAGATTTGGAAAGATGCCTCCTCTGTCCGCTGCTCAGATTTTAACCTCTTGCAGCAGAGACAGAGCATCTTCTGGGGAATAGCCTTCCGTGCCTGGGAACCATAAAACCAAAAATAGAGCTGCCCATCAAGCTACCCTATGTGCTGTGGTTCCTGTAGTAATATCCCTAGCCTCTTATTTTCCCGTGATAGCTTATTACCGAGCTTGGGTTCCATTCTCATAATAGTCGAGTCCAGGGCTCTCTCTTTTGATTACTGCCGTCTGCTCGTTCCAGCCTAAGGATCCGAGGTCGATTCCCCTTCGGCTGCCGCTTCTGCCGCTTCTGCTTGCGCCTGCAGAGTTGGTGCATGCTCCGTAGGAATTCGTACTAGAGTTTGGGGTAACGGTCCAGTCGATGAGGACGCTTCTTCTTCTGGGCCAGGCCCAGTTGCTGTCTTTGCTAGCTTTGCTGTGTTATGGTTAAGCTGCTGTGCATGTTATAGCTATAGTACCTCTGAAGCTGGACTTACTTGAAGCCATGTTGATGGCACGAAGCACGTTATGCCAGTTGCCAACCACAGCAGCAATAGCTACCCGTATGTTAATATCAGCCAACATTACAATAATGGCTGGGTAGTTAGCCTTACCCTCTGTTCCATCCGAAAGGGTGGATAGTTTATCTTCTAGAGCTTCCATCTGGGTTGCTACTGCTGCGCTCAAGTCTCTCAGCTCTTTCAGATTCTCGAGCTCTGCCTTTTTCTCTTCGATTCGGGCCAAAAGGGCTGGTGACTGCGGAGCTGAGGCGACTGAACTGCTTGGTGCGCGCATATGCGACGAAAAAGACCTGGTGGGATACGACATTTTCGGCAATTAATGTCCGTGGGTGTGCGGAAATACACTCAATGAGTATGAAAAAAGATCCGCTTTGCCGTAGGGCAGTATGGGAATAGTGTTCAAAAGGTCGACGGGACAGGTCGTGATTATGATAAACAAAGAATGCAAACGCGCTGGTGAGCTTCAACTAGCTAGAGCTGTTGATTGGGTGCGACAATCTTGGTGTGGCATACCGTGCGGAGAATCCGTATTTTGTATATCTAGACACTGTATATCGTTCACGTATAAGTCTAGTTGCATGCACCAAATTTCATCTACTAAAGAAGATGTTTATAACAATTTTATAGTTCGCCTAGCTAATATGATATCTCGAGCACTATGTATTGCTTAATTTGATTTACACACAATATTCAGCCCATAAGTCCATTCCGGCGCAGCATAGCATTCGTCCGTTAAATCAGCCGTGGTGGCTAAAACGGTAGCTGTGCAGCTCTGAGGAGTCGTGCCTGTATCATACTCTCGGACCCAATAAACCGTGCATGTCTGCTCGTCGTTGGTCTGTAAAGACGCGGGAATGGTTTGTCCAGGCACCAGTTGAACTGCATCTCCAAACACCTGTTTCCATGATTCGCATCCGTTCTCAGTTACCGTCACGTTGAGGCCCTGGAACGTGGCTGATGTGCAGTGCTCGGGGGCGATGCCTCCACCTGCGGTGAAGAAAATCTCAAAGTCGAGTCCGTCAGTGGCTGCCGCGGGGCCAATGGCCAGTGCGAGAAGTGTGCCGAATATGTAAAGTTGCATGGTAGACAAGTGTTTCAGGTTTGTTATTTCTGATATCAACAGTTGCTTGAACTAGCGACTTGTCGGGCTTTTATATTGCCAATAGCCTGCCGCCTCCTCCATTTGGTATCAAGTCATATAGCTGAAAAGTAGTATAGACAGGTATTTCATAAGACTTACGAAGACCATAGGTTGGCACTTCGTAGGACTGACAAAGAATATACGAAGTAGGTGGCCATTGAACAACGTGACTGGGACTAGGATTGTTTCATGGCGACACCTTCTGTATTGGATTTGTGATGCAGCGATCTTTACCCAAAGTTGAGAATTTCTTAATAGAGCTGTGGCCTTTAACTGCACTTGGTACTGTGACCTTTATCTATATTGGGCGTTGTAATGATATAGATGCCTAGTAGGGAAAGCCATGTGGTAATGCACTTCCGGTATTTCCTCAGTGTGTGTTCTAGCAATTTGTATTGATACTCCTTCCTACTAAAGTTAAGTTGAGCAAGGAAGTAGTATTGACATAAATTCACCATTAATAAGCTATCCGTAGCTGTTATTAAGCAACTCAATCTATCAAAACCTTCTTCCTATCTGATTCATACAACATATTTGATAAATAGGAGCACGCACAACTAACTGACAACTAACAAGCACAGATAAGCGCAAAGCAGTTGTCTTTTTCTTTGGCTACCAGAGCCAGATAATGTAAAAAATCACAGAGTCATTTGATCTGGCTACTCAAAGCCAGTCTCTCTAAGACCTAGGCCGATGCATATCCAGGCATCTTTTTGTACGAGTAACTCGTCTGTTTCTCTATCCAAGGATGAATTTCATCTTCTTATATAAGAAATAACAAAGCTATAAGCTGAATTGAAGAGTTTTTGAGTTCTCGGAAGGTGTAGCAAGGCTGAAGGCTATTCCACTCTTCGCGGATTATTTAAAATTCAAATAAACGTTCCAGGTTATATGAATCGGTACATGCGCCTCTGCAGGTTATTAGATGGGCTGGCGGGGCTTACAGCACTGAAGCGGCTAAATACAGTGGCGCTTTATGCTCTGGGCATAGCAACGGGAGCTGCTCTGTGTACATTGGCTGTACGAATGGGCTCAACTGTTAGCGCATGTCCACTTCGCGCTATGCCTAAACAAGCCATGGAGTAAACAATGATGGCCAAATTCATCCCGCCAGCGTCGACAACCTGCAGACCGACTTCAAACACTCTTGACGCCCGTGCAAGCATCTCTCGCTCTATTGTACCAAAGCTCTTCTCCTTCGCCTCTGCGTAGCCGATACGCGCGCTCTGCTGGAGCCATGGCCAGGCTTAACGAAATGCCGGTGCCGACAGAGAGCATCGAAACGCGTATGTGTCTCTTCTTTGTTTTTCGAGCTCTCGGGCATCAAAACCTGGACTGTCGCGTGTGCTAACTACAGGACAGTTCGCAAAAAGATGCTTCGCCAGAATAGGGAACTCGCAAAGACAAATAATATTCGGGCCTTACGAATTCGAGAGCTGGAGAATGAGTGCGCATGTATGCTATCCGAAAATCTCGAACTGCGCAGTCGCATACTGGAGCTGGAGAAACAAGTCGAAGACAATGAATCGCAACGAATCGCAGATCACGCAATGGCCATAAAAGCCAAACTGGAATCGCAACTTACGGAATGGGGCTCTCTCATTGCCGGATTGGGCCTTGAGCCTCCTGCAAAGAGACATTCTCCTATGATTAGGAGAAGGCCGAAGCAGACAATGGGTTTTAGCGCAAGTCGCCCCAGTCCATCCCAGAGGAGGTTACGGGAGATTGCAAGAGATGTTGAAGAACTGGGCCATATTGCGGAAAACAAGAGCTATCCTCGGAGATCTATGAAGTAAGTGGGCTCAATTTCTTGCAGATGAATGTAGTTGCTAATGATACACAGCCCTGAACAAATTATGGCGCTCCGATCAGAAGCGGATTTTGAAGCTGAATCACCAGAATTGGGCCCTCCACCAATGTCTAAATATATTGAAGAAGACCCGGTGAAAATCGACTCACCGAGTAGATCAAAGCCTATAAAGGATAACGATGAGAGTTCCAACAGCTCGAAAGCGAGAAAACTGGAGCCTCCAGTTGCTCTATCTTTATCGAAACCAGACAGCAAACAAAGCAACGCAACATCTCCACCTAAAGAAGTAGAAAAGGAAAAAGAGCAAAACGAGCGGCCCGTGGTAGCGCGAGGACGCGGGCGACCGCCCAATAAGCCGAAAAATGTCGTCGAAAATGCACCAATCGAGCCCCTTAAGGCCGGGTCAAAACGAAAATTTGGGGCTCGAGACGATGACGACCATATTCAACCCCAAAGAGTGACGGATGAGAATAGCATTGGCAAGATGTTTGGGGAAAAGACATTACTTCGCGACAAGGCTGATGGGAGAAGTGTCAAGGATTTTGCTAAGCTGAAAAAGAGTTCACAGCTGGATCTCTCAGAGAACATTCGAAAACCGCTATCCGCCAAGAGCACTAACGACGATATCAATTCTCCAAAAAAGAACCCTAATATGAAATCATCCATAGTTGATGATATTATTGCAGCCAAGACCAACGCAGTAAAACCGAAAGCCGCACCTGGGAGACCACCAAAAACGGCGAAGCTTTCGTCTGTCAAAGCCGAAACTGTGCCTATTCTTACCGTTGAACCTCAGAGACTATCAGATGATGTGCATGATTTGGCAGCGCCCATCAGAGAGTCTTCTTTATTCTCACCCTCTTCTCCGGCATTAGCTACACTACTCGATGGATCACGGGGAGACACGCCTCCGCCCAACGATATCTCGTCTAGCGGAGAAACATCACGGCCTAGTAGGCGGAATCGGATGACATTCAGCTATGCCGAGCCCAACTTGAGAGTGAAGATGCGAAGGCCTACCAAAGAGCTATTTGATGCGGTAGCTGGAGAGGGCAAGTATGCTCGACGAATTAGCAACTATGATCCTGCCATGTCTGAATCAGCAAAAACCCAGCGGCAGATAGAAGCGACGGATATTCCTACAGAAAGTGGCAATGCTCCGACAAGCCCACTGGCAACAAAACACCTGACCGCTGATATCCTGTCCGGTAATGTCGTCACAGAGCGACGTAAACGTTCCTCTAACATAGCGCCAAAGGCGATGGAAATTACAGGTGATAACTCAACGGACACAGAAATCACCGAAACCACCAACCTTGACAGCAGCGGGTTGGCAGAGAACGATGTGTATGAATTTACAAGCGAGTCGCCTCCGCTTGAGAAAGAAGAGATCAAAGAACCGAAGAAGAGGGGTCGGAGACGAACTACTACATCAAGGCAGTCTACTATGATGATTGACGAAGATAGCGAAAGAGAAGGTATATCATTCAGGGAAAGGAATAACTCTCGGCGAAGGAGCATGATGATATAATAGCGACTCTGAAAGCAAGAAGGGGAAACTGGAAAAAGAATAGGGTGTTTTAAGCATAAGACGTGCTGGGCGTTTCTGGATTTTCACGACCGTTAAATCGGGATATATTGTTAGGCGATCCTGAATCTTTTTTTCATGCTCGAGATACCAAGCGATGGAAGTTATTGGATGGTGTTTGTATTTATCTTTATGACCTGATTTTTGAATCTTCTGTGTTTTGTCCGTGGTCTATTTATCAAGGACACTTCACATCTAACCAAAGTCTGTTTTTGTTATTTCATTTCTTAGTATAAGTGATATATGCCTGTGTATCGACAAGCGCCGAAGTGTTTTGTATAACTGGGTTGGCCGGGTATCAACTCTGCTTCTACCTCCGCCGTCGGCAATTAAGATGTTTCTCTATTAATTGAGTTTCCTCTTCTCTCTCCATTCAAATTAGGCGTCATGATGAGCCGGTAGATGGCTCCACGGGCTTCGTATAAGTAACCTTCTCTACAGCCACATTCTCGTTTCCTTTCTCATCCGTCTTCAATTGGTATACATAGAGAGTGAGCGAAATGCCCTGAACCTATTGTAATAGTAAGCACTACGGCGGAATACTCATACAAAACATAACAAGGGCTTCTTACATCCATCAAGCAGAAACTTGGAGATACAGCTTCCGCATCTAGGCTTGCCCCTGTCACGAAGGCTCCCGTCGCGCTTCCCGGATTCACAAAGAACTTGTCCATGTACTCAAAGGCATCGAACCGGTGGGTGCCGCCCCAGCACAAGACATCGACGTCCAGCCTGTTGGCTTCGGCCAGCAGCAGGTCGGGCTCGTTGGAAACAAGTGTGAAGCCTTCCAGGAAGCCAATTCGAATACCGCCGTGGGTGACGACTTGCGTTAGCGGAAGAGACGTGGCCTCGACATCGGTGCGGCCCTTGACGATCTTGAGATCCGGCGACACGGATCGCAGGTACTCGTATGTGTGTTTGTCTGTGAGGTTACCGAGACATAGCGTCTGGCCAATCTTGCCGGGCGCAAGCAACTTCTTGAACTGGAAGAGGGTAACGCAAGTTAGCCAACAAACGTAATCGAACTCGGTGACAACACTCTTTCTTCTCTGGTGTATAAGCAGCCCTAAGCAGGCTGGCTTCTTGTTTGCGCATTTACCTTGGCAGGGATATCAAGCGCCCGGTCTGGGATGTGCAGATCCCCAATCACCAATATGAGGAACGTCATGGTTCCTCGAAGCTGCGAAGAAGGGTCGGAATCGAACTTGCGAAAGCTGGATCCCTCAACAGCTGACGACCAATAGCTGCTATATGGAGCTAGAGACTGAGGCTTGGAGGGGCCGCAGGTACGTCGACAGCTCGGATACAGCGATTACGCGGGTACTGTCATAAGGCATGCTTGTGGCTGACTCTCAGCTTAGCCACACTTTCCATAACTGCACACTACACTGTCGTTATCGGGCTGGCGGGGATTGCGATAAGGGAATTTTTTTGATCTCGGTGCTTTTGCTTGTTCTCGAAGGCGCTGCGCTTTCTGCTCCCACTCAACCAGATTTGGAGATTGCGACGAAATCGATAAAAAGATGGCGACTCCGACTCCGACTCTGGCCGAGAAGCTGGACAAGATCAAGTCCCCTGGTCTTCAAAGCCAGCAGAAGGTAAAGCACATATGAGAGACAGTCTTTGTTATTCCTGTTACTGACTTTTGTGTGTGCGCTTAGACTGTCGTTGTCTTGCAGGCGGTCGAATCAACCTTGAAAGAGCAGAACACCGCTCCGACTTCCACTGGATATTTTGCTGCTCTTCTCGCGCTTTTGCAACAGGCCGAGAGCAATGGAAACATCAATATCGAATTAGCCACTCCCGTGGTTTACCTTCTTGACGTGGTCACCCCGTTCGCTCCCCAGCCTTTGCTTCGATCCAAGTTCACTCAGATCCTTACGCTGCTCGCACCGGTTTTGTTGATGCAGGATGCGGAGCCAATTCTGCTGAGGACTTCAATTGGGTGCCTTGAGTCTCTTCTCTTGGCTCAGGATGCCGCTTCATGGGAGCTGTCTGTTACCCAGATCGGACCCAGGCGCGCAGTTGCTGGATTGTTGAACCTGGCTTTGGATCAGAGGCCCAAAGTCCGAAGACGATCTATGGATGCGCTTAAGAGAGTGCTCAAGAACCCTCCCCCAACCCCATCTTTGGATCACCCCGCTGCAGATATGTGTGCGCACACTGCGCTGAAGAACTTGGAAGATCTGGCCGCCCAGGCTATCCAGGCACGAAAGGGCAAGAAGGCGCCCAGCACAACGCACGACCCGGCATTGATTCATGCGCTCCAGTTGGTTAAGACTGTTGCAGCGGCAAGCGGCGGTTGGCCAACTACCAAGATCGAATCTCTTTGCGAGCTGCTCCTAAACATTGCCAAATCGGGCAACGAGTACATGACCATGGCTGCTTTCGAGATTTTCGAATTGATGTTTGAGGGAATGACAGACGAGGTCACTTCAGCTAAGCTTCCTCGACTTATGGAGATTATTTCAGAGCTGCGCCCTGCCGCCAACGATACCCAGCTTGTCCCGGCATGGCTTGCCATTCTTTCCCGAGGCTACGACGTCTCGGCACAGGTTGAAGCCGACGAGACCTTCCAAAATCTTCCCGAGCTCTTCAACATGGTGGCACAATTCCTCCAGTCTGATTCTGAGAACATCAGAATCTCAGCTTCTGAGTGCTTGATCTCATTCATGGCTAACTGCGTACCATCAAATGTTATCCTCGAGCCTTCAATATACGACGAGAAAGTCTTGGATAAAATCGCAAAGGCAGCCGAGTCTCTCCTCAGTGTTCAGTATCAAGCCGCTTGGCTACAGACTTTTAACGTCCTAGAAGCCATCTTCACTGCCCTGAGATGGAGATCGAACCCCATCATGCTCAACGTCACACGCACCATTGGCGAGATTCGAGAGAACCCGTCTTTCCGAAACAAGAAGGAGGCAGACGATGTGCTAGGACAAGCTGTCCGGGCTATGGGCCCTGAGGCAGTTCTCTCTGTCCTTCCACTGAACATTCTTAAGCCAGTTAAGGGCCAGGCCGGAAGAGCATGGTTGTTCCCAATCCTGCGAGACTACACCAGCAACACCAACCTGTCTCATTTCAAGAGTGAGATGGTGCCTCTTAGTGAGGTTATGTTCCAGAAGGTTTTGGATCATGGTGCAGCCGAGAAGACTATGGAGATCAAGATCTACGAGACACTCGTGCAGCAGATTTGGTCCACCCTGCCAGGCTACTGCGATTTGCCCCTCGACCTTTTGGAATCTTTTGACCAAGCCCTGGCTGAAATTTTGGCCAACCTTCTTTACCAGCAAGTTGATCTTAGACTGGATATTTGCAGAGCTCTAAGGACCTTGATTGAGTCAAATCAAGCCGTTGCAAACATCGAAGAGGAGGAAGATCTCCTTCTGCAGAGCCGGGTAACCAAAGAGGCTGCCCGCAAGAATTTGACATATCTCGGCCAATTTGCCGGTAACATGCTCGCTGTCCTCTTCAACGTATATACCCAGACCCTCCCCCAAAGCCGAGGCCCCATTCTCCAGACTGTGAATGCTTTCCTCAGCATCACGCCAAACCAGGAGCTTATGGAGACCTTTGATCGTGTCAGCAAGATGCTTGCAGGAGAGCTCCAGAATGCGCCTGCCGTAGAAAACAAGCAGCAAGGTCAAAAGTCAAAAGACCACATGCCCTCCACTGCGCAGACGCTTATGGATCTTGTCATCACCATCTCAGCTTACCTCCCCCGAGAGAGCTTCGCCACACTGTTTGAGATTGCTACAGCCATCATCAACAGACAAGAGGAGCCCCAGCTGCAGAAGAAGGCTTACAAGCTGATTCCTCGACTGGCAACTTCTGAGCTTGGCAAGGCTGCTCTGCAGGAGCGGAATGCTGAGATGCAGGCTCTGATCCTCTCTAGCTCAGAAAAGGTATCTGCGCCGGCCAGACGAGAGAGAATTGCTGCCATTTCCGCCCTTCTTCCCTTTATTCCTAACAGCGACCTTCATTTCATTCCCGCTGTCTTGAGCGAAATTGTCATCTGCTGTAAGGAGAACAACGAGAGAGCCCGTGAGAGCGCATACGACCTCCTGGTTGAAATGGGACAGAAGATGGTGGCTGCCGACGGTGCTACTATCGACAACAGCAAAGTACCTCACATGCCTAGCGATGCCCCAGCTGCCACGGCCAACATCGAGGAGTTCTTCACCATGGTGAGCGCCGGTCTTGCAGGAAGCACCCCTCACATGATTTCTGCCTCTGTCACCGCTATCAGCCGTCTCCTCTACGAGTTCCGGTCATCACTGAGCGAGCAGACTTTGTCCGACTTGGTGCAGACCATGGACCTCTTCCTGACTTCAAATAACCGAGAGATAGTCAAGAGCTGCCTGGGCTTTGTCAAGATTTCTGTCATCAGCCTTCCCGTTGAGCTGATGATGCCACGCCTGACTACACTCGTGCCCAACTTGGTTACCTGGAGTAAAGAACACAAGGGTCACTTCAAATCCAAGGTCAGACACATCTTGGAGCGAATGGTCCGCCGCTTTGGCTTCGACGCCATCAACAACGCCTGTCCCGACTCTGACAAGAAGTTGCTCGCCAACATTCGCAAGACCAAGGAGAGGGCGAAGAGAAAGAAGGACGCTGCCAAGAATGCTCAAGATGAGGATGCCAGTGACGACGATGAGGAGGACGGCAAGCGACAGTATGAAAACGAGTACGATCGCGCGCTGTATAGCAGCGACTCTGAAGAGTCCGAAGGAGTGGATGATGAAGGAGACGCTAGACCTAAGAAGAAGGCCCAGAAGGGCGGCAAGACTTACATTGTCGAGGATGACGACGAACCCCTCGATTTGCTCGACAAGAAGGCCCTCGCCAGCATATCAACCACCAAGCCCGTCAAGCTTCGCAAGCCCCAACGGACCAAGGCCAAGGTTGACCTCGACGGCAAGCTTATCCTCGGCAAGGACGACGATGAGGACGAAGGCGCCATGGAGGTCGACCAGCCCGAAAATTCCGGTGTTGGAGCCTACGTCGCTGCCATCAAGGGCCGTGACGCCGCTAAGCGCGGTCGTGGTGGTAAACTCAAGTTCTCCAACAAGCGCTCCAGGGATGGTGAAGACGGCGATGAGATGGACGACGATGACGCAGCGGCCGTCAAGAACAGCATCAGCCCTGGCCGCGACCGCGGCGGCAGAGGCCGTGGAAGAGGCGGTCCTATGCGCGGCGGTGGTCGTGGAGGTCGTGGTGGCGGCGGCTCTTTCGGTGGCCCCAGGAGTGGTAAGGGCGGCATCGCAGCTGGCAGAAGGGGACTGGGCTCTGAGAAGAGACATGGTCCTTCTGGAGGCTCTGGTGTAGGAAAGGGTAAGAGAGGAGGCCGAAACTAAAAAAAGAATATAAGGACAAGTAGAGAGGAGATATAAGACGTCATCTCATGAAAAGGAAAATAATGAGATGATATGGGTGAATATCTAGCTTTATAGGCATGTTATGGATACCTACGATCATGAAAGAGAAAAGAGATAATAATACTCTCTTGAAAGTGAGCGAATGTGGGTTGCGTGGTTAGCTTTTTCTTTATGCAATATATATATTTACATGTTCCAAAACATCTGTTACCTCTTACGATATTATGAAATACACATGCATGTGAATGTAAAAGAGTATTCCGTATAAATAAAGTCTTTTAAGATAAGAATATTTATACATTCAATATTCCACTCATCTCCATCATCCAAGCTTTGTTCCTGACAAAGAAATAACAACAGATTTATACAAACCCTCTTCCACACCTAACGCTTTTTCTCCTTTCCTACACCTTTCCTCGAGAAATAACACAATGCCAATGCCTCCCTCTTTTTGGGTATCAAATAGTGGTTCTTCCACGTTGCCAAAATCTGGCACAAAGAAAATGACAGTATTGGGGTATAATAACGAGTTTAATGAAGCAAAAATTCCTCCATTCCATGCTTTTTCGTCATGCCGGCTTCCCCACAAACCAAAGTGCAAGTTTCTAATCCTGAATATCGTCATCATGATTGAAGCATGATGCTTGGTTGCTTGAAACATAATATGGAGAAGAAGATAAAAACAAAAGACGAGCTGGTATCGCCGTCAAATGCTGAAGAAAGACATACAATCAATCAATAATGATTACATTTGGCGCCGGTTGGGCCAAAGGGCGGTGATCCCGCCTGGTTTCATACCGCTCATCCGCTCTTGGAGGCAGTATATTAGTGGAATGATAGACTGCGGGTTCGTGATGAGGTCGTGAGACTTGCTCGTCGCCATGTTGTCGTCTACAATATATGAGTATCATGAAACAAAATATCCAAGATGCCTTTCAATCCAAGGTTACTGTAACTTACATAGTCCAGTAGCCCTCAGGAGGTGCTGCATCATACTCTCCACCAGGCACTCGCCGGGACTGTACTCTGTAATCCTCCTCTTTGGCCGGTGGCACCGCGCCAAAATATTGAAGGGGATCATATTGTCGAAGATGAGGCGCATGGGGGCGAGGATCGATTATAGGGTTGACCTCAATTTCGGCGACACCACGGCGTTCGCCTCTATTTCTTAAATCTTCCTCCCATGATAAGATTGCGTGAGGTCTGACAATCCCTCGGTTTTCAACCTCTGTTTGCTGTTGAGCGGGGCGGACGGGGCGTAGCTGGATTCTTGAGCTGCTTTCAGGCCTGGGATTGACCCTTTCAAAATATCCACCTCTATCCTCCATAAAGATAGGATTTGACCGCTCTCCAGGCCGTGTTGCTTGCAAAACGATTCTCCTTGTTTCCGGAAGCCTAGAAGAGCCTGATCCTGGATTGCTAGAAGCCGGATGTGAAAAAGGGGGCGCTGGGTGTGCTCCATATCCAGAAGGGGGATGCAAATAGGTAGAGCCACGGAAATCATGCGATTGGACAGATTCTCTACTGGACACAGCGTCGATACTCATGGCTTGAGGTCTATTGAAACCAGTGGATACATGCGCAGGCGGGGGGCGATCCCAAGAACGGATTTCTTCTCCTGGATGCGAAACAAGCTTGGGAGGTTGTTGAATACTAGCCAGGGATGTGGCTAGTGGCGCATACGAACTTACAGATGCCTGGCTCCTAGGAGGCAAGGTGCGTATAAAGGTGGGCTGCGCAGTCGGAGAACGAGATTCGATAGAACGTACCAACATGTCTTGGAAATGGCTGGAAGCCGAAGAAGAGGCCAGCTCGCGGGAAGACGTGCTGGTCGGGAACGGAACAACAGACATTACCTTTTCATGAGAAGACTGGGGCTCTCCTGTTCGGCTAAGGTAGGGCGAAGAATTCAAAGAAGACGGTATCCCGTATACTGGCCGCTGCATCCGATGGCTATCCAGATGCGAGGAGACTCCAAAGACACCGCCAGGATGAACCATTGGATCTGGGTTGTCATATGGCCGACCATAAGCGTCATAGGAATATCTAATAGGCGGCGACGGTCGATATGAAGCATGACTGATGGCCATATCCGGGGAGGTCCGCTCCGCCAAGGGCGTTTCCCCTCGGTTACGTCTAATCGCTTCTTCCCAGGCACGGTATCTTCTGAAACCTCGCTGAGCCCTCCTGTCATCTCTACGACCACGACCACGACCAATGTCTTCTAGTCCGATCCTAATAGGAGGAGAAGAAGGCACTGGAATCGCTTCCCGAATAAGTGACTTGGGAGGGGAGCGATCTGTCCGATCCACAGGTTGCAAGGGTGGTGCTGACCGATACACAGGCATGGGTGTGAGCCTGGCATTGTCAGCACCTTCATCTGACGTGTAGTCAGTCGAGTCCTCTTCGTCGTCGTCGTCCTCATCATCTTCAGAATCAGAGATGACAACCACTTCGCGGAGGATCTCATCCAGCTGGTCGCGACCAGTCTCTTCGTCTCCCCGCCACTTGACGAGGATGTCGAGACACAGCGATTCTACGGTTTTCCGAGCTTTCTGCCAAGTTGTTTCTTTCAAAAGCATGTCATATCGTGTATGAGTGTGCCTTATATGAGCCAAGACAGCTAGCTGGACCCTGCGGGATAGCGCAATATCTTCCGAGAACCCGACAGGATGCTCGGATCGACTACCTGAGCCCTAAGGAAGAGATTATTGTTCGTGATAGGTCCTTGTTTTGAACATGGGATGGGGGAAAGGGAGGCGGGGGCTTGGAAGAAAAGAGAAACTACAAACCCGAGTGAAAGAATGCTCAATAATCATCTGACGGTCAGTATTGGGAATCCGTGGAAACAAGTCTCTGATGGCGGCATCAACCTGCGCATGGTAGGCCCTCTGAGATTCTGGAATGGGCTCAGGCCCTGCGTCTGTTACCGGAGCGGCGTGATGAGACGAGCCGCCAAGGCTCTCTTTGGCTTCCTCAACAATAACTTGCCTGATATGATGGCCAACCCGGTGCACCTGGTTGGCGAGGCTGGATTCATCGAGACCTTTGGCATTCTTAAAAAAACAAGAAAACATAATGGTTAGATGGATGCTTTACTAGCAAGAACACAACCGGGATTGTAAACAAACCGAGACGATAAAAATCATGGCATCTTTTTCGCGGGATATTTCTTTGCAGGCCGCAGTCAACTGTGGATTGCCAATGGGGACAAATTCGAACCCTGGTGGCGGGGTCTTTTCGGTGGTAATCTGCGGACAAAGTGAGCATCTCTTCGCCAGAAGAGACGACTGTAGATGGCTTTTATGTGGCGCCGACGAAGCGTACCTGGTACTCGAGCTTCTTCTTCTTCTCCTTGTTCTCAACTAGCTCGAAGTAAGAGTGGTGCTTGGATTTTGGCAGCGATGGCTTGGCCTTGAAAGTTTCAGGCGGAGGCGAGTAGGGATGATGATATTGAGACCTTTGCGATCTCTTGTGACGTTCTTTGGGGCCAGAGGCTGCCGCCGGGACCAAGCCACGGCGTCCTCTTCCCATCTTTTTTTTCTTTTTTCTTTTTCTTTGGCGGCTGTCAAACACGATTATAATATCATAACGTAGTGCAGCAGTCCACAAACAAAGGTAGTGTTAGCATAGCAAAAAGGCACAGTTCACCGGCTCACGCGCCCACGGCTGCATCAGCAACCCGATGAGATCTTGCATAAATCTCGCTCACTGGGCGGGAGCAGCAGCAAGAGGGGTTGTCTGGCCCGGGGCGAAAACAGCACACAAACAGATGGAAACGACCAAGTGTAAAACTAGATGCGTGGGTCCCGCGCGAATGGGCAGAAAAGAGCCCTACAGCGACTGTTATCAGTTGCAAGGCGACAGTTCCCAATACCAGCACACACGTGAGGTGGGCCGTCGCAATATAGAATCAACCGCTTTGAGATGCACCGCCGGAAGCTGGTTGGGCTTCGACTGATCAGGTGCTGGAGCCAGATGCGTGACCATATGGCAGTTGGACGCGAGACTCTCATGGTGTTGGGCAGTTTGAAGCCTATATTACATAAGGCACAAGCAGATGTCCCGGAAAATCATATTTCCTTTCCGACAGGCGTTCGCATATTTGGGTAGTAGCGATAAGCATGATTGCGCAAGTGCTTTTGAAGAACAAGTTTCATTGGTCTCTACCTACCTAGACGATAAGTATTAATATGTGTTTTTGGACGTGAGGGTCATTGAAAAATACCACCTAGGTTGATATCTATATGAACAAACATGGATGTAGAAAGAAAGAAAGGCTCATTGTAGCTCTGAAGCGTAACAGCAGCTGGTTACCAGACAGTATTACACCATTACTACTACATAGACGCATATTAACAACGGCATCTGCCCATCGCTCGTACAGCGACGATTTATCAGGGCTGAATAGATCTACTCAGGGATATGGAATACGAATATGGACATTGAAATCAAGTTGGACGACCGTATGTGAAATCACAAAGCACTGCCATGACGGTTTCTCATCATTCCTTTCCTAAAACGGATAGCCATTCGAAAACAATTGACATTCGGACGGGACGGGTTATGTCATGATCCGCACGCCACCCATCATCCGGCACTGCCACGAAACGCTCGAGGGCCCGCGGCTGCCGAATCAGCGGAAGCCGGAATGATTGGATACTTCAGAAAACCGATGGATCAAATGTTTAGCCAACGGAGCATTAGAGATTTTCTCATTGTTTGAAAAAACCTTTTGTTGTAATCCTGATGGAGATGGAGATTTGGCGGGAATAGGCGGGGATGTCATCAATGGTCAAGTGAACATCACGTCTGCTCTGCCATGAAACCAACAGTGCATCGCAGCCAGACAAGTGGAACTGCTCTTTGCGAGTAGGAGTTTGCCTCGCATGTCAGAGAGTCAAAATTCAAAAATAGAAACATCACACGTGTTCTGTCGCATCCTGGCCTTAGACAGGTTTCAGCTTGACAGGTATAACTACACATGGAATACTACTGCCACCGCGTCGTAAGTGACAATGCCGCGCCAGGGCATTGAGATTAAAGCATCGCTAGAGAAGCAGCGGCTAGGCGTTCTACAGATTCAGTCAATGCTTCTTGGAGCATCTCATACGAGGGACTCCGCCCTTAAAGGATCTCAGGAGCAGTTCACTGCCGACTCAGCCGCTGCCCAGCAACTATGAATCCTGATTCCCGGCAAGACGGCACTTCATGGCCAAGAAAGTTTCGAAAGGGGATTCCTACAAAATGCACACGGTATTGTGGTAAGGCGCTACTGAGCACTCCATACTGCGCAACAATATTCCATAGGTACCTCTATAATTGTTTGCAGGGTGCGGCTTAGACGTCGCTACGTGGACGGGACCTAAGCCACGGCGGCGACAGGCCTGAAGCTGAATCGTGGGAGAAATTGCTGCTCTTCGGACTATGCTAAGCCTTGACGATGGAGATGAACTGGCTTTGACGGCCGCGATGAGATGATGTTCTCCGAATTGGTGATATTGGCAATCGGCATCTCTGCCTGATGCACAGTTGCACGACGAAACCTGGCACGTCAAGCTGACCACGTTTCAACAGCAGCGAATCACTAACAAACCGGCCTTGGCAGTGCTCGATAGGAGTTGGGCTTTTGAGACGCGCGCCATGAGCCAATCAGATGAGCGCAGCACTGACCAGCGAATCGCCGGCCTGCTGTGAAACACTGCCACCGCCTGTCCTGTTTCTCAGATAAACGAAAGCGAGGGCGAGGCATCACGTGATGGGCATCGTGATCCAAGCGTCTCGGTCTCCGAGGGTGCCATCCTCTTCCAGCAGGATTTCAGTAATTTGTCTTGGATGGCTCTGAGCAGCGCAGAGTGGTGCACAGCCACCACAACGTGGGGAGATGGTCTCGCCAGTAGGCACTTGTAGACGGACTTTGAGGGTACGTTAACCGGCACCCAAGGTTTGCCAAGGAGCCCAGGCAAATTTGCTTCTCGGAGTTTAGAGGCGCCAAGTACCCGCAAAGTACCTTTGGCTACTCATTATTGGCGTCCCAGAGGAGCGATTACGAACCGTCGGCCTGTTGAGCAGCCCGAAGGAGCGGAATTGGTGAGCCGGGCTACAATAAAGACTGCGTTATTGACGCCTAGCAGCAAATTGACAGCGACTAGCACAAGCGAATCGGTCCCGACGAAGTAAAAAAGAAGCCAGCAAAAAAGCTTGGCCCAGTCTTTGATCTCTTCCCGCGACAGGGTGGCCACTCGGAAGTACGAAGGACAGGCAGTGAAACACTTGCCATGGAGTCTATCTAGTAGCAAGTACTCCGTATCTACCGTGTAAAAATAAGTGACGGGAAGATCTCCCAACTCAAAGATAACGAGAAGTAATATTCTTCTTCTTCGGGACAATCGTCGTAAACTTCTGTTGCTCCGGACCTAAGCAATCAGATCCTCGTACTGATGAGAGCTAAAAGGCTTGGCCTCGCGGCCGCTGCGTCGTGTCGTTCGTCAGCCCTGCCCATGTCCGAGGCTATCGTGCTGTCTTTATGAGCGGCTCGGTTGGCGCACCCGGCGAAAGCAGCCTCAGGATTGGATCGTTGCCGGCGCCCTGCTGGATGTAGAGCTCAAAGTATCACTCTGGATGGAGCAGCCACAGGTCGAGCGTGTACACGGAGCGTCTAGCTGGCGGGACAGGCGTCGTCATCCCTCAGGCAATGGAGATGCAGCTGCTAGCCCAAAGGTGCAAAAGCTGCAAAAGATCCATCGCACGCTTGCACCAAACAGGCCAACGGGCTGCGCCTAGTGGTTGCGCCGCTGTGGCTGCCCTCCGAGCTTCTGCAACGGCGCTCACTGCATTAAATGCTGAGGGCCAAAAGGCTTACGCGTCCACTGCCCCATTAGTGCTGGCACCCCCGCCGCATCCCTGCACCCCTCCCAGACGCCAGCAGACGCCAAGGGGCCTCCGCGCATCCCCTAAAGCGGTCCCTCCCAGCGCTGTGGCCAGTAGGCTGTCCACTGAGTGCTGGGCCTTGTTCCCAGGCTCCTGGTCTGCCCCCAGTCTCCAAGGCACCCATCCATCGCATTCCACCCAGAGCCATAATATCGCCGCTCCCCCAAGCCCAACCCGCCAGGCGTCACTTTCTTCCTGCCTTGCAAATAATTCTCAACCATTTTCAACTTTCCGCCATCTCGATCATCTAACCTTGGTCTTTGTTCACGAGCGGATTAAACAAATACAATTACCAGTATCGTTTTTCCCACTGTGCTCCCTGAAACCATCTCGACGACCTCACTCTTGGCATCGTCAACCCGGATCGAGTCGAATCAATCACCACCAGATCTCGTTTCGTATCGAATACATCCCGCCGCAATGTCGGGCCCCAATAACGTCGACATCGACGCGCTGCTGGATCTTTCCGAGTATGATGGAATTCCCAGCTACAACTCGCCGTCGCTGTCTCCCTCCACCACCTCCAAACCCACCTTCGCTAGCCCAGTCACCACCGCCGTGACGACGCCTTCAATGACGACGACACAGTCTCTGAGCGGGCCCAGCCACAACTATGACATGTATCGTCAGCAAACCGGCTTCGTTCCCGGCGCCATCGCAAACACCATGGCCGTCAATGAAACGAGCAACACAGGATACCAGGACTTTGGCAGCCTCGACTACCTGACCGGCTTCCCATCAGACAACGACATGTTCGACTTCAACACATCCCCTTCGCAGGCTACTTTGGGAGCGTCGGACATCATGGACTTTGGCTCACCGGCCGATTCCCAACTTTTCCCAACAATCAACCCCAGCAACATCGAGCAGGACTCGGCACTTGCTTCGCCCAGCCTATCCAGCCAAGCCAGCGGCGTTGGCCGCCTGTGGCCTGGTGCGCACTCTCAGGCCGCCATGGCCAAGGCTCATGCTCAGCAGAGACAGCAGCAGCACATTATCCAGCAACAGCAGGCTCAGCGCCAGCCCATGCAATCAAAGGCTCGTAGCGGCAAGCTGCCTCAGCCCAGTGACCCCATCGTCGAGCAGAAGATTACTCAGCTTCTGAACTCGATGCGGGCTAAGCCTGCTCCTCCGCCATCCGATCCCTCTTCTCCCATGGCCAATCTCAACCGCGCCAAGAAGGATGAGGAGGAGATGGACGAGGACGAGCGCCTTTTGGCAAGCGAAGAGGGCAAGAAGCTCAGCAGCAAAGAGCGCAGACAGCTGCGTAACAAGGTCTCTGCCCGAGCTTTCCGATCAAGAAGAAAGGGTAAGATGATATTATCATTCCGTCACTCCGAGACAAATTTGCTAACATGCTACAGAGTACATTGGCCAACTTGAGACTGAAGTCGCCACCAAAGTCACGGAGAACAATGATCTGCGTGCCCAGAACCGCGCCCTTCTCGAAGAGAACAAGCGCCTGTCTGACCTCACTCGCATGCTCCTTTCCTCCCCTGCATTCTCCAACTTCCTGGACCACCTCAGCGCAAACCCTTCTGTTGTTGCCCCCGCGCAGGTCAAGCCAGAGCCCCAGCAATCGCCAGAGCAGCGCTCAGTTAAGGATGTCAACCCTTATGGAGCGCAGTCCTCTCAGCATCAGATTGGCATGGCCATGATTCCTGAGCAGAACGTTGATTTCTCGCTTATCGGCAATGGCTTCAACTTCCAGCCCCGCGTGTTTGTTGTTGAGACTTCCGAGATTCCCTCCCCCATCGACTCCAGCATCCTGTCTGGCAAGGCATCCAGCGTGATCGAGCAGGCTTTCCAGTCTGAAGACGAGAAGGTTGAGGTACCGGTGATTGCGCGACCTGTTGAGCAGACTCCAGTCGCCAAGTCCGAGGCAGGACCCATCGATGAGGAATTTGAGGCCGATCCCGAGTTCGCTCTCTACCACTCGGAGCCTACATCAACGGTCTCCGAGTCCAGCGAATTGGACACTGAAGGCCTCTCACATATTGACATTTTCGGTGGCATCGAAACCGAGAAGATGCTCTCTCGATTTGAACTGGTGGATGCTACTGAAGAGGAAGCTAACGCTGCGATTGCCATGGCCCGAGTACAAAGCATAAGTGCCAGCATGGAAGCAGTGGTATCAAGATTAGAGATCTTGACTATGGACCTTTAAAAAAAAAAAACAAACAAGAACGAAAAATAAAGAAAAACCCTCACCACACGGTCTACTATAATTAGCGATTTCTCTTTTCTTTTTATCATGGCTTCTATTCTTTCCACTTATTTCAAGGCTGGAATGTGCATAACATGGGCCTGGGAGCGGCATACGGCGTTTTTTTCTAGGGTCACAACGGATGGGTTTCACACATGACAATGTCGCTTCTACTCTCTTCTTTTCTTTCTTTTGTCATACCTTTTTGCAAGAGAGGCAGTTTATCCTCTCTGTTATTATTATTCATGGAGCTAGGCGGAAAACAGCGCCAGGGCTTTCTTTTTGTTACTTTATATTGGATTTATATTTAAATAGACGGGGAAGGGAAATATTCCACTCGGTCAGTGGCTCAGCAGTCAAGAAATGCCAAAACTTTTCCATGAATCTTTCTTCTTCCGCTTATCAATCGTGATTCTGAATTGTGACATGTACGAAATAGTATAAACTCATTGAATATCATGGGATAATCTTGATCTTATCAGCATAATTTGTTTGGTACAAAGAAAGATATCGTCAATTAGTCTCATCATTCTCATTCTCATTCTTATTCATTCATCGAGTTTTCAGTTACTCTCATTAATCGTTATTAAACGTACTAAAAGACCATCTCGCTAACCTCATTGTATCGCAAACACTTCTTCTTCCACCCCTTCAACATCCCACCCTTCCCCATCCATCAGCCCATGCGCATAACACTCTCCAACGAGCATCCACCTCTCATTATCACCACCAACACTAACCTTCCTTAGCACAAACGGGACCTTGCCACCGCGCAGCACAGCCACGACATCGCCCGTCTGCAGCGCGTCGGGCCCAAGTACGAAATAACCCTTGCGAGTAACTGCGAAGCGGCGGTAGCGAGTTACCAGAACGGCCTCGTGGCTCCATTTGAAGGGGTCGCCGGTGAGGGAGAGGGCGTGGATGGCGGGGTGGATGGAGATGGGGCTGCGGGAGGACATGGAGTTTGCTCGCTCGTAGAAGGAGGACATTGTGTTTGTGCTGGAGTTGCCGTCGGGATTGCCGACAGATCTGGCGGGGAATGTAGGGAATGTTTGAGATGGCGATAGTGTGGTGGAGGGGGGAGATGAAGGAGTAGAGGAAGAAGATGGAACGGCATAACGGACGAGATAGGCTGCTGCGCTTTGGAGCCATTCTTCTGAAGGGATGGACGAGTAAGGGCGCGAGCGATCGATGCCCGTGCAGGCGTTTGTGAGGGTTTGGATAAAGGCGAAGAAGGCAGATCTGCGATGATCTTGTGGAGATGCGGAAGATGAAGAGGAGGATTTGGCGCCTGTTGGTTTCTTGAGGAAAGGGGGGTATACGAGATTGAGGTTGAATGTCCTGTAGCCGCAGATGCGCCTCCAGAGCACCTCCATAACGTGCGTGCGAGGACCATTCTGATTCTGGTCGAACTGGGTCCTCCGCCGTTGAAGCATCGGACGGCCATGCTGCTGAGAGCCATCTTCATCGCGACGGTTATAATTTCTGCTTGGAGCACGTGTTGTATCTCTATCCCCCTGAGGCTGAGCAGATCCATCGTCGTCGCGTTCGCCCTGGTCAAGCTCATTGCTACCACTACTGCCTCCCCAATTCCTCCTCTTCCCTCCTCCCCTCTTCTGCGCGTCCTGCTGCTTCACCTGAAACGCCGTCCCGTAGATTGTCCACGAAAGCTTCTCCACAACATCGACCCTGACGCCGCGAATGCGCATAACACGTGTGTCTTCGTCAATGCTCAAGTCCGGTTTTGTGTCCCCCGACGCTCGATGCGGCACCGTAGGCGAGCCTAGAATGTGAATCGGGAGATGCCGCCAGTCTGGAGCCCAGGAGGGAAGGCCTAGATCGTCGGTGACCCATCTTGCTCGACGTTTTGTGAGTGGTTTGCCGTGGTGTGCGGCGGAGAGGGTGACGAGGTCTTTGGCGCCGCGGAGGGCTCGCACTGCGACGTCGACGTAGACGTCTTTTATGCTCTTGGAGTAGTCTACGGTGAGGCCTTGGAGTTCCTTGCCGGCTTTGCTGATGGAGAAGTGTCCTAGGAAGGCGTATATGTGATCTCGGGGGTCGTTTCCGAGTAAATGCCTAGCTCTATGGAGTTCATATGAAAAGTTGCCTCGATTGTGGTCTTGGTCGTATTCTGTATCTGGCTCGACGAAGCGTTTGTGGAGGTAGCGAATACTAGCAGTGTTTAGAAGGAACCGGGTACGAAGGTGGTAATATCTCTCATTAAGAACGGCTGCCACATAAGATAACGTGTCCCAGTCCATCACTGTATCGCCCCAATACAGTGTTGCAGGAGCATCGGTTCCAATTTCTTGAACAATCCATATTCGTTGAAACTGATTTCTCAATGTCAGAAGATCCATTTAGTCCAAAGCATGTAGTTTTGGAGATGCTTTCAGTAAAGGGGGTTGCCGTATACTTACCCAAGGCAACTTTGTCAGTTTTGCCAGAGGCACCCAAGGCTCAGAGCTTTGCAGCGCCAGATTTTCCTCATGAGCGAGCTTAAACTCTTCATGGGCCTTTTCATCTTTGAATACGCCATCGAGATAGCGGATAGTCTTTCCTGCTGCTTCAGCAACGCCATCTGGATCCCTTCCCAGCCATACAAGCACGCTTTTAGCATTTCTATATACTAAATTCATGAGCTTCACTTGCTGACTGCGTTCTGGTATATCATCTTGATTGATGCAGACTTGATCAGCCCACAGCCGCCGCGGCTTATCCGGCAATCGAACTCGATTCAGCGCATCGAATATGCTCTGCGTGAGAGGGAGGACGGCGTCATCGCAGAGGAGCTCATACTGCCGGGTGCCAGAGCCCCAAACATACGATATAGCTTCATAGGGAGGAAGTTGCTCGATGTCTGCTGAGTCAAGGCTTCCATTTTGCAGGCTCCCCACCAGAGGGTCAGAGCCAGATCCTGGCTGAAGAACAAGAAAACGAACGCTTTGGTTGTTACTCAAGGGCTTGTAGACAAAAAACCTCTCTCTTGAGACGCCATGAGGCTTCTCAAGCGGGCGTGAGGAATTTCTCTCCATGATCGACGACCGTAATTTGAAGCCGCGACGCTTGACGGGCTTCTTTCCGTGGCGTGAGAAATGAAGATGCGATTGTGGCTGAGCAACTCTCCCATACAGCCTGTAATCAAGACCAACTTTGGAGTTTTCAAAATCGCTGCATGAGAGACGTCTAATCCTCCTCCCTAGTATATCGCGTCGTGAATGCAAAGTCAATGAAACTGGCAGGCTGCTGCGGCCCCTAACATAACGAGAAAAACACATGCTTTGGCCATGCTCTACGAAGTTGCGACGACAATCATCGCGGGTTCAGTGTTAGTGCCGCGCTATGCATGAATGTGGAGAGCTCTTCCGCTTAACAGCTCCTGCAGCTACATGTCACGGCGTTGACTCACCGATGTGCTGGTCCGATCCTGCACCAATTAATGTAGCATTGGGCTGGGGTTTCATTTCTTTTGGCACGCTACGGCAATTAGGATTAAGAGTGGATGAGTTTGACAATGTTTAAATTTTTGACTATGGTATATTAACGGTGAGGTAGCATAAGCAAATTTAGAAGAAGCAAACAAGTTCTTCAGCTATCCTTTAGTCTGACGGACAATATTACCTAATTTTCCAATCGTCTGAAAACATGTAAGTGAAGCAAAGCGTGGGATATCATATACCGAATCTCGCCAGATCTCGTCTCGTCTCGTCTTATCTCATGGCTGCATTCAAACAGTCTCGTGGATTTTCACCGGCTGGACTCCTGTCAGGCTAATTTCGTCGTCATCCAAATTCCGCCCCAAATTGGTTGTCGCTATATCAGCAGTCCCCATTGGAGACTCGCCCGGTCCATCTCCCAGCTCCCAACTACCAATCCTTTCATGCCGCATACCGCGATCCGTGACAGTGACATCGACATCGCTAGCCCTCTTATCTGACCCTTTGAAGCCTCCTGGAGAACCGCTACGCACACTAGGCTTGGTTCGGCGTCCAAAAGTGCAGAATCCAAACATGTAGAGAGTCAATCCAGCAAGGCCAGTCACGGCCAGTGTTACCATGGCACCGATGACGCCGGCAACAGGCGCACTCACTGAGGAGCTTTTGCTGGTAGAGGAAGGATCTGAGGGAGACGCGTCGGCGCTCGTATTGCACCAAGAAGCAAAGATTGCTCGACAAGTGGTGCACCATTGTACGGAGTCCTGGGTATAGGCCTGAAGCTGACCCAAGAATGAAGTAAAAGGAATCATCTGGCTATCAAAGCCCATGGAAGTGAGGGGATAGGCCGAAAACGGCTCGCCAACATCGGCACTGGCTCGATATGTGAACCGAAGCATGAATTCCTGAGACGATGGCATGGCGTCTGGGTCACCCGGGTCTGTGCCGATCAATTCAAAGATCATGGCCGAGCCGGGATTTGGAAACGTGGAGAATGGACCGGAAAGCAGATTGTCCGTAGAATAGAGGCCTAAAAGAGTGAAGAAAGCCAGCATGGGCTCGTGAGAACCAAACATGAGCGTCAGTGGTGTGCCAACTCCTATGGTGGTGGCACTGAGCGAGCTCAAAATCTGCATAGCAAGAGTTTGCCCAGCAATGGTTGAAATGTTGTTATAGGCGAATTTTGGACTATTCTTCAAGGTGTCGCCATTCTTTGCACGCTCTAATTCGAAGGCATTTCTTCTGAGCACAGCGATAGTGTCGTTGGCAAATCCTAACCCAGCAGTGACAGTTGCATTGTGAGTATTCATGTAGTTTACATACTCGTAAATGTCATAAGCGTTCCAGTAATTCACTGAGGCGTTGGGTATCGTGCCTTTGAGAGGAGGTGTGGCAAAAAGAGACTTGTAAAAACTTTGAGTTGACCTAAAGCGCCCAAAAGGATCGTCTAGCTTTATCGCGTTTACGTTGCTATCCCAAGCCCAGCATTGGGCGGTACCTTGGATGCTGTATGTTTAGCATCAAGTTAGCATATACGATCACAGGTGTTACTATCTTCAAAAAGCCGGGCCAACTCACGCAACTGAGGATGAGTCTGTCATTGACAAAGTCTCAATATTAGGATACTGATAACCACCCAAAGGATAGTCAATCGGATCCGGGCCGGCAAAGAGATCTTGGCCCACCTCTCGGCCCCCGGCCTGGTTGTTGAAAGCGTTGGGATTGGGGGGATACAGGCCCTGTAGGAAGGCCATGGCACCTCCAGAAACCCACTCATCTGTCTGTGACAAGATGGTGAGCTGGTCATTGTTGATGGCATCTGTAGATATTCCCTGAATCTTTGTATCCCCCGTTGTATTAGAAAAAGTAGTGGAATTACGAGTGCCCAAGTAGCGGTTTCTGAAAGCACTTCCTTGCCTCCACATTTGACGTGCTCCCGTGGGTGTAAGGATATTCTCCAACCCGCCGTAAGTGGGAGTCTTTTCTCCATGGTTGATATATGCAACGACTGCCCAAACTTTGGCGTTGAGAGGGTCACTGGGCTGCGCTGAGGCACCGAGACATAACAGCGCGATGGAAAGCAAGATTGACATAACTGGAGCATGTATAGGCCAAAAGAGGCCGCGGCTTGAACGAGAGGCCATGTCGCTGTACTACCTATGGGTAGCTTAGCTCTACGTCATCAAGCGAAAGTGTAGCTCTTCAAAATGGGATCCTGAGCTGTCAGAATATGGGATGAAACAGCGCAAGAAGGAGCTGCTCCTAGATGGAAAGCGAGTATGTATGATGAATTGGGAAAAGAGAGAAAGATCCCATGTAAACGAGAATGATCGTAACTATGGGAGATGGGGGCTGACAAAAGGATATCTAGGCCAGAAGGCTGCCAGAGTTTCCGGCCGGATAAGAGCTTGAAATTCCAGTTCGCCAATTATCGTGACGAACAGATCAGCCACCCATCGAATGGTGTAGTCAGAATTGACATATGCATATGCGTTACCCGAGCAATCCCTGAAAGACTAGATAGCGAGCGTAGCTATCACAATCAACCCGGATGAGGCTAAGGGAGCTGCTGCGATAGAAGCAGCTTAGAATAGAAGCCAAAATCCACACTTTGATCGTTCATGGCGAATCCCAGCGCCGGTTCTTGCGGCAGCATCCGCCTATTTTGGCGGGTGGCTTGATGTCGTTCATGCTGGCGGACGACACGGGAGTAGCAGAAAGGTCTAAATGCTGGCTGATGGAGGTGAGGGGCTATATGACAGGCACTTGAAGGACGAGCTTGATCGAGGCTTAATTGTCTCCCAAGCTTCCGATCCTGTAGCCGTATAGCTTTTGGATGCTTGCGGCCAAGCTCTGGGACTAGTGGAGTGGTAGGTTCAACTTTGACGCCCATGACGAGAGTCTATGGTGAGCGTTTCTGTTAGTGACGTCATGTCAGGCATTGAGTCGGTGAAAATCCAAAGTCATAACTTATTTTTTCCTTCAACTTTAAAATATACGTGGAAAAAAAATGAAAGATGAAAAATTGCCAAGAAGATAGTATTCCTCTACAGTCGCATGCCTCATCTCATGGGTGTAAGCAGGTATAAGTGAATGTTCAAGTTAGCAGAGGTCTTCTTCGGCACACATCACCAGTTTTCTGCAGTTTATTGCGACTCTGCCATCAGCCCAAACAATTCTATAAACCAATTGATTAGCAGAACATAATACGATGATTTTGACAAAATATCCCATCCTTACTCATCTTGGTAGGTAGTACTCCGTACAGATGTGCCCATGCCGCCCCGCCCAAACCCTGGCCCACAACACAAGGCTTCATAACCAATAATTCGCACATCCCCACCATCACCATAGGAAGCGGATCACCGCATTCTAAACCTGGTTCTGGGTTCTATGGTCTAACGGTCATGACTGCGGATTCTGATTCCGCCAGCGAGGGTTCGACTCCCTCTAGAACCTTTTTTTGCATTTTTGGATATGTTTTTGAGAGTCTGCCGGATGGCATTGCGAAGTGTTTGAAAGCCTCAGTAAGGGTGTTGTGACGTATAGTTTTTTTCCTTGACCCTACCTACTACAGTGCGAAAATTCCAATTCATTAACGAGTGTTACTCTCTCCTACACTCTCTTTCATCTCTTTTTTTGTTTGTGTTTAAGTGGGTTGCTTGCCAGCCTGTTGACAAACAATTAACAAGAAAGCATGTCTGGTTATAGGACCCATGCAAAGTAGCTATTTTCTTTAGCTTTGAGTTCTTTAAGAATGTCTTTCCCGATTCTTCTTTTTTTCTTTTTGAAAGAAAACTTGTTGTTGCTTGCATTTCTTTGAGTTCAAAAGCATTGCGATGCCTCCATTGTATAGTGCCCTTAACTTTTACCAGGACATAGTTAATAGATATGGTTCTCTGCCTGCAGCAAGAGAAATACTAAAGGAAGGGCTTGTGTTTCTACTGTCTATTCAATGTCCCTTTGCCTGCCTTTCTCCGGAACATTTTGCTCCTAGACTCTATAGTCGTTTGACTGGTAATCCCGGATACTTGTACCGTGTTTCCGTTAGTGAGCGTGGTGGTGTAAGACATTGGACAAGATCTGTTCCTCTCAGTGGGTGGTGGGCAGGGCCACGGATTCCGCATTATGTATCTGAGACAGCAGACGCCAAAGCCTTTATTCACATTCAATTATCTGTGCCCGATGGAAACAAACCATGGCCATGACTCGCTATCGCGATCCATGCCGCTGACTTTGTATTTTAGTCAATCTACAAGTTTCAATCAAGATTTTCTCCCAGATTTAGATCTTATCAATCTGCAAAACTTCCCTGATCTGGACAAGCGCGTCATGCATCTCTGCCTCAGGTATCAGAATCCAACTCTAATGCCCCTTGGCCGCATGTCGAATCGGCGCCATTCTGCCCTTGTTTGGCAATTAATTGTCCCAGGCGACCAAGATTAATGGCCAGGTACGCGCTCCTAGATATTCACTCTTCGCCTGCTCGCCTATTTGCACCTATCATACTGCTACTATAGGCAGGTAAAAGAATGCAATCTTTGCTATTCCGTACTCCAGGCCAAGTATTCAGCTGCAGTACTACGGTAGCATGCGCACGATATAATACCTAGAATGCTACAAGAATCAAGAAAGGATCACCCTCACAGCTTTTCGTTTGTGTGGGGGCGCCGATTCGGACCCACTTATCCGAGCATCTTTGGCTTTTCCCTTGCATTAGAAGGGCGAGGCCATTGGATATTGGATTCAGCTGATCTGGGCGGCCGAAAATCAGGCTTTGCGATGCTGGCCACGTGCTCTGCTCGATTAGATGCTGCTGCGCTTTTTTGCCGCAAGAGAGGCTCTGCGTATTCCAAAAGCTTTGGGGTCTGATAGCTTAAATCAAATGATTAGTAGTACTCCGTACAAGTACACAGATGTTGGATCTCGCCTCGAACTGGGGACTCCAGTCGTCCAGATAAGGGATGCGCACAATCCCGACCGCCGAACGCTTAGTCCATCGGCCGTATCCCTGCTCAGTGCATGCATTTAGCGCTCAGGTGGCCTGACGCTTAGGCATTATGAGCCCACTGAACGCTTACATCCAGAGCCGCCTGCATCCACTGTACAGCGTGTTTCAGCGATTAGTCGCTGCCGTAGCCCTTCGGCACCCGCTAGGAATTTCTCCGCAACGACGACGACTACGAGTTCAGTGGACGCAACTCCCTGTCCTACGCACCACCGCATCTCGCACACCCACACCGAGCATCATATCGCTGCGCGCCGCTCTACGAATCTGGCACGAAAAAATTAAATAAAAATCTTGGATCCTCCTACTTGGTCGCATTGCGCTTGCGCTTGACATCTGCCGATCGCTCGATGGCCCAGCCGCACGCTGCGTGCTGAAATCGCCCGCCATGTCAACCGACGACATCGACGCAGCCGTCCCAGCGTCTGAGCCTCTCCCTGTCGAATCGCGGGATAGGATCGACGACCAGATCGAATGTGCCAAAGTGCCCTTGCAGCCCGCCTTCTTGCACTCGCCGCCGGATAGCAACGATGCCGGCAAGTCAGAGGCCAGCGACTCGGAGCTGAGCGATCTCGAGGACGAGCCACCGCTGGAGGATGCGCCAATGCTCCCCCCGGATCTCGCTGTTGAAGAGGACGATATTGGTGACATCGAGCCGGACCACTGGTCGTCCGGCAACGTGCCCATTTTTAAACCGACAATGGAACAGTTCAAGGATTTCAAGCGATTCGTATGTCGGCAGCCACCCGAGTCTTGATTGTCCCTCTTCGCTAACCGCTGAGCCAAACAGATGACAAAAGTTGACAAGTATGGAATGAAGTCTGGTATTATTAAAGTTATCCCGCCAAAGGAATGGTCAGATGCACAGCCACCACTCGACGATCTCGTCAAGCAAGTCCGAGTCCGCGAGCCAATCAAACAGGATATCATGGGTTCAAACGGCACTTACCGCCAAGTTAATATTCTCCATGGACGTTCTTACAACATACCACAATGGAGACAACTTTGCGAACAGAGCGAGCACCAACCTCCTGCACGGCGCGGGGAGAGACGCGCGAATGCGGACAGGCCCAAACCCGTACGGTCTCGCCCTGCTGCCCCCAAGGCTGCGAATCCCAATGCTACGCCAAGGACTCGTGGACGAGGACGACCACCTAAGAATAAGGGCAAGGCCAAGCGAGGAGATGAAGAGAGCCGGCCCATGACTCCGGTGTCCCCAAGGGTCGAAGCTGATGGCGCAGCAGAAGAGGTGATGGAGTCTATCGAACCGATAAAGGAACTGGGCACCGAAATAGACTACGAAGACGATGAGCAGCCTACAGTCCGCAGAATGGGCGGAGTCAGACCCAACAAGCCAAAGATCCAATCAACTTCTGCACGGAGAAAATACAGTCGCCGAGAAGGGTCTGCAGTCATTGATGAGGCTGCATTCAAGGATTTCGATTATCGGATGGATATTTCCGATTATACGCCTGAGCGCTGCGAAGAACTGGAGCGAGTCTATTGGAAAACATTGACATATGCTCAACCACTATATGGTGCTGACCTAATGGGCACGCTGTTTGATGACAGGACTGAGAATTGGAACCTCAACAAATTACCAAATCTCCTGGACGTTCTTGGCACCAAAGTCCCTGGCGTCAATACCGCATATCTCTATCTTGGAATGTGGAAGGCGACTTTTGCCTGGCATCTCGAAGACGTCGATTTGTACAGCATTAATTTCCTTCACTTTGGCGCTCCAAAACAATGGTATAGCATTTCTCAGGCCGACGCCCGGAGATTTGAGGCTGCTATGAAGAGCATCTGGCCCGCCGATGCTAAAGCTTGTGATCAATTCCTCAGACACAAGGCTTTCCTCATCTCGCCGCAACATCTTCAGCAGCACTATGGCATCAAGGTCAACCGAGTTGTCTCTTATCCCGGCGAATTTGTCGTCACGTATCCCTATGGATATCATTCCGGTTACAATCTTGGATACAACTGCGCCGAAGCAGTCAATTTTGCCCTCGACTCCTGGCTTGACATGGGCAAGATTGCCAAGAAATGTGAATGCGCCCAAGCTCAAGATAGCGTGTGGGTCAACGTATACGAGATTGAACGGAAGCTACGTGGAGAAGAGACTGAATACGAAGAGACAGAGGATGATGACGACGAAGAGGACGAGGACGAGGATGACGATGAGCTTTCTGGACTTCCTACTCCTCCTGGTCACGCTGTGAAATTCAAGGATGCAAACCGTAAGAGAAAGCGCGGCAAAGCAGACAATGGATCCAAGACCAAGGTCAAGAAGATTAGATTGCGACTTAAAGTCAAGGCTGAACCACCATGCTGTCTGTGCCCTAATGACATTCCCAGTTTGGAGTTTCTACCTACAGACGACGGCAGGAAAGCCCATCGCCTCTGCGCCCTCTATATTCCGGAGACATACATTGATACAGTTGACGGCAAAGAAACCGTCTTCAATGTTTCTGCTATACACAAAGATCGGCTGGATCTCAAATGCTTATTCTGTCGATCAAAACGTGGGGCCTGCTTCCAATGCTCTCAGAAGAAATGCACAAGGGCCTACCACGCTACGTGTGCTGCAGCAGCTGGAGCGTTTACTGAAGAGCAAGAGGTTCCAGTCTTTGGTGAGGACGGGACGGAATACAAAGAACAGGCCTTTGAATTTAGCTGTCGCTTCCACCGTGCCAAGCGCGATAAGAAACTGGATGGCGATGCCTTGGAAGAAGACACTCGTATCTTAAAGGCCGCCGAGGCCCTCCAGAAAGGAGAGATTTGTCAGCTACAATATCACAAGGGTGAAATATTTGCTGGAGTCGTGGTGGAAAATCGACTAGATGAACGAATGCTGCTGGTTGATGTTCTTCCAAACGGTGATCGGATGGAAGTGGAGTGGAAATGGCTCCTGCTTCCAGACCCATCTGATTATCACCTGCCCAAGGCGTCGGCAAATGCCATCCCGCTGCCATCTTCGCAAAAGGCAAAGGATAAGCTCAATGCCAAGCGCCAGCAAGGTGATGACAAGCCTCGGAAAGATGATACCTTTGTTGAAGGTGGCTTTACCTGGGCAGAATTTCACACCAGCGAGATTACGAACAAGGAGCAGGCAAAGGTCGACTTTACCAAGCAAGACCAGATCTGGCATTATCTCGGCAAGACATCGACCGAAGCCAGAGCGCAGTATACTGAGGACCCAGCAATCCCACGATACAATACCAAGAGCAATTACTTGGATACACTCCCGAAGCCCCCCAAACCTGCGCCTGTGCGACAAGTATATCAACAGAGAGCCTATGGGCTATATGCCCCTCCTGCTACGGGCTATACGGGTTTGGAAAAGCCATATGTCTATCAGCCGAGAACTTCCACAGTCTCGCCTTACTATCATCCCGGTACATACTCATTGCAAGGAGCCAATGCTGCTGCTCCCGCTATTCAAGGTTATCAGCCGTATACGGTACAGCGATTTGATCCTATCGTTGGAACAGGCGGGAAGTATCAGGCTTACACGGCGCCGCCACCTGCACGACCATCACCATACTCGGCACCACCAGTGGGGAGCCAAAAACCTGCTCCACCAGCACAGACTACTCAGCAATACAGTAAGCCTACATGGCAGGTTCACTCATCAGTATACCAAAAGTACCCCTTTTTCCAAGTAAATCACAACAGGCAAGTCCTTTTCCCAGTCACTATTCTATGATATGTTTGATTAACATGTTTTAAAGGGATGCGTCGAAATATAGAACTCCGTATTCACCCTGGGGCGGGTTTACCAACGGTTACGAAGGCGATTTGAGAGCACATCTTCTAGCAAACCAGAACGATCTCCTCCGGCGAGCATCTTTGGCGGCCATGTCTCCAGTTGGTTCCTCGAGACCATACCAGGCTTCAACTACAACAGCTATCTCATCCGGAGCAACGGCAATCTCTACAGCACCGCAGCAGGTGACCGCTTCGCTACCTCCACCAATCCTAGGAACCGCCAGTCATCAATATCATCCTGCCATTAAGGCACAATATAGGAATATGGCTCAGCAGCCCAGCAAGCCCAAGCCAACCCCCGCGCCCAAGTCGTACAAGGTTGGCTTACCCGCAGCTATCAGTCTGTCCCTGAAATCGACTAAATCCACTATACAGGTTCCACCTAAGCAGTCTCCAGTACCCTTACCAGCAGGCTTCTTGGCCGCTATGGCGTCGTCGCCCGGCACCCCTACGCAGTCGTCTTCCAAACCTTCGCCACTTCAGCCATCTAGTCCCCAAGCTGGTTCTCCCGACACCAAATCGGTTATGCCATCTTCGCCATCAGTATCTCTTCCTGGGTCAGCAACGCCTGTAGGATTGACATACAAAGCGCCACAGCAGCCGCAAAGAATATCAGTCACTCCAGTACCACTTCCCAAGTTTTCCATGATACCCCAGGAGAGCAAAACCGTGACGGCACTTCCACTGGCGAAGACCGAATCATCGAATTTACCGCAAGCCAAGGGACCTAATGGTTCGGAATACAGCGCGCCTGGAGCTACTTCGCCCAAAGCAGAGGCTACTCCAAAAGAAGCAACATTACCCAGTATTGAAACCCCAGTTAACACCAATAATGTAATTTCAGACATGAAGATATCTACGGCTTTACTAACGCCGTCTTCTACGATTAATCAACAGACTATGGCTGCTCGCCCTCCTCAGCCCCATCCTGCCCAAACCACGATGCATCATCAACCTGAAGGATTCCCTGACGTTCCAGGCTGCGAATCTATGGAGTTTGTCGAGCGGATGATGGAGAATTTGAGGAGAGCCTCTCAGCGACGGAGTACAAGCTGAAAATAAAAGTAGTTTTCCTTTCGACTTTTCTTTTTTCTTCTTTTTTTTTTACAGGCATACCCATGGTGCTCCTTTTTCCAGTACGCATGTACAACTAGGTATTTTTCTTCTTTACTTTTCTTCTTTTCTTCTCATTCCTAGGGGCATCAGTTTGGCGAGATAAATCATGATTCGACAAGATTACGTAACTAAATCATTAACGACACGATCGATGGGAAACTCGTGGATTTTTTTCTTTTTCTTTCCCCCTTTGGTTGGAGAGAGATTTTTATGGCACTCAAGTTTTTCTTCTTGTTTGTTGGAATTCCGCCAATTGGGAACGGGAGTATTTGGCGATTGGTTCAAGACTCAGTCTAGACGCAGGTGACATCGCTATTTGTTGTTAAAAGTGCGGCGAAAGACAGGAGATTTTGATGATTTTCGAGGGGGTTCTGTGCTTCCCTTGTGTTTTGGTAAGGGAAGAGGGCGTGATGGAGACATGGATGAGGTTTAAGTGTATCAGTCAGTATAATTACATATCGCAGGGAGTCACACGACAAATAAGAATTTTGTTAATTTGAATTTTTATTTTGGAGACATCTGCAATCCAATGCCGTGAAATAATATGTTTTAGCGTGGATAAAATAAAACTTGGATATTCTCTTGCTCATTACGAGGAGTCGCTTGTGTTGAATGTTTCCCGGTCAACAATTTACCCAGCAGTCAACAGACTGCCTTCCACGCAATTTTTATTAATATTTCTGTTGCCAGATTTTTGACAGCTAAAAACTGATATAGATGTGCTTGAGATAAAATTTCTTGCCAAGGCCATGTGCTACCTTGTAGCGTAGAGGGCACCCTATCACTCTGGTTTTTAGGGGCGAGGGCGGTGTATTTGCCCAGGCGTTTGCTATCGTTTTGGACTTGGCTACAACCACTTATGCTTTTCTTCTTCATTTTCTTCTTCTCCTTCTTCTGCCTCTTTATTTCTCTCCAACCCTGTCTTTATTGGTGTGTTTCATCAACTCATGCACACCATCACATCGTGTAACATTGCCAACGCTAGTTTTGCGTCTTCTTGGGACACTTCTTCGTTCCTCTTCTTTCTTTTTTGACATCTCGAATCCATTTCTTCTCTTTCCTTCTTTCATATAAACACCCGGACTCTCCCCCCCCCCTAAAGGACAATCTGTCTTGCAGTCTTCTCACCATGGACAGCGCTCCTCCTGAGGGAATGTGGTTCTCGCAAAATACAAAATCAGATGCTAATCTTGACGCATTTGACGTTTGGACGGAGAAGGATGAGATACATTCGGATGTGCATAAACGAGATTTTGCTTCGGATAAATATCTTCGCGGCAGTGTCTTGGGCCAAGGAGGATGGTCTACCGTCTATAAGATCCAGAGAGTCCAAGATGGGAAGATCTTGGCTGGGAAAGCATCTTCTTCGGCTAATCAGCTCTATAAAGAGACAAAAATGCTTCGAAAGCTATCTCACGTGAGTAAATTGTTTCTTTCCTAAGAAAAAGATGAAAGAAGAATGAAAGCCCCATCCACTTTCTTTCAGTGTATGGTGAAAACAAAATATTCAAAGCACCTAGCTGACTTCTTTCTTCTCTTTATTCATTTAGAAGCACATCTTGGAGTTCATTGAAATTTACAAAGAGCCAGAAAAAGAAGAGGCTACTCTTTTAATCACCGAGCTCTGTAGTGAAGGAACGCTTCATATGCGTATTTGCCACGCTCCTGGAGGCATGGGCAGAGAGGAAATCCTCCTAGCCACCAGCCAAATATCAGATGCACTGGCCTATCTCCATGGAAGAAACTATTTTCACTCAGACATCAAGCCGAGAAATATCTTTGTTCGCCGTCTCGACCCCATCAGCGTAGCGTTGGCGGATTGCGCAGACTGCAAGATCCATGATTCGTATCGGGGCCCTCCTGGTGGAACACCCAATTACTGGTCACCAGAAATGACGGCCAACAATCGCCACGAGGGAAAGAGTGACGACATGTGGGCTCTTGGAATCAGTCTTCTTGGGATGGTCAACCAGTGGCCGCAATGTGAGAAGACCAAGGCCGGGTTGGCGAGGTACCCTCGACAATGCGCAAACCACGCGCAGGAGCTTCAGAAGATGAATCCTGGAAGTGGACTGGTCAATCTCTTGGCGAGACTGCTCGCTTGGAGAGCTAGAGAGCGCATCACCGCGGAAAAGAGCTATGAAGTGACGATTAAGCTTCTGGAAGAGACAAAGGGAGAAGAAAGTGTTGGCACGGAGGGGCTGCGAATCAAATCTCCTGAAGAATTTCGACCTATTTCGTTTTGGTAGAGGGTACTTGAAATCATTTCCCGTGCACACACACCGATCCTGCCTGTTATCCCTCAACCCCTCTTTTCTTCTGTCACTGCATCGACCAACACCTTTCATTAACCTCTTATTCTCTCTCCTAGACGGCTAACTATATTCCAGAGCTCATTTCTCGCAAGTGCTTCAAATCACAGGAAATATAATCATCAACCTTACTATAGCACATGCTAAGCACACATCCCGCAATGAAGCCTGCTTCCCTCTTTATTTCTTTCTCGGTCGACGTAGCGATGTGTGCAGCCGCTGGTGTTCCTAACATTAAGTATAATGCACCCGCCAATATCCCTCATCTTGAGCAGAAGGGAACTCAGACCAATCCCGGCACCATTCTCTCTCCAGTACCGTCTATGCCAGGTTTGTGGTAAGCAAGACCCTCGTATTCTTTCCACTGTACTTATAACAAGACTTCCGCTACATATCTAGTCTTGCTTAATGTTAACGCAGAATTTCAACGGTTAGTCTGTTTCCCTGCCCACCGGCTGGGACATGTGCCTGTACCTACCATCTTCCCGAGGAGAGGTGTACGGACACGGGTTGTGAGATAGTTGAGATGGTTGAGCCTCAAGAGTTGTAACAAACCACACACGCATATAGCCTAGAGATAGACATCTCAACTTCTTTTATGCCACCAATCCCTCGTCATATTCTAGGTGTATGTCATGTCAATCGATAAAACATGATTAGACTGATTTGAGGTATATAATCGTAATGACAATCACATGGGCATTTTTATTAAATCCTACTGAATTTATTAGTTTATAGTGTTCTCTACATTGTACATCACAATCACAATTCATTATCGCCATCCATCTGTATCTTGATATTAGGGTAGCTAAGCTAGCTTAGCTGCTTTAGAATACCATGTATGTACCACTAAGCATTAGGATTAGAACGTGCTGCTATATATACTCAAGCCAATAGAATTAATTGTATAGAATACTGCTAACAATATCCCCCGATGAACCTTTATGCCCTGACTACTGCAAGAACTTAATCGGAAACCCAGATGCGCGGTTGATCGTCAATCTTCACGGGAGTTGACGCCATCGCCTAGATCCTTTGGCGTCCCCGCAGCCCCTCTTAGTCAGCGACCAGCTGCGTTCAGTGTGCCTGCGATAGCCCTGCTTAAGCCGATGTCGCAACCGGTCATACTCGCCCTTTGAGTGTTATTCAATCCTAGTATTACTACCTTGACAGAGCGGAATTGCTGTCGAGTGCCCGACCAAAGCCCGAGTCCAGCGTTGAGCATCTCGGCCTTTTGATCCTGCGTGGCTACAGGCGGCATATAAGATCAAAACCCAAAAGGAGGGGTGGTGATACGCCAATTCCGAGCACACTCTTTTTTTCTCCATATCTCAATCGCATCACCGGCTACTGCGTTAGCTCTTTTTACCGAGAAAGGGAAAAAAAGCGGGCGCGCGTCTTTCAATGTCTTTTTCTGCTCTGCGAATCTCTTCTCTTGTGACTTTCCGAAACCAAATCGCACTCGCAGCTGGGAGAAGAGGGCCTGTGGCGCATACAGCCAGAACTTATTCCGCCATGAGTCGCAGTCTGAAACTAAAACCCGCGGCGCGGGTGGAGGGCCAGAAGCAGGATGTATGGTAAGTGAGCTGTGTCTACATGTGCATGCATATACGTATGAGTTTAAAAGACAAAGAGCCATATTTAGAGACAGAGACAACAAATACTGAGATGAGAGTGGTCTAGGTCCATCGTCAATGAGGCGGCTGCTGCGTCACCCAAGCAGCCCATCGTGAACATGGGACAGGGTTTCTTCGGATACAACCCACCCAAGTTCATCCTCGACGCAGCCAAAGATGCGCTCGACCGCGTGGAATGCAACCAGTACTCTCCCACCAAGGGCAGACCCAGGCTAAAGCAGGCGATTGCCGACGCCTACTCGCCCTTTTGGGGACGCAAGATTAACCCTGAAACTGAAGTGACCATTACGACGGGAGCCAACGAGGGTGAGTTGGCTTGAATGAATTGATGAGATATCGAGGCAATTGAAGCCGGTTCTAACATTCATGGGCGATTATAGGTATGCTGAGTGCTTTCATGGCTTTCATTGAGCCTGGTGATGAGGTCATCATCTTTGAGCCCTTCTTTGACCAGTATGTGATACCCACCAACATAGTCTGTGCTACGTCAGGAGTTGCTTACACTGAGGGATAGGTACATTAGCAACATTGAGATGCCTGGCGGCAAGATCGTCTATGTGCCCCTGCACCCTCCTGCCACGGGAGCCGTCAAGACATCTTCGGCAGCCGACTGGACCATTGACTTTGAGGAGCTAGAGAAGGCCATTACTCCCAAGACAAAGATGATTGTCCTCAACACCCCTCGTGAGTTTATCTTCGTAGATTTATGACAGACGAGTATCGCTAATAGCTATAGATAACCCTGTTGGCAAAGTCTTCTCTAAGGAGGAGCTGCAGAAGATTGGTGACCTGTGTGTGAAGCATGAGATCATTATTCTCTCCGATGAGGTGTATGACCGCCTGTTCTACGTCCCTTTCACCAGAATCTCGACTCTATCCCCTGAAATTGAGCAACTCACCATTACCGTTGGTTCTGCCGGCAAGAACTTTTATGCCACCGGTTGGCGTGTCGGTATGTAGAGGAAAATCCATATTTCTGGCATCGAAAAATGCTAACATAATATGATTCCTCATAGGTTGGCTGATGGGCCCCGAGCATCTCATCAAATACGTTTCTGCAGCACACACACGTATCTGCTACTCATCCGTCTCGCCCTTACAAGAGGCTTGTGCTGTTGGATTCGAAAAGGCCGATGCCGAAGGCTTCTGGGATGAGACCGTCCGAGACATGAAGGCCAAGATGAACCTCTTCAACGAGGTCTGGGTTGAGCTGGGCCTCCCTTACTCCGAACCCGAGGGCGGCTACTTTGTGCTGGTCAACATGGCCAAGGTGCAGCTTCCCGAGGACTACCCATTCCCCGCACATGTGGCAAGCCGACCAAGAGACTTCAAGCTGGCGTGGTTCTTGATCCAGGAGGTTGGCGTTGCGGCAATCCCGCCGACGGAATTTTATACCGATGGGAACGCGCACCTGGCAGAGGATTACTTGCGGTTTGCTGTGTGTAAGGAGGATTCGGTGTTAGAAGAGGCGAAGAACAGACTGCGGGGACTGAAGAAGTATATGAAATAGATTAAAAAAATACAATGCTTCTACGGAATATCTGGATGCAGGCAAAGGGCTGATGGAATATAGAAGAGAAGGGCTTTCTGTGGAGTAAACGGGAGACTGTGGCACAATAGATTTCCATTCCACATAGGAAATATCAACGAAATTATGAGCTACCAAGCCGCGCGAGCTACGCATCTCAGTAGCTATCCTAGTATTTGTAGAATAGAGCATTTTGGAAAATTTTCTTGGCCATGACTCCATTCGCGCTCGATATCACATACTACGGCGGTGGAGTAAAACATCTGCCGATATACAAATAATGCACTAAAATATCACCATGTCTCGTCATTACCAACATTGTTACTGTGGTCAGGTATTTCCAATGTTAAAATAGCATAAGTAAATAAAAACGATTTATTTTTGTATCATAGAGTAGGTAGTATTGTCACTTCGGATATTGACTTGTCTGGATTCGTATTTTGAAAGAATTATAAGCGTTGATACTTGAATCAACGGGGAGTCAAAAAACTTTATATGCGAAAGTCTTCTGATCGTCTATTTATACTTTAATACTTTTTACCTGAGTAAGATATGACGAAAGCCTCAAGTTCGCTCCCCTCTGTTGCTCATCTCAGACTTTAGTTTAGAACTAAGTTATATTCTCAGTAAAATGGCCCGTAAAATTGGTTATATAGTTTCGGCTCCTCTCAGCGATGGGGAATTCACTTCTAAACCTGCCTTCATTCTCTCTCAAAACAGCAACTTCACATATTCAACTATGGCTACCGTCAATGCATTTTCCAGCAAGGAAGGCTTTGCCGCCGCGATGACAGACATCTTCACCTGTCCCGACTCGGAGCTCGAATCCAAAATTCTCAGTGTATACACCAAAGATAGCAGCATCACCGTCAATGAGAAGCGGATGCCATGGGACGACCTTATCTATTACATCAGGGGCATCAAGAACTCAATGGTGGACATAGAGCTGAAAGCGCATCACCTTTTGCGAGATGGTAACATGTTTTCGGAGAAACATACTGCTTATGCAACGGGGACGGACGGTTCAAAGACTCAAGCAGAAGCAATTTGCATGGGCGAGTTGAATGCGGATAACAAGGTGCTTTGGATGGAGGAAGTTTTGCATTTTTCTGCCGGTGTAGATACTACTACCATCAATTACTAGGTGTGAATAAGCTGCAGCGGGACCAGGGTTGCAAATTAGTAACGATGCGTTTTGTAAGTGCCTTGAAGAAGACGAGACGAAAATGATTCGTTAATAATTAATTAGTCTTAGTTTCTTTAGTTAGTTGAAGAAGATGAAACGAATACAATTCGTTCGTCAATAGTAATTGAAGAAAGACGAAAGAAGCACCATGTCTAACAAGGCCTACATCTGCTATACCTAGATGTATTCACCTACTTTACCAAATTTGGCCTAGCTTAATAATAAATAACGAATTTACTCATCTAACTGATGAAAACAAAGTGAAAATAAAGGTGTTTCTTCAATTAACTGAAGAAAACGAACGACGAGATATGACTGATTAATCTGGCAATGCTGAGTGGAACTACCCGATGGGTGGAGCTCCCTTCCAGTAGCGGAGCCGGCCGAAGCGCGGTTTTCTCCAGCGGGGGCGATGCAGGTGAGGGGCGATAGCGATCTTGATATGGAGGAGAGCCGCGGGAGGAAGCTTAACTGAGCTGCTATCAGGTGCTAAAACCGATGCACGATGGTTACAGTAGCGCATTTGCCGTTATTAATTTTTACGTAGCGCAGCAGCAGCGCAGAGCTTTGCTTACTCGAGGTAAGCTGATGGAGCCTATGATACAATATAGCAGTTTGTCGGCATATAATGCTGCCGTATATCTAGTTTCTAGTTCAACGTAGCCTTTTTGTCACAACCACTTGATTGGCCTCGGTGACTGCGCCTCCGGGATACCGCCAGCAGCACTCGAGGTAGAGTTTTGGGAGAGCAGAGGCAAAACAGTACGTGTATAGTAAACAGGGATACAGGTGGGTGGTATCGGCACAGCCCAGTGCAAAGTAAAAACACAAACAGCGGATCCTGTATGTTTCACGCATCTTGCCTCCGGCTAGGACCGATGTCCATTGGCTCGTGTGCCTGTACTCTTATCTACTCTTGGCCACTACTGGCATAGGCATATGCGGAGACACTGGGTACCCGGAATCCAGGGAGTCATAGTATGGGGTAGCGGCAGCTGTGGTTGGGCAGCCCTGCGCCATTCTCGGCCACGGGACCTGAACGGAGTACGAATATATACTTGTACTTGGGTACCACCGCCTCTTTTCAGGAACTCAACATCCTTATCGCCACCTGGTACAACGACGCTTGGGCATCCATACCGGTGAGCACATAACACAATCAAGCTGACGAAACTACTTCATCTAACCAACATCGTTTCAAGCGTGACAATTTTTTGAATTGAACTGAATTGTCATACATTGCTTAATTCTTTGCATTTGTAAACCTCTTCTGCATCTTCTTATTCTTTACTTTGCTATGTCCTAGCGTTTCTTCATAACTCTCTTCTTCCTATTCTACTTTCCTATTTTCAAATCATCACAATGGCGCCCATTGCCATATCCCCCGAACGAGATGGGCAGCTGGACACGCTGGCCGATGTAACTGCCAAGTTTGACGACACCATTCGCTTCTACCTCAACGGAACCAAAGTCGTTCTCGACGAAATTGATCCTGAGATAACAGTCCTAGAGTACCTCAGAGGAATTGGACTGACAGGAACCAAGCTGTACGATACAAGTCTCGTCTTTGCATCTTAATCTAATAAGATGCTATTGACCACCATTACTTGAATCAAACTGACAAACTCTCAAACCAATAGTGGCTGCGGCGAAGGTGGATGCGGTGCCTGCACCATTGTTGTAAGCGGGTACAATCCCACCACCAAGAAAATCTACCACGCGAGTGTAAATGCCTGTCTGGCGCCGCTTGTAAGTCTCGATGGTAAACACGTCGTCACCATTGAGGGCATTGGAAACACAAAGAACCCGCACCCTACACAAGAACGAGTAGCCAAGTCTCATGGGAGCCAATGCGGTTTCTGCACACCTGGAATTGTCATGAGCTTGTATGCCCTGTTACGAAATAATTCGAACCCTACGCAGCATGAGGTGGAAGAAGCCTTTGATGGTAACCTGTGTCGTTGCACGGGATACAGGTCCATCCTAGACGCAGCCAACACTTTCAGCGTTGAGAATTCATGCGGCAAGGCCAAGACCAACGGTGGTGGTGGTTGCTGTATGGAAAATGGGAATGGCAAGCCTGCAGGAGGATGCTGTATGGACAAAATGAACAATGATCAGCCGATCAAACGATTTACGCCTCCAGGATTTATCGAGTATAATCCTGATACCGAGCTCATATTCCCCCCTTCTTTGAAGAAGCATGAAATGCGGCCTCTCGCTTTCGGTAATAAGAGGAAGAAGTGGTTTCGACCCGCCACTCTGGAACAGCTTCTTCAAATCAAGAGTGTGCACCCACAAGCCAAGATTATTGGAGGAAGTACCGAAACGCAGATCGAGATCAAGTTCAAAGCGTTACAATACCCAGTATCGGTATACGTGGGCGACATCCCCGAGCTGCGACAATACGAGTTCAAAGAGGATCACCTCGAAATTGGTGGCAACGTTACGCTGACTGATTTTGAGCATATTTGTGAGGACGCTATTAAGCGATATGAGCCTGAAAGAGCGCAAGTGTTTAAGGGTATCCTCAAGCAATTGAAATATTTTGCTGGCAGGCAGATTAGAAATGTCGGAACTCCTGCTGGAAACCTGGTCACCGCTTCACCCATATCTGATTTAAATCCGGCCTTATGGGGTGCCAATGCAGTCTTGGTGGCCAAGTCATTGATGAAAGAGACAGAGATCCCCTTATCCCAGTTTTTCACAGGCTACCGAAGGACGGCACTTGCGCAAGACGCCATCATCGCATCACTTAGGATTCCTATTACTGCGGCCAAGGGCGAATTCTACCGAACCTACAAGCAGGCAAAGCGGAAAGACGACGACATTGCCATTGTTACAGCTGCGCTAAGAGTCAAGCTCGACGATGACGGCATTGTCACCGACTGTAATCTCATTTATGGAGGCTTGGCTGCTATGACTGTGTCGGCCAAGACTGCATCAGAGTATCTAGTTGGGAAGCATCTTGCCGAGCTGGAGACGCTGGAGGGAACTATGAGTGCTTTAGGAAACGATTTTGATCTTCAGTTTAGCGTTCCTGGAGGCATGGCATCGTATCGAAAAGCGCTGGCTCTCGGCTTCTTCTACCGCTTCTATCACGATGTCCTTGCTATCCTTAATGGCCAAAGCGAGCATATTGATAATCAGGCCGTCGATGAAATCGAGCGATCTATTTCTTTTGGCAAAACTGATCTAACTGCAGCCGCCGCATACGAACAAGAGGTTACAGGCAAATCGAATATCCATCTTGCGGCGTTGAAACAGACGACTGGTGAAGCGCAGTACACAGACGACATCCCGCCCTCGAAGAATGAGTTGTATGGATGCTGGGTTTTATCAACTCGAGCACATGCGAAAATCTTATCCATTGATTATTCCAATGCCCTCGATATGCCTGGCGTGGTTGACTATGTGGACAGGAAAGACGTGCCTTCTGACTCGGCTAATCGGTTTGGAGCACCCAATTTCGATGAGCTTTTCTTTGCCGAAGGCGAAGTACATACAGCCGGTCAACCCATCGCTATGGTCCTCGCCACTTCGGCTTCCAAAGCCCAGGAAGCAGCCAGAGCTGTCAAGGTAGAATACGAAGATTTACCAGCTATCTTGACGATAGAAGAGGCCATCCAGCACGACAGCTTTCATCCATTCTATCGTGAGATCAAGACGGGCGACGTGGAAGAGGCTTTCAAGAACTGTGATTATGTCTTTACGGGCACTGCACGAATGGGTGGCCAAGAGCACTTTTATTTGGAAACCAATGCAACTGTGGTTGTCCCCAGCCCAGAAGATGGAGCAATGGAGATCTTCTCCAGCACGCAGAATCCAAATGAAGCGTGAGTATCTATTTTTACTTCTAATTTTATCTGTGGGATTTTATAGCTGACTCTTCTATTGTAGACAAGCATTCGCTGCTCGCATCTGCGATGTACCAGCAAACAAAGTTGTCGTCCGTGTAAAGAGATTAGGCGGCGGCTTCGGTGGTAAAGAGACTCGATCTATCGTTCTCAGCTCCGCCGTGGCTCTTGCTGCCAAGAAGACAAAGAGACCAGTTCGCTGCATGTTGACTCGAGAAGAAGATATGGTTACTATGGGCCAGAGGCACCCTTTCTTGGGCAAATACAAGATAGGCTTCAGCAAGGATGGAAAGATTCAGGCGTTTGATGTCGACGTCTTCAACAATGCCGGATGGACCTTTGATCTCAGTGCTGCTGTGCTTGAGCGAGCAATGACACACATTGACGGATGCTACCGCATTCCTAATGCGTTTATTCGAGGCCGTATCTGCAGAACCAACACCGTTTCTAATACGGCATTCCGCGGCTTTGGTGGACCTCAGGGCATGTTTATCATGGAGACTTGCATGGAAGAGTGCGCAGACCGTTTGGGCATCCCCATTGACCGACTACGAGAAATCAACTTCTACGAGCCTCTCGGCCTGACGCATTTCAACCAAGCTGTTACGGATTGGCATGTCCCGCTCATGTACCAGCAGGTACAGGAAGAATCCAACTATGCAGAGCGTAAAGCTGCCGTATCCAAGTTCAATGAGAGCCACAAGTGGCGAAAGAGGGGAATGGCCCTGATTCCTACCAAGTTTGGAATTTCTTTCACGGCTCTCTTCCTCAACCAGGCGGGAGCCTTGGTACATATTTATCACGACGGTTCTATCCTGGTGGCCCACGGAGGCACTGAAATGGGCCAAGGACTTCACACCAAGATGACCCAGATTGCTGCACAAGCTCTACAGGTTCCTCTGGAAAATGTCCACATCTCAGAAACGGCTACCAATACTGTTGCCAATGCCTCTTCAACAGCTGCATCTGCTTCTTCTGATTTGAACGGATATGCCATTTTCAACGCCTGCAAGCAGCTCAATGAGCGGCTGGCCCCTTACAGAGAGAAGCTTGGCCCGCAGGCCACAATGAAGGAGCTTGCCCATGCTGCCTATTTCGACCGTGTCAACTTGTCTGCCCAAGGCTTCTACAAGACCCCTGAAATTGGATACACATGGGGAGAGAACAAGGGCAAGATGTTCTTCTACTTTACGCAAGGAGTGGCACTCTCCGAGGTAGAAATTGATGTACTAACAGGCACGTGGACCTGCCTCCGAGCAGATATAAAGATGGACGTTGGCCATTCAATTAATCCGGCGATTGATTACGGCCAGATCCAAGGCGCTTTCATGCAAGGTCTAGGGCTCTTCACCATGGAAGAGTCGCTATGGCTACGAAACGGCGCCAACGCCGGCAATCTATTCACGCGCGGCCCTGGAGCATATAAGATCCCTGGATTCCGCGACATTCCACAGGAGTTCAACGTAACGCTCCTCAAGGATGTCGAGTGGAAAGATCTGCGGACGATCCAGCGCAGCAGAGGTGTAGGTGAGCCTCCGTTATTCATGGGTAGCTCCGTATTCTTTGCTATTCGAGATGCGCTGAAGGCTGCACGGAGGGACGCCGGTATCGAGGCCAAGGTCGGGGAAGATCATGGCGAAGGATTGCTCAAGTTGGAGAGTCCTGCGACGCCTGAGAGGATCAGATTAATGTGCGAGGATGAGATTATGAGAAAGGCTCGCGTGACTCCTCAGGAGGGAGAGAAGAGCTTCTTTGTGGCGATATAAGTTGGAGTGCATCATCTGTGCATATGCACTCACTCTGGATCAGCTGGGATGATTCATTCTGATTGGCCATCTTATTTTTCCCTGCCCTTGGCATGCTCATCGCTCGGCTATGATTCGAGGGCCATTTTCGTCTCTATTATGCCAATCATGTACGTAGCGACCATGTGATATTAGCGCTAGGATTATGGATATTAAAATCCGCTGTTTCTTGCTTCAAAATAGAAAATCCCTATTACAACTCTGCCAAATTTAGCAATCCCAGCTCGGCTTATTCCGTGATTCTCCGTCACGTTGGCGTGCAAATGATTAAAAACAGAGGCATTATGTAATATCATTCGTGTCATTGAGGCGCGCCAACCCGAAAAGTCCCGATATGATGCGAAAATCCTCGAAACAAGTGCCGGATAGAAGGCACTCAGCGCTGAAGAAAGCCTGCTATAGCCGCTGAGACATTTCTTATTCTATATGTTGCTATATGTATTATTATTTTCTTTTTCATGACGAAATTAAATAAACTGGACTGTGCTATTAGTAAATTATTTCTTACGTTAACCCTTACGTTATACAGAGTGATTACTACTGCCGCGGATAGGCAGGCCTTTTTGATGGCCATCTTTTGAGCCCCTTGTATAATACTCTGACCCATGCCTGTAGTTCCCGAGGTCCTGCATGTGGTTTTGCATGGTTTATGTATGTCATGTAGCTCGGGACGAGCGAAGCGATGACATCCGACCCGTGAGGCCGGTGGCTGGCCTGGGCCGGGAATATGGACGGGAGTGCATTTAGCACGGCGTAGCGCTTCAATAGCCCGCCAGACAGTTTTACTTGTCGGTAGGATGGCGACGTTGCCATGTAGTGGCTGCTGGCATCTGTGTTGGCAGCAGCACCCACCGTCTTTAATTCCTAGTGGTGTCGTGCTTTGGAGAAGATGGAAGAAAGAGACGAGATGAAGAGAAAAACTTTAATCACAGCGTCCAATGAGGATGCGGGCATTAAACATGACAGGAACCAACAACCAGGAAAAAATCATCAATATCGCGCTCGATGCTACCTGTGTGTGTGTTATGCAGCTCAGCAAATTGGGGCGGTTGGGCGACATTGAACCCCCCTCCACGAGCTATGGGTTATACTTAGGTTGCCTGCCCGTTACAGGCTATTTAGGGATTGCCGTACAGCGGCTCAGCGGCGTTCAGCAGCCCCCATCGGCGCCCGTCACCTGCTAAAACCTGGCTGCAATTCGCCAGCGCTTCAAGGTCAAGGCCCCAATTAGCGCAGCGCAGGTACTGCGCCCAATTCTTTAGCGCCAAGCCCCGCGAGACGAAAAGGCTTCGGTGCTAGGTCCCCACCGGAAGGGAGGATTTTGGGGGGGGGGGGGCCGCCCAGCTGAACAAGGCCCGGGTGCCTCAACGCTGCGGCGCCTTTGCGCTTCCTGCCGATGCGGTTCTTGCTCTCGTGCTCAACTTAAATCTCGGTTTGCTGGCCAAACTCTGCGTCTGCATCCCATTCCTGCCTGGCAAAGGGGCCGCGATCCTGATTCACGACATACCGGCCGAACGAGACGACGTTAGTCTGCGCCCCCGAAGACCGGCCATACGGATCGGCTGGTGGTTGGACCTCACACGACCTCTTTTTTTCCTCGTCTGTGTTTTCACGTCTATTCCTCTTGCCCTCGTGCGTTGACGGGGGAGACCCTGCGTCGCCTTCTTGGGGGATTAGGGCTGGCCGCACAGCTTCGGGCAATGCTGGTTGCGCCATCTGGACCGCTCGATACGACACCTGCGGCGTCTTGCTCTCCATCCCTCCCGTTCGATGATCTGCAGTCTTGTCGTGTTTGCGTAACCCTTCCGAGGCGGATAGATCCAATGGGAGACCGAGCTGTCGGGAGATGAGAGAGAGAGCTTCCGAGGGACAAAAACAAAGGTCAATAATAAAAATAAAAACGCCATACACGAAAGGGGGCAGCATCTTTTGAGAGAGCACAGCAGCAATGAGCGAGCGCAAGGCTGCCGGTACCACGGCCACGGCGTCGGGTGCCATGGATGCCAAGGGAGGCGGAAACAAGGTGGTGGAGCGAAGCAGACTGGCTGCCAAAGGCGATGCGGCCGAGCGCAGTAAGGATAAGGATCGCAATGCGGCTGGAGGCGCAGGGAAGAATCCTAAGAAGAGACGCAAGGTTAACCATGGTACGCAAGATCTTGCCTTTCCACCCCCCCTGTTGTTTTCCAGTTATCGTGATGTTGCCCGAGGAGTTTGAGAAGGAGGGCAGCCGACAGCCTTGGAACGCGATGGGCTGATTTGTTATCTCCTTCTCCTCTCTCTTCTACACACCCTCAGTTCGGTCGAATTCATGTGGCTGGTGACTTTGGAGGCGCAAATGTTGAACATGTGTATATGTGTATGCAACATGGGCTAACGAGTAGCTGCGTGTCTCTCCCTCTGCTTCTGCAGCTTGCGTGTATTGTCGCAGATCTGTAAGTCTGACCCGCTTTAGAAGAAGAGGAGACGGTGATGTGATGTGATGTGATGCTACTTGCAAAAGAGGGCATGGCTGGCATTTCTCCCGTTTCCCCTCTTCATCTGTATTGAAAAGGAGACAAAAAGTGAGAATAAGGATTGTGGCTAACTGATTGGAACTTGGATGCGAGTAGCACATGACATGCGATCTTGTAAGTACACCTCTTGCATAAACCTCCGTAGAGGGGTTATCTCTTTTTTCTCTCTCACTACCGATCTGCCATGGCAGCTTTCATGAGACTATTCGAAACCCCCTCTATCTATCACTCTTTCTACTGGCCGAAATCTTTGATACGACGTGCTGATGCCCGATATAGGAGCGGCCATGTACCAGATGCATTAAGCGAAATATTGGCCACCTCTGCCACGATGAGCCCCGCGAATCAGAGCCAAAGAAAAAGACGGCCACCGCCAAAACCGCCTCAACAACATCCGTAGATGATTCCGACACCTTGTCACAGTCTGACTTGGGTCACAGCTCCATCTCCAGCGCCATGGGCCCACCCCCAGCTTTTGATGGCGCCAGGCAGAGGGCAAATTCGGGCATTGGGGCTGGAGGCGTGCTTGGACAAGGCAATCCATTGTCTCTTGTGCAACCCGACGCTACGTCCAGCCTGCAATCCAGCGCGTTGAATAACAATGGTAACGCGAATCAATGTAAGCTCTACCAAAAGAAGATGGGATCCCCCTCTTCCCCCCCTTAATTGCCTTTATGATTTTGCTCTTTCGTCCTTTTCTTCATTCTATCAAAATGCTGCTTGCCCAGCATCTGGCCCAGTTGCTTTGTCACGAATATGATGTTTTGGGTAGCTAACAGCGATGCAGTTGCGGGCTTCTCGGATGCTTGGCTTACGGCGCAAAATTTCCATGATATGAATACCTATAATCCCAACTACATGATTGGACCCGAGGTCACTCACGAGTTTAATCTACTCAACGACTTTCTGCATAGCAGCCTCCTCGACGAGAGCAATCTTGGTTCTAATGAAGCTCAGAATAGTGCAGCTTTCAATCGGCCAGGAGGGGCGTCAGAGATGCTTGGCGGCTTCAATAATAACAATGATTTAGCAGCAGGCGGCTCCTTGCAGGGACAGCATATGCGAGGGTCTATGCTACCTCCTCCAAATCTCGATAGTAAAACTACGACAAGGTCTGAGAAAGACAAGACGCGAGAATACTACCTCCAGGCTGCCGATCCTTCTGGAAACGATAATCCAGAAGAGCGCATGTCCCGTGTGCTCAAGGCCAAGTACGATGCCGGCTTACTCAAGCCTTTTAACTATATTAACGGCTATGCACGGCTGGGCAAATATCTGGACGGGCATATTGCGCCGTCATCAAAGCAGAAGATCCTGCGGACGATCAACCAGTTTCGGCCTAAGTTTAGAGAAAAGGCACAGGGCTTGACAGATATGCAGCTCGTGTACGTAGAGATGTGGTTTGAGAAACAGCTGATGGACTACGACCGGGTTTTTGCGAGTATGGCAGTACCAGCGTGCTGCTGGAGGCGAACGGGAGAAATCTTCCGAGGAAATAAAGAGATGGCGGAACTGATTAATGTGCCAGTGGATCGGCTGCGAGATGTTAGTGCCTCCCCCTTTATACCCTGACAAATCCTTTTAGCTGCAAATACTGACAAGATCGCGTAGGGCAAGATTGCGCTGCATGAGATCCTCACGGAAGAGTCTATGGTGCGATATTGGGAAGAGTTTGGCACCATCGCCTTTGATCCAGCGCACGATACGTTGTTGACGGCGTGCTCACTTAAGAATCCTAGTGATTCGTCAGACCACCCTATTATCAAGTGTTGTTTTTCTTTTACGATACGCCGTGATGAACATAAACTGTGAGTTATCTAAAAAAAACCACAGAACAAGCATCAGGCAAGAAGCTGACAAAAACTTGATAGGCCCGCGCTAATTGTTGGCAATTTCTTGCCACACGATCCTCCTGTATCATGAAATGTTATACCTTCTGATTAATGAATCACTTTCTTTGCTACTATTAGGCTTTATTATGCTCGGACGAAAAAGGGCGACTTATTGGACACGGTATGGACCGGTTTACATAACCAGCAGAGGTTGGAAAAAAAAAAAGGGAGCTATTTTTAAAGCCATGGATTCCTGGGCATGACTGATGGCGCAAAAAAATTGATATTACTTTATCTTTTTTGATTTTTCTTTTCTTCTTCTTTATCAACTTATTTCGATGTTGCTTTATGGGCTGTTTAGATTCCCTGAAGTTTGTTGGAGAGAATTATTGAGAGTTGTTGATGGTGCTGATACTGATGCTGATGAAAAAAGGGGGTTTTCCTTTTGGGTTCGCTAGAGACTTCAGGTACATAACCTATTTGAACATTACGGTAGTATTTTAATTGCTACTGGAATAAATGCGCGCTGAAAATTTGGTGAAGAGGTACTTGGATTGAAGTACCTGCATGCCGGAGTAGCTGCCCGTGAGTAGAATGTGAAGAGGAAGGTGCGATGCTGCTGACTTCTCATGTGAGGTCATTTCCGAGTGACTTGGCTTTTTTTCTTCTTTGCTCTTCTCTTTCTTCTTTTTTCACCTTTTCTCCCCCCTCTCCCCCCTCTGGCTATTTATGCGATAATACTATTCATGACCGGCATTTTCTTTTCTTGACACCGCTGTAATACAAAGCAGTACGACTCATCTACCTATGTAATCAAGGCTTTTGATCACGCGAATCTCGCCATCTTCCAGACTGTACTGTCATTTCTCGTCACCAACATGCCTCCTGAAGATATTGCCTCCGCCTCAAGGATTAGAAGAATCCGCTCTTTCATCGGTAATTATATCAACGTCATAGCTTCCATCAACATAGGCTTTATATCATCTAACAGAATTGTGTGCACAGATTTTGCCACCGCCCTTCAATCCAAGCTCTCTGACCCCCTCGACATCGGAGATATCGAAGTGCACATCGCGGACACGAATCATCATATTCAGCAGATTCATAGTGCATCCCAGCCAGGCTCAAGCGGCCCTTTGCCTTTAGATTTGGCCAAAGATGCCGAACGACAAGGGCGCAATCTGTGGAATCTTTGCGTAAGATTAAGAAGAGAGCAAGATGCGGCTAAACCAGCGGAGAGCAACAAGCTGATTGTCAAGGCTCGGTCTTTTGCCTTCAATATGCTGGAACTGGGCCGAAGTGCAAGCAGAGCCAAGAAAGATGACAAATCTGAGGCCATGTATCTTATGAAGCTTGCCTTGACACTGGGCAAGATTTGTATAGCAGAATCAGACTTGGATTTAGCCAGGTTAACGCTACAAAAAGCTGCAGAGCTGATGGAACGTCTTAAAGTAATCCCTCTCGACTCTTTGGATTCTATTGGACAGAATGAACGGACGAAACTTGACGCAGAATATTTGGCGATGAGGACAGCTATGGTATGTATGTGCCCCGCAATATACATTTGGCATGCCTACTGACAAGTTGGAGAGTCTTGGAAAGAAGATAGGCTTGACGTTGCAGAGCACATGTTTGGAAAAATTGACCTTCTTCAGCCAGCGCTTGATGTTAGCTCGGCAGAAATCATAGCTGACACGTTTCAACACATTGGATATGACCTTGCCTCCAAAGGAGACAATGGTGTGGCTCTAAAGTGGTTAAAACGCGCGTATGATGTTATAAGTCGCCAAGCGCTGGACCAACTTTCAGTCCAAGGGCTAGAATTGCGATTGGCAATATGTCAAGGACTTTTCCGTGGGCTTCTTGACATCGGTTCACAGGAATGTGTTCAAGAAGCCAATAGGTTGATTGAATATACCGAGTCTGAACTTGGAGACAAGCCGTTAGTACTACACTGGCGCCTTGAGCTTCTTCAGAAAGCACCAGGAGAAATTTTTGATGTTGAAGCCTACTCCAGTATACTCCATCGTATGGTTCGATCGTTCGACTATTCCGATGCGTCTTTCGTCTTTCTCTTGTACCATATAAGGAATTTGAGAGAAAGGAACCCTCGCCTGGCACGCGGTCTGCTGGATGAGCTTTTGCTGCGGCACGTCATTTTATCAAATAATAGGGAATGGGTGGGTAAAACCGTCGTGCGAAGGATCTGGATGAGTACAGTGGACGATAACGATTCTATTTCAGCCTTAACAGAGCTTCACAACCTGCTGGACAAGGTTTATAATGGCCTTGGTGAGCCCCTGGAGCCTGACATCGCTGGTGCAGCGCACTCCGTGAGTTGAAGCCCGTAATACCCGTATATAGTCCATTATTTGTGCTAATTGGATAGAAGGTCATATGGAATAAAATAGAGTCCATAGTCCTTGACAATCTGTTTGAAATCGTTGAGGCTTGGTGCTCGATCGCCTTACATACAGTATTCATGAATAGTGGCGAAGCCAACCAAGGTAAATTTAGCAGAAAAATCATCACATGTGCTCTGGATCTCAAAGATACAGAAAAAGCTCGACAAATTTTTCATTCCATGCCTGAAAATGTTAAGAACCATATTCTTACGAGATACCTCACATTCAAAGTATCCCTCATTGACCTGGATCATGAGCTTGGTTGCGAGAGCATCCAATATCTCAGTAAACTTTCCGATTGTTCGCAAGGTCGGGACATATTATATGCGTGTATCCGGGAGGCACAGCAAGCAGGAGATAGACAGTGTGCTCTAGCGGCACTTCAAGCCCTCATCAGAAGTTGGAAAGGCGATGAAGCGACACCGAGCAATTTGCCATCAATATTAAGGTGCTCAATACGCCTCATTCAGTTAATTGAAGAAGAGGGCAATACAAGGGAAATTCATCCTCAGAACACGGTATATGCCGACGATTTATGCTATTTATTCGAGAAAGGTAATTGTCTAAATACACTATGTGAAGCGTTTGCTAATTCTATGGGTGTAGCTGCCGAATGCGCTGAGCAAAATCCTCAAGACGGTGATAACAAGGTGTTTACTGTGTTCGAGTTACATTGGTTTCGAAAAAATGCATACAATTTAGGTGTTTTGAAGTGCGAAACTTGGGAAGTTCCTTATACCATCCGGATTTTCGAAGCTTGCCTTGCGTTTTCACACCTCTATCCCGAGGACTTACCCGCATCTGACGGCAATGAGATAGCAGTAATGGCCATGCGTTGTCATTTTGTTGTCTCATCGGCGCTGATATCGCTAGCTCGGACGGAGGACAAGGTAGATGAGCAATTGCAATACTACCTTGAAGCTAGTCGGCACATCAGAGAATTTGATGCTATATTAGAGACTGAACGTAATAAGACCCAAGATGAGAACATCATTATAGATTTAATGGCCAAGTTGTCAACGTTGCTTGTGTTTGACTTCGAGGCAGCCACTGCGCTGAAGAACTGGGACGGCTTAAACGAAATCGTTCGAAAAGCAAAGACATGTCAAGATGAAGTCACTTACAAAGCAATGGGAGACTGCATACTGAGAAGCACAGCCCCAGGAAAAGGTTAGAGTCTACACAAGGCCGCCTATGTCACCTTGTGGAAGAGAAAACTAACTCCGTATGCCGATAGTGATGTTTTCGACAATGCGACTAATAATCAACGAGATTTTTGAGTTGGAAAAGTTCGATTATGAGAAGCTTATGAAATACATCCGGTGCATGTTTCAAGTGATTCTGGGGACGGACGATACTTTGGCTCTCCAGCTCGTTGACCAGGCTCTACAAATCGCTCGTGAGGCGAAAGAGGTAATCATCCATCTTCAAAGAGGTGTCTCTAGTAGTTGTATAGCCTCCACTAATTCTTTCATAGGTGGGAAATCAGTTGCCATCTGCAGAGGTAGAGTGGCTTGTCGCCACAACCTTTAACCATGGTATTGAATACTATGTCCGAGGAGAAGGAGACACGTGCCATCGTTGGGCGCTCAGGGCGATGGATTTAGCTAATTACGTTGATGATAGAGGTGTGATGAGAGATATGCTGCATAATAAATTTGCCCAGTTGCAATTTGAAGGAAGGCCTGGGCGAAATACGATGGCGGCATCTCGATGAGGATTTGTTTAGTCTCTTAATATACAGACGCATACTTAGAAATCTCAATAGATGATGAATAAAGTGCCATGTCGGAGATGGTGTAGACGATCGCCGACCATGATTACTCATATTCAGGAGAAAGGGCGAGATGATTGTGAGAGCGTACGTAAGGGTGAAACTATCTTGCTATGAAATATTCGAATACCGGTAGATACCATACAGGCTATTATATCGTAAGCGTTCTTGAAAGAAAAGCCTTATTACGCACAAGACAAGTGCACTACACGCTTTCATCATAAAAATAGAGACAGAGAAAAGGAAAGAAGACTGGAAAGGGGGTAAAGCACAATAAAAAGCGCTCGTGGTATCTCCTACTCTTGCGTCCGTGATTGACAACGTAACAAGAAACGAATAAGAAAACAACAGAATTGGTATATGTATATATAAAAGGGGGGAAAAAAAGCTTCTCTTGCAAAATCCGTGTGCACAAATAAAAAAAGCAATGCAATCGCCACATCCATGGGTATGTGTGAGAGTAGATTGGTATCAAATGTCGTCCCTGCGACCACTTTTTTATTTTCCAAATCCAATAGGTGTATGAACAACTCCAAGGTTCAAGAAAGCGAGTCGTGATTTCCCCCGTCCCCCTTTACCCAATGAAAGTCGCAAAATAAAGGGACAAAAAAACGACGAAAAAAGTATAAAAAAAAAATACAGATAGTGAAAAAATAAAATTGAACGGCATGTCGTCTTAGATTTCGTGTATCATTTCCAAGTTCCTATCGTTCTTCGTTGTGATCATATTATATTCGCGATGCTCAGTCTGTCTCTGCCTGCTGGACTAGCAGTCGGTCTCGATGGTTCATTACCATATTTTGGCACTTCTGGAGTATATCGAGGGGCATCTGATATCCGTTGAATAGCAGGCATGCTCGGTGCTGGGGATTCTCTCTTCACCTGAGGAGGCGGGAGGGTTGCCCAGTTGCTTATGGCATGAGTAGTGGTTCCTAATGCTCGAACCGCCGTCTCTAGTTGGGGCCATCCACCCCAATCCCTGCGTTCTTCGTCACTCAGCCCAGTCCTCATTACTGAACTAAAAAGTGCATGTCCAAGCCCCCCAGATGGAACAGCATCTGTCTTGGGAGGTGGATAATCGCGATCGTGCGCTTCGTTCCAAACCCAGGATCTTGAAGGTGAAGCATGGAGGTCGGCGGAGACGTATGCTATAAGCTCTTCGTCCCTAGCTAGCGAAACTAAAAGGGTTGATGGATCCACTGGAGATCGTGCGGATGAAAAAGCATGAGGTGATGTCGTTCTTGCTATATGGCTTGAATACTCGGATCGCTTGACACTTAAAGTAGAGGTGAAAAATGAAAGGTATCTTCCACAGGCAGTGGTAATATCGCGCCTGGCATCTATAGCTGCCAAAGCTCGAATACAGGTGATAGCATGGTCCAGATATCCCGTCAGTAACAAAAATAGAGTAGAGCGAAAAATGTGAGTCGTTAAAAGAGCGGTAGCACCATCAGCAGGAGAGCCCGTTCGGTTGATTAGCGATGCGGTCTCTATCGCAATGTGCATACAGCTTTCAATGGCGGCAAGGCGAGTATCGACATCGCAGTTGGGATTCAAGTTATGACGGTGGAGAAGCAGCCGTGCATGGAACAGGTAAGTAAGAGGTGCCAGGAAGTGAGGCGCTAATGCCACCGTGCTCGTCGGATCACAGGCCGGAGGGAAGGTGTTTAGGCATTTCTTGAAATGCCCATCAAAATTCGCAAGCTGTGTAGGCGGTATTGTGGGAGAATCAGTGGCTTTCATGATGGAGGTGTAAGACCGCACAACATGGATAACAGCTAAGAGAGAATGCGTTAGTGGCTCGGCTCCGGTAGGAACTCTCATCCCGTCATCTCGAATATATTGATCGTCCACAGCAGCCGGCAGATCAACACTGCAATCTGCATCATCAATGAGGAACGGATGGCCCATCTCGGTGGCTAAGACCCTGTCTAAAATGTAAATCGACCACCAAGTCCTGCGTCGCATTTCTCCTTCAATCACAGGCCAAGTCTCCGAATCGAAATACAAGCCCAGATCCTGGCCAACACGCACAGCATTGCCCAGCCAGTTCCACGCCGCAGATTTCAGATTCATTTCGTTAAGGCAGATAGTTATTAGGATAAGAGCTCTGGCGTCATCGAGGGTGTGGTGATTGCACCAGGGATCTATTGCCTTCCGTGCCGATTCTAATAGCTCAGCAGGCCGGTAAAAGGTAACAGGAGTCGCAGGCAATTCGGTAGTAAATAAGCTTCCGGTCGCTAAAACGGCAAAAAATAAACACAGAAACCCCGGCGGCATACGAGGTGGGCTTGCTCTATACAAATCATCAACCATAGCTTTAAAAGTAGGCAAATGAATGATGGGAAACATCGTATGCGCTGAAACATAGTATGTGTTTAGCAGCTGGTCGGCAACCTGGCGGGAGGGCAATTCCGGTGTAGGAGCATCAAATACAGATGGTGCCGGCAGGCGGTGCTGTGCTGGAGGTTTCCAAACGCCTTTTGAAAAACTTCGCAGGTTGGTTCTTGCCAGAGCAAGGTCGGGAACTGGTTGAGGCCTCTTGCGCGGTCTGCTCTCAGACTCAATGGGAGGCGGCATCTGGGAAGATGATCGCTCTCTTGATTCAACATCAATATCCATGGAGCCATCTCTCTCCTGCAGTAGCCGACGGAGGTTGTTGTTATCGCGCCGGACCTTTTCAATTTGTTTCTCCAGATCTTGCACCTGCTTAATAGAAGACATTCTCCGATTTGTTTCCTTGGTGAACTGGCATTTGACATTTCGACTAGAGCATTCAGAGCAACTCGTCGTCTCAGTCGCATCACATTTGACTTTTCGCTCTCGACATGCATCGCAGCTAGGATCTTTCCGTCTTTGACGGTAAGCCCTCTTTTGCCCTTGCACACCTGAAGCGCCCGACAATTGGGAGCCCCCAAGACCTTGGCTACTTACTAGAGAGTCGGTGGAAGCAACAGATTCACGACCCATGATGGAAGTTGGTGGCATAGGCGCATAAGGCGGAAAGCCCTGGTTCACAGGAGGCAGAGTTGGGATACCGAGGGGCTGAGGTGGTGTTGGGTTTGGTCTTCCCGCTGCGCTCAGCATGCTTCCAAGGTACCTCGACGGAGGCCGGGGCGATGTTGCAGATGAGACAGATGACGAGTCGTATGACCTAGTTGAAGGGTTGGGAGATCGCGGATACGGATTGTGCGACGTTTCTGCCATGGCTTCGGTGTATTTTGATCAAATCCAAGTACACCAAGCCACCAGCCTGCAGCGTTGATAGACACGTCTGTCGTTGCTTTACCGATGCAGAATTAAGTTTGGTGCTGTGTTAGGCAGTTGAGTGACCCAACCGATCTGGCTCTCGGCACTAACGGAAAGGAACTCCGCGTCCCGTATTCGAAGGGGCCTGTATTACGCCAGCCGTCGATGTCTTCTAGAACCAATGGCGCAGCTCTACCGACGACGCAGAGTTTTGAAGCGAAGTGGCTGAGAAAAAGGAAACGAGAACCAAGGCCAAAGGGGAGAGTGGGGAGAAGGGAAAAGTAAAAAGAAAACAAGGCTAGCCAAAGAATAAAAGCTGCTCTAAAACGCCAACTATTGACTGGGTATGAGCAAATCTGTGCGGCGCCTCAGCCAGCTCTGACCTTGTCTTGTCTGGTGATGTAGAATCTCCGAAGCAAAATCTATATCCAAGTTCAGTTATGGCACTGCAGTTGAAATACCCAGCTAGAAAAATCCACGGCAGCCCTCCCGTTTAGTGAAGCTGTCGCAAGGATCGCAAGCCGGCATCTGACATGTGCAAGTTGTGTCACCGCGGCGATTACGCGGTCTGCGCTCAGCAACTGGAACAAACAGCAACAAGACAAGAGCAGGAGCTAGGTGCCCAAGCCCAAAAGGTGCGCCGTCGGAAGTGACGATGGGTGAAGACTCTCGCGACCAGAAAGGCGACTGGAGGTGGCTGGTTGGTGATTTTAAGACGGCGACCGATGCTGTGACTGCCGAGATGCAAGCAATGCCGCGGGAAGGAGAGCCCAGGTCTGGTATGTGAAGCAAGTAAGAGCAGCGTGGAGGAGGGGTGTGAAGGAGGCGGCGACTTGATGCAGGTATACTAGTAGTAGTATCGCCTCGCGGCCCCAAGCGGGTTACAACAGCAATGTGCTTGTATCAGTCAAATATACGTGCTCCTCCGTCATCCGCCGTGGCTCTCCGCCCATTAAATCAGATTCGGAAATATATCTGGATTGGCAGACGTGGGGCGGGCTGGTAAGGCCACACCACCCTTTAGCACAAGTAGAAATTGACCAGTCGAGATCAACCAAGGCTAATGTGTTTCGAGCGCCAGCTGGACCACTGGAGCATTGCATTGACACCAGGGACGGCACCACCCCAGTCGTGATCAATCGGGCCTGCTACCGGGTCTCTCTCAGGTCATATGTCATGCCGCGCCGCGAACCACCGCTGCACACTCGTTGCATGGATTGCTTCCTCGTCAGCTTCTCTTCTTCTCCCTCTCTTAATTTCCGACGATTCGACTGTTTTCGTTTGGAAATGAGAGTCAGTTCAGCCCGAAAATGAAATACGACATAGTTCTTACCAGATTTTATTTATACTCGTAAGACAACTGTACGTCAGGAAAAAAAGAAAGAGGAAAAAAAGGGTACTAGGATAGCCAACCAAGGCAAATCAGTTGATCGAGAGGTAGCTATGCTCAGATGCCCAAATATTTCCTTGAAACGTCTGGGTCGCCCTGAGCCCTCGCTGGATGTACGTAAAATAGGCGAAGAGCCAAGTTTGTTGTATTATACTCGTACTACAGAATCCTAATAGCTTCTTGTGATGGCTGACAAACGGCGATTCCGATCCGACGGCCAACCCCACTCAGAATTAATGATGTTGGCGGTCACTGATACGGTATTCTGTAACCCCTACTCCATAGGCATAGAAGCGAGGTGAAAATGAACGAGCCACACAAACTACTCTGCAACGATGGTGATAATACGGCGCGCGTCGTCCCATCTACGGATTGCACAAACTTGTATCAAGGCACATTTGGCCATGCATTTGCCAGGCCTGCCAAGCTTCATACGGCATGTGGCTCCCCCGGGGCCGAATCCGCCTAATTCGGGACATGATGTGCACCAGCGCTCAGTAGACAGGGGATGGTAAGCTTTTTAGCCATTTTTTCCTCGATGCCGACTGGCTGCTGCCGCTGTCTCCAGCGAAGATTCGCTTTTGGGGAAAAGGGTATTGCTAGTAGGATCCGGCTACTGCTCTGTGCCTAGTACGGGGCACACCGCATATCCACACGTGTTTGCTTGGGCACGCTGCACCACTGTACTTGTATGCTTGTTCGCCGGAAAATCAAGTCGCTTGCATGCCGCGTGGCCCGAAATCCCCTCCCAGAAAATCTGATATATGCTCGCACCACTAAACAGCGACAGTCATCCGTCATAGCTGATCAGATTATGTGCTGGTCCTCAGCAACGCCAGGAATCCGACGTGGCGGTTGTGGAAGCCGAAAACTTTAGTTGAGCTTTCGCGAGCTCGCGCTTGTTCTGGAACATCAAAATAGGCACAGACAGTGCTTCTCTGCATTCTAGCGTATCCGCATGACGAATGTTGCTGCTGAATACTCCTAGTGTTTGTAGCATCAACCCCGCAAGTAGGACGGATTCTTCCGTAGTAGTCAAAGTACCTGCTCTCTTACGAAGACACAGCGTCTCGCTCTCAACAAAGCCCCCTTGCTGGGCTTGAGCCAGGGCGAGTACTCGTAGTACTCGTAGTACGGAGTACTACTAGCACTGCTGCTAGTACTGCTTGGTACACTAACTAGAGTAAAATCCACAATAATAAACCATCTCGCCTGGTTAAACGGATGAATTGGTACTGTGTGGCTCTGTGCTAGAGGATGGCCAAAAGTCGGGATCCTCGCATGAAATTAGGCTCATTTTTTGCCCTCTGCCTGGCTCTAGCGATCAAGCGCGTGGCGTCTGAAGCTACTGTGCCACCACCCACCACGCTCATTCGCATTTCAGTGGCCGCGGCCAATAGGTGGTGGGTGAGCCTAAACTTGACCGATTCGAGGCTGTCCCCCGAACCGCCGGCCGGGATCCTGACGGGAGCGATAGAGTGCCGTGGTAGTATCAAGAGATGGACAAAGAGAGATGGCAGGGCTGTTGCTCACGGAAACGGAATGACGCAGGCGAAGAGGATGGCCCTGCACGCTGCCGTCTAAACAGTCCTGAAGAAGGAATGCCAAGCCCTAAAGCTTGTGTCTGCTCGTACATGAGGCGGTTGGTCCTTACGAGTACTGTACAGTAGATGCCGCACCGCGCGTGGGCGCCAATGGCATGGGCTGTATCCGCAGAGGAGGGCGCCGAAAGGTGACGAATCTCTTGAGCTGCTTCAAGCTGTGGAGCAAACATTCGGGCTGGAGCCGAGTGAGCCGCCGTCTGTTAATATACGAGTAATGTTAAAAATACCCCGTGCTTGTACTCGTACCGGCAAGCATTGTTTGCCCCCAATCCCCATTACTCCGTGCTCTGTTGCTCTTTAAAGACCAGACAAGGTATAAGCTTCGGCTCTCGGGACCTGAAGCAGCTTTTCAGATGTTCACGTAATTAAATGTGGTCGAACTGAATTCCCTTCACTCTCTCGTCGTTTCTTCTCTGTATACCATGTATGTATAAAGGGAATGATGGACAAGACAGCAAAGCGGAACTGCCATTTACTCTTCCTTCTTTCCCAAATATGGTATCTAAATTTGGAATCTCAAGACCTAGATAAACACAATCAAGATGGCGAGGGAGATGATGACATACTGGTAGACCGTTGAAAACAACCCCGCATCGAGCGGCTGCGGCATAGTTTCATGACCTGCTGCATATCGGTATGCCGTGTAACAAAGCACGAAGTGGTGCCCGAGGCGCCAGATTGGGGAGCGAGTACCGGGTGCCGGGTGTTGGTGAGCCGAGCAAAGCGCTGCAGAGGACCCTGGCCAACACTCAGCTTCAATATCTGGCGGCTCTGCGGCAGTGTGCGACAAAGATGAGCCAAAGAGCGCGTGGCGCAGTTCTAGTACGGCAAGCGATCGGGAGTCTCCGGAAGATTGCAACATTTACTTGTGCTTCGTGACGCAAGGCCGTACCTGGGGTATGTATGCTCGTAAATGTACCTACAGTACGGAGTATGAGCCAACAGCATGGAATGCTATCTGAATGAGACCGACTTGGCGGAGACAAGATGGAGCCAAGGCTAGAGGAACTAGAGCATGGGGTCCTGATGGCAAGAGCGGAGAAAAAAAGGCTAGCTCGAAAGATAACAGTAAGATTCGTCCGAGAACCGTCGTTTAGTTCTTTTCCGAAGACCGAGAATGGCAAGACCATGTGCTGTCAAGTAGAGGTGTGGTTTAGGTTCTGTGCTGTGACAAAGTCTTGAGATTCTCAGCCGGCTGAGGAAAGCTGAGCTTTCTTACGGAGTACTGGTATGGGTATACAGCACTATCAGTATGGAGCAGTAGTAGCTTGAGATCCTGTGCGAAGCGCTGCATGAAAAGGACAGAACGGGTTGATGATTGTCCGAAGTTTTCTGGCTGCGAGCCCGGAAACATGGTACGCTCGGTGCGACGCTCAGCATAACCGCTCGGACTACTCCGTGGTGAAGTCGCATCGATTGTGGACTAACTTGGCACACTCACAGGGTCCGTATTACTGCTTGGCACAGTACCCATCGCGTAGTGTCTGGCGGCGATGATGATTGCGTATCTGCAACACCACCTCCGTACCCACACGGGGACTATAGGCATGTCAAAGCGGCCGCGCTCGAATGAGCTCAAGGTCAAACCCAGGCATCAGCGCCGAGGATGAAATGTGACAACTGATCAAATCTCAGAGGTGTGAAACCGGCTACACGACAGGAGACGTTGGGTCCATCTAGCAGTCCACGATGAGGAGCACACGGGATGGCTTCAAGGGTACTTGTACGACATGGCTCTTGCCAAGAGCCCGGTGGTGTCCAGGATCATTTCTCCCATTGACCGTTCTGTCGAAACGAGGCCCGGTTTCAAGAAGTCTGATAGCCTTTCAAAACTAACATACGAGTAATCTTGGTTCCCTCCGGCTGACGAGAATGGTGGGAGAGGCGTGTGCCTCTATTCACTGGGGGTATCTGTTAGAAATACTTTCACTTGATTAATATCACGACCTGCCTGTACCTGTACTTACTTGGGGCGCACGAGTAATTAGAGACGAGCCTTGGTATGTTATGCGCATGGAGCCCTAGATGTCTGAACCTCGAGGGTTCAGAGTGCTCGTCAGCATTCAAGCAGGTTGAATAAACTGCCTGTGCCCCCAATCCACCAGTCTACGAGAAACAAAGTAATACTAGGTAGTGCCTAGGTATTTTGCCCACTGATGGCACTTGCTTCTCAAAAGATGAGCCCACGTCATGCTGTTCCTACTGTTGCGCCTTCCTTGGGTCTTGGCCAGGTAGCTCCTTCCAGATCATTTGGAGGCTCTGTACTGCCTTCCACTGCTGAGTATCTGACACCGGTGGCCTGGACGCCCATATCGGCAGGCCCTCGGCGACTACGAAGCACTAGATGCCGTAAAATTGCCTGATTGATAGCCAGTCTTGCCAGTAGAGCGAAGCCCTGCAGCGCACTAAAGCATGTACCCGCACGTATCATATTCATGCTGCAGGTAGGCGATACGGCCGACGGCACCTACGACCCCTACGACCCTACTTCGTACTCCGTACTGGCGCTAGTCAGATGCCTACCAAGTAATTGAATGCCTGTACGGGGCATCTAGCAGGGCTGGTAACGCCACACGTGGGAGAGAGCACCAGCCCGTCGCCTTTTGCGGCCAATGCGGGTGCGGACATTTGAGGCCACGTACAGTACGAGTTCAGCGGTGTGACGGCTACGGGCTATGGGTGTATCAAGGTGCTAACTGCTTACAAGTAGTGCCTTCCTGGTTGGAAAGCGGAAGCCTAGTACACCGCCAGGTAAGTGCGGAAGGAAGAATTGGGCAGGTAAGCCTTGCCATCTCATCGGGAAAAAAAAAAAAAAAACAGATTTCGTACTTCCAAAGTATTCCGCAAACTGTTGCCCAATATTAGTTGTTCACCTTGACTCGTACCTCCTATCAAAAATGTTTAGCAGGAGGTCAAGTTCTCCGCACTCCAACTTTAGAGCCACAGCCATGCGCTTGGTACTAACACGGTCGTGCTTAATTACCAATTACCACTGCGGAGTTTCTGAAGTACTCCATCTTCAAGGGCTGATTTGGACAGTTTTGCATTACCAAGGATCTAGGCTATTAGCAACACCAATCTACTACACAGGAAGAAGTATCCGAGGCGTTGCAGTCTGCTGTGTCGGCGTTGGCTTGTGCCGTTTTAGTGAATCAGCGGGGACTCCCCGACCCAGATCCTACGAAAATGCGCTTCCGCACACACGCGCGCACACGAAAGACCCCCCATTTCCTCCGAGTCGAAATGGGCGAGCACATATCCGACAGAAGCGCTAATTATTGGGTCGAACGCTATGAGTACCCCATATATCTCGTCATGGCTATGGAGCAGTGGATTCAACAGCAGCGATGTCAGTAGTGATCTGCAGCGCTGCAGGCGAGTCACCGAGACCAGGGGTCGATATCGACGAATTCGTATCTCCATCTCTCTTGGTCGACCCTTCTAGGCAACCCCCCAGTATTTTGAAAATCTTTGCCCGCGAATTAGAAATGAGCAGCGACATGGCGGAGAGACCGCTATTCCTGCTGGGTCCGTACGAGAACGGCACATGTGTAGTACTCTTCGCCGACTGCATGGTGGTTTGACCCCCAAGCCGCTCATGACCCGAATCACTAAAAGTTCGTGTGAATGTTCCAACTCAAATACGTCTAGCGCTACGGAATGTTGCTTATCATCTGATTCAAAGCTTTGCTCGAGCCGTCTCAGGCACTACTATGTAGTGACAACCAGGACTGGCAGACGACACTGCTATCCACGAACAACATGGTACGCAGTGAAAATAAAGGGCTAAGCGAGAATACTGGATGGAGGCCGCCGTTTGCACAGTACAAAATATTGGTATTCGCACTAAATGTTGATGGTAGCACTAGCGCCAGCTTCTGCTAGTGGGAGTTATTGAAGAGCGCTCCTCTCTGCAGATGAAATTGGGGGTCGTGGTTACGTGCGCAGTATTCCAGCCTTAAGACGCACCGAGACGGAGGACTGAGTTCGCGTTGGCCCCACATCTAGAACAGCATCTCCTTTAACTCGAAACACCGGCCTTGCGGCTGAAGGCTGGCAGGGTATCCGGAAGCACGGATCAGAAGGATGGTCATTGCTTCCAGAAGATTTCGCTTCAGCTAGCCGTACCGCGAAGTACCATCTGATTACCTATATGATAACACTGTTATTACCTGGTCGCGGTTTGGGCCGTATTTTGCTACCTCCTTTGTCGCCTTTACTGACTGAACTTTTAGTAGACAAGTATGACGCGCAGCCGAGGTTGACATAGCAGCACTGTATCTATGGTCGTCAACTGCTAGTCTGTTATATCCCTGGAGCATGATCTGGATGCTCAACACTCGTCTCCTTTAGGCTTGAGAACGCAGTTTGACACCGATCCGTGCACTACGAAGCCATCCATTGAGCTTGATGTGATATTTGACCAGCCTACTCCACGTATTACGCTCTATGCTACATGCTGGCTTTTGAGAGATCGGTATCCAGCTTTCCTGCGCCGACATCCAATGTCTGAACGTCTGGATCTGCATTGTGAGTCGGTTCATTCCGGAGAAAACATGGCTGCCGTCTTAGACCGCCCCACCCAAGCCAGGCACAATAGACAATCAAGCCTCGTCTTGCAATTCAGACCAAGACCGACCAAGGGCAAGGGAAGAACTATCTCTAGGTACGAATATATGTTGTAAGAGCCATTGGCGGCGAAAGGGCGATACCGCCATCCGAATAGTGCGCAAACTAATTCATAAACAGTATCCAGGTATGATGCTGTTACTTAGTATCACGGTCAGGCGCTAATGGGCTTCTCGCTATGCCCAGTGAAGTACAGCCACGATCTTCCATGTCCGAACAGATGCGCAAGCTATTTCATAAACGGTATCCCGAACAATTTGCACAGAGTTGGGCAAGTGTAACGAGAGATGACAATCGGCTTCTTTGCATAAGGCTCTGCCTACTCTGTAAAAGTTTCGTGCCTACGAAGCACGTTTAGCGGCACTATTTAATACGCAGTAAGTAATCCAGTCCAATTTCTCTTCTACTCATCTTTTTTTCCGGGATGCACTTGCCATCATCTGCTCAGAGCACCAGTTATATTTTGCAGAAACGATCACATCGTATCCCCCGCTTCTTGGCCTCGGGCATGGATTTGAGATAAGCAGAACTAACCTCGGGAATTGATGCCAGAGTCAAGGTGGCGTCATTCCATTATCAGTTGATCGTCGCGGCCGAAATGAGCCACTACGAGTAGTAGTCACAGCGTTGTGGAGAGCAGCATGAAACAACGTATGTGGCTACTCTAGCCATAAGGGTCACTTTGGAGAAGGCTGAGAGGGACATTGAAGCGCCATAGCGCACAAGTGCTGTGCTACTAGTCCTACACTGCATGCCTGCCCCGTTTCCAATCTACAAGTACAAGCACTCTGACAAGCCACAAGGACGGCCGTGGTAAGGAATTAGATTAGGCCACACGGCTATCTAACGAGCTAGCACGGAGTGCTCCGTACTACTAGCGCTAGTACGAATCACGGTCATCCTCATCCTTGCCGCGTCCCGGAAGCTTGTACTGCGTGTATGGAGCATTACCTTATGGATCAGTGCTGAATGTCTCGTTTAGAGCCGAACCGGGGTTACCGAGCTACATGCAACAATGGCTTGTCTGCCCACATTCCGAGTGGACAAAGAGGACAAGCGCATTGTCATTAGACCCTCTCAAGATCCCAGGTGCACGCGTTGAGCGATTTACATGGCCTGCATTTGCTAATACTACTACTACCACTACTATTACTAGTCATACAAGCACATTACTGTGAATACCCAAGGCGGTAGATTCTGCAACTGGCATTGTTACCCAAGCTGATTTGCGCGGGACGCACGACTCAAAGCTCCTTGTGGTGCGAGAGGTGCCCCAGAAGCAGTTTTGGAACCACAATTTATGATAACGCCCATAGACGACGGAAATGATGCACGCAGGTTTTCGCCCACGGAAGCGAAGTGCTCTATGGCGCCTGTGGTAACCAATATCCATACAAGGGAACAAGCCATGAACGATAGTGCCCGGTTTCAGCTCTGCAGCCATTTGAACATTTTTGGTATGGTAGATACATTTACGAGTTTTGCTATTTCTACTAAACAAGACAGTGCAAGGTATACCGGCTGTCTTCCGGAAGAGTTGGAATCTGGATTTGCGCACCTTGCACGGAGTACGGAGCACAGAGTACCGTACATATCGTCGGGGCCACGCATGAGTTGAAGCTGGGGCGAATATGCCTCCTAGCGTCGGAGACGTGGTACACTGTGGGGAAAGCTCAAGGATTCCTTGTTTGTGCTGCTCGCAGCCTAGCCAAAGCCGGGCGGCTACTCACTCTCCGGACGTTGGCGTCCTGGGGAGAAAGCCTGGCGAGCGAGCTAGGTTTACCTTTAGCATTCTTATTGTGGATTTTAACGGGATTACCCACGCGATAGGGTCCTTGATGCCACACATGTGACTCGCTTAGACCGCCAGTTTTTCCCGAAGGTAGACGCTTCTTCCTGTCTGATATCCAAGCCAGGGCTGTCGCGGGAGCTGGCATTTTGGGGAGGGTGGTCGCAGTTTTGGCCTCGCATCTCTAGCTGAAAGACCTAAGCTCCCGTGGTAGCAACCGAAGCTGGAGGGTTGCATTCGTCTGACGTGTCCGGGGAGGGTGGCTAAACAAAAGCCGTACCAACATAAGGCACATCACGCGAGGAAGTGTATGCAGCGCAGCCTGCTCACATTACTCCGTACAAGCATGCAAGTCGTAAAATATGCCAGCGAGAGGCAAACAAGACATGCTACTTTTACGGATCTACCTAGGTACGAAGTACTCGTACAGGCGCTATCGCTCCGCAGCAGTCGTGCGGACTGGGTGGACACCCGACTCATTTGTATGGAGGGAGTATACATGTACTCACCAGCACAGACCTTTGTACAAGGAGGGCTTGCTTGTCGATTTCTGATCGCGGCCGTCGCAGTGCTCACCTTCTGAGGCCAAGCTTTCGGCCTGTAGCCGTCTGTCCGAGATTAAAGAGATCCCCATGTCCGAATTACGTATGCACGCCAATTCGTTAAGCGCCTTGTGTTTTCGGAGAATGCTTCCGCTCCTTATGGGGTAGACCTATTACTACCAAGGTCGTCCCTCAAACGCCAAAGATTTGCTGACTGCAGCCGGGTTTAGGTGATGGCGCTAGCCACTTTATGTGCGCTGAAGAGACCGGGGCGACACTATCTGTCGATCGTCGGCGAGTGGTGCGGCAAACGACTTGCGGCAAACCACGGCGGCCTAGCCGAGATAATGCTACGAGCACGGAGCACGGAACGGAACACAGGCAGGCTAGTCACCATATGTTTCACCTGACCAGGCACGTTGCTCAATGCTCATACAAGTAGTACCTAATTTCGTACAGAGAGCGGAGCTTTGCTTTGCGGTCTGTGCTGTGCGTTTCATGGCCACTCAGAATGCTTCCTACCATGTTGGGCTAAGACCATGGCCCCCACGATAGCACCAGAACAGGCTGCTGCGTCTTGATAGTGCTGTGGGAAGAGGGAAGATGTGGAGTCTCTGGCACTGAGACTTGTTTAGTCTGCTGTTAAGCATTACCCTAGTCTCCCATTTACGGCAGGCCGCCTGAAAATGATCCAGGCTGCTGGGCTTTGGAAGCTTGGAAGGTTTTTCGCCGAGTTTGTCTTTGTCATTTTTACCGATCACCCCTCTCTATTGCTGCTTAGTGATCGGGCACCGGGTTCCTTCTCGTCCTCTGTCATTGCTAATAGCCACGTTTCAACTCTCTTTTGCTGGGCCCTGCCTGGTAGTGTACAGTATACTACTGGATCTGGAAGCCCCTCAATCGCGGGGACAGACCAAATGGTACGGCATCTATTAGTCTTCAATCCACCGATGGGTCTAGCACAATGGAACGAAATGACGCAAGCCTGCAGGAGTAAGGCTTACAGGTTCATGTTTCGGACTGCTCTCCTAGCCCTACATATGTACTCTTATTTGAGAGTTATAAGCGGCGATGGCGACGGATAGAAGGCCAGCTATATACGGATAGCAGGCCAACTGTGTGCGGAATATAGAGTAATACAGAACAAAGGCCAGTTCGGTCTTCGCGCGCGGCCCTGAAACAAACTGAACTCATTCTAAACCGGGAGTGGCTGCCGATTGTCGCGCGCGGCCACCGGCTGGCAACCCGATCTCGAGGCCCAAGATGAAGTCGATGCATGAAGTTGGCTCGCTTCCCTAGCAGGCATACGTCGGATCATCGGACAATATTCCTGTCAAGTGTCAGCAAATGGCTTCCGGGAGTGCTCCGTGCAAAAAAAGCAGGCTAGTTTCTTTGTCTCACTCTGTACCCTTCCCCTGAGTAGATCTTCTAGCTTCTTACCTACTTTTTGGTCGTGTACATCCTACTGGTAAAATATTCGGAGTTAAGTGTACGGCGACCCGGCTACGATGGCGGGCCTGCTCTTACTCGTGTGAACGAGCCACTTGCTTGCGATTTGTAAGAGGCCTCTTGTTCTTCCTCTCTCTTTGTACTTTGATGCTCTCACGCTCACGCATTTTGCCACCCCGTATCATCCTTTTCTTCCCTTTGTTTCAGACTTTTCCAATATCAATCCTTCGTTATCGAACAATAAGAGGCGAAGATAGCGGTGCTTACTCGCCCCCTGTATTGGTCACCCCTAACGCCCGTTGATATCGTCCCTCTTTTTTTTTCTGCCCGTGTAGGATTCGTGTGATTGTGCCCTAGCTGACCTTATTTTGCATAAGTTACTAATGCCCTGCGTGCTATTTGGTCATCTATGACAAATTGGAGTGGCTTTACCGTCTTGTCTTCTATAATAGGTCATTTTTATCTAATTGTCGGATCTCACCGACCTCTTGGCCGCTCTATATTAGTATACTCACATATTGCCACGTGAAGAACCGAGGTAGCTACCTCTCCACCAGGAGCTAAACTTTGCGGAGGTGACGTTTTTGGATACTCAGCAGGATGCCCTATACTCTATTCTCTCTAGAGGAATGAGAGTCGATCTATCTACCTTCTATTCATAGCTACAGCGTAGAATTTTTGATGAGCTGACAGGTGAAGAGTTTCGATGGTAGCGTTCGCACTGGAAACCGAATCGAACAAGTAAAGAATAACAATTTCATAAAACCCGAAAGGGGGAAAAAAAGTACATAATCATAATTCTATCCTCTGTCATCCCTATGTGTATCGTTCGTCAAAAAGAGACTCTTTTTGTTCGCCGCAGATGAATTCCCCACTCGGTTCCCTTTCCTAATATCAACCCAAAGAAAGAAAAGAAAGACAATGGATAGAATAGAGAAAAAAGTATTCGATGGGAGGGAAGGCAGAGGTGTGAAAAAAATCTGCTCTTCATCTCCATCATGCAAATCCCTGTCTACTTCATCCTCACAAGTTAGCAACAACATCTCTAACCTTCTTAGCCTTAGCCCTCAGCAGTATCCATCGCGTCATTTCCTTGTGCCAGCTTCTCCTTTGAAGCTTGGATCTTCTCAAGTCTCCACTTCTCAATCTTCTCCTTCAGCTCCGTCTGTGGAATAGCATCCTCAATAGTCATAGGCTGTCGCGTAAACGGATCTTTCGGGTCGCTCAGCAAGTGCTGCACAATTGTCGATCGATCGACAACGTGCCTACTGGGTAGGAGCACGGGATCCTTCATCAGCTCTCCCATGATGGGGTCTTCGAACTCGGGCGGGATGTCACCGAGATCCATCTCGGCTTGATCCTGCTGCTCCTTAGCCTGGGTAAACTTGATCTTGAGCTTGTCCCACCGAGCAATGTCTGCGGGGTCTTTCTGGTGTCTTGATGATAGGATTTTAGCGACACGGTCCAGAACCTCTGGCTTGTAAGAGCGTCCGTCTGCTGCGACAGCCTCGATGAAGACAGATGATGCCCCAAGGTTCAAATAAATCTCGACAAAGTCTGAGAGCAGCTGAAGAGGCCGGAAATGGTACTTTTCTCTGTTTGAAACGCTCAGCTCAGCTGCAGCTTTCTTGCCAGCCAACGTCTCGAGGTTGTAGTTCAACATGCTCGCGAGACGTGAGACAATCTCGGGCATTGTGAAAGCCTCGCTTAATGTCTTGGTAAAGAGTTTCATCATCTCAAGGGTTTCATTGGCCAACTGCATGTAAGATGTCGCTTGGCTTCCTAGGCTCTGTAACTCTTCTTCCTTCTTCTGCCGGTCCTCTGTTGATAGGCTGCGATCCTCAAGCTCTCTCTCAAGATTGCGCATCTTGGGGAACTTTGTGAATGCCTCATCCAGGACGTAAGTGGTATCATTGAGAAGCATATTGACGAACTGAACAAAGAAACCTCGATTAACCCTGGAAAGATGTCAGATATTTGCAGATATGTGAGCGGCTCAGAATTTCTACAATAAAGGGGTTTACTTACTTGCTTTCTTTGATCAGCTGCTGTCTATAAACATCATTCACCCATACGCATTTAATGACTTGGAAGATTTCATATCGTATGTTGAACTTGTCGTAGAAAGCCGTATTGGCTCCAGTAGACTCGCACTCGATGTAGAATTTCATCAAAGCATGCAACAAATAATCGTTGGCAAACTTGATGGAGACGAGCTGATCGCCTAAAACACCCTTCTTGAGGTGCATAAACGGCCAGGTTCCGGAGAACAGCAAAGACACCAGTGATGATTTGAGATATGGGTTTTTGATCTGTTCTGAAGACCGAAGGAAGGTAATGCACAAAGCAATCATTTCTTCGCCCACAGCGCTGGGAAGAATGGTAGGAAGCCATCTGTCAAGAAAATCGAGTTTGATTAGTTTCAAGAGTTGTATTTTTGTGAGATGAAGCTGAAAGCTGGCCTTACCGGAACACAAATTTGAAGTTATCGACGATGTTTTGAAGCGCATACTCGGGAAGATAGGCAAAAGCGTCAGAATTTGCTAGTTCAATAGGTAGCCTAATAATACTGTTAGTAGAGTAGCTTGGGTGAATGAAAAATGCAATTTGGAGGACCGCAGTCTTACTTGATGGTCTCAGTCTCAGTTCCAGGCTTGTAATCGGATCCCGTTGCAATACGAAGCAGCCATACGGCGACATATCGCATGAACCGCAGAGAAGTGCTCTGCATCCTTTCGTCGAGCAGAACGCCCTCGATTGAGTATTTCAGTGCTATTGTCTTCTCCAGCACGTTCGTATGTCGTTTCAGGGTCTCTTCGAACAGCCTGAGCTGATGCGGGGCGTTGGCTAGTTTTGAGCGCTCCGCTTCCATCGCCTTGAGATGTCTCTCCAAATATTTGATCTCACGATCGAGGTTCTTCAGCTGCGAGTTGAGTGCCTCGCTACCATAGTGGTGCGCAGCCAGTGTCAAGAAGAAGGCTTCTGAGATGAAGTTTGACTCCCCATCTTCCATTTGAGCATAATACTTATCAGCAGCAGCTTGATCAGCATTAAGTTTGGTCTCGTCCGAGATATCAACCCGCGGCTGCCTCCGGAAATATCGGACATCAATCTTGTCTATTTTGCTGAAATCATTTTCCATGAATGGTTCGCAGAATCGATCCAAAATCGTGGTTATGTTCATCATGAATCCGTCTGAGGCAACCTCTCTAGGGTCCACCTGGATAGCTCTCCGTTTATGGTTGGTGTTTAGGATGTATGCAAACCAGTCTAATGTACGATTTCTTGTATCTGGCCCTGCCCGGATGAAAGCGTTGGTAATCACGAATAGGTCGTCTTGGTGTGTCCTCAAAACCATTCGCAGAGCGTCTTGTGCGTTGGTAATACGTGCCTTGTCCAGAGTACGCGATCCGGGGAAGTAGCTTTTTATCACTTCTGGCTGTAAGGGAGATAAACGGAAGAAGGGGCCGAGAATAGTGTTTCTCTCGATGGTGTGGGGTGATAGAGGTAGTTTAAAGCAAGCGTGCTTGGCAAGATTAGATATTAAGATGGGGAAACGTGTATATGTTAGCAGTGCCTGCACTCATTGAATGTCAGTTCTTCTTGCTGCTCGCGATAGGGCATGATATACGCATCGCTGCCTATGTTTGGTTAAAGACATGTTGGAGACTGACCTGGACATATGGCTTATATTCATCGCTCATAGAAAGTCCTGAAAGCTGGGTGCTGAGTTTGACCATGGCATCGCTAAAGATAGCTGGAAAAGCCTCATCATCATCGAACCGCTTAATGGCCTCTTTGATGAAATCGAAGCAGATTCCATTCTCATCTACGGGACCCCTCAGGAGATAAGGGGCAATAGTGTCATGGTTTGCGTTTGGCTCGCGGCTGGAAGAAGAAGTATCAGATATGAAAGGTACTCAGGGGCTGCCACAAAATCATCTGCAACTAACCCATATAAAACCGGCATAGTAACGGCGAAAAGGCAATTGCTCATGCACAGGCGCTTCGACTCTTCGTGCAGCTCGAATTTGGGGCCGCTCGTTTGCTTGTTCGCTGACGCTGCTTTCACAGCTCTCTTCCAGCATGGGAGAAGATAGTGCATCAGAGGCTTATCAGGAGACCAGCTGCTACAAGCCTCTATGATGGCCTGATCCAAATTATTAACAGACAGCTTCAAAGGTTCCCCAGAATCGTTGAGCTCTTGATTCAGGTTCGGGAGAAAGGTCAGGCGATGGTTGCCCTGGTTGCTTGTCATCCGGTGGGGATCGATAGTTATGCGGAAGATCTGGCCGAGAATTCTATCGGCATAGTCCTCATCAGACTCGGGCTGGACGGGAGTAGCTTTACGCGGGGGTGGTGCTGAAAGGACGTCGTCAACTTGAGAGGCGGACCTCTTGCGAGCAACACGAAAAGTACCTGTAGAGCCTTCGGGGTCGGTCGGTTTGCTCGACCGCACCCCTAGCTGCGCAAAAGGGTTTGAGGTCGACTGGGCCGCCGGTGTGATGTTGATCTTGCTCTTCTTGGTCTCGGTTTCGGCCTCAAGGGCTGGAGAGCCCGACTGCGGAGGACCAGGCGATGATGAGCTTCCAGCCTCTGCAGGCGTGCTCTCCGCCGGCTTTGGGGGAGTTGGGTTGCCCAGCTTGGCCAGACGTCGTGCTCGAATCTATTTTGACATTGGTTAGTTCCCCATATACGAGACCATCACGCCCAGCGGCAGTTTAGAAGATGCACGAGACGACTTGCCTGCTCCATCTTTTCTTTATCAGGGCCATCAGGCCCCGCGGGCGTCTGGTTGGGATCCATGGCGGAGGAGTCTTGTAGATTGTAGAAAAGAAGGACAGCCCCAGGTTCCGTATGCTGAACAGGGGAGACGACAAAAAACCAACAAGGACAATGAAAAGGCCAAAACAAAACGTGAAAACGGAACGGAGGTTTCGCGGTAACCAACGTCGATGAAACGTAGAAGCAGGTGGAATGGCGAGGCTGACAAAGATACAGCTTAGGGACCCTGCGGCCCTTGGTGGAGAAGTGATGTCGTCTGCCTGCGGGGCTCTGCCGCTGCCACCTACTAGCGATTGACGGCTTCAGTGGCCTGCTCCCCGTAGGCAGCTAGGGCTGGTACTGGCAGTATTCGATGTTGGTTTCGATGTAGATTTCAATTCCTTCTATTTTTTCCGGCGGCTTGAGCAGATGGCCAGAGACGAGTTTGTAAAGATTGGAAAAGCAGCCTAGGTAGCTGTATCAGGCTGTGCGGGTTTCGTGTTGATCAGGCATATAGATTCAATGTTGTTCAGCTGCAAAACGAGCACGACTGATTGGTTGTTTCTCTTATATCAGCGGCGCGTCGTTTGTTCTTTAGTAAGCTCGCTGGCTCGTTTGCCGCCTGTAGTAATACTTGCAGCCAGGCATTCACTGCCTATGTCTGCCTAGTAATGCTTGCAACTGCTTGGCGAATGAAAATGTATGCTCGCTGGCTGAGTCAAAAAAACAGCTGGAAGAGTTTAACAGAAGAGGGTGTATGAAGAGAAGAAGAGTCAAAATATTATCAGTCTGAGGTCACGATTTCATGTACCTCGGAACCGTATTCGGTATTACAGCGCCTTATTAGCAGGTCTGCAGTGGAACTCCGCTGCCAGCATGTACTGTACGCATTTAGTGCTCTATAAACCCAATGGCTCTCCAAAAGTCCGCGAGCGGGGATCCCAAGTTGGAGACTGCGATAGCAGCTTGTGTAGGGCCAAGGTAGACTTGGGAGTAGAAACAAGCTCCTCCTGTTTGCCGAGTTGCGGATTTCTCCTTTATCGTGGCCGCACTCCAACGTGCCACCATCTGCATGGCGGAGTTGCCAGGAAGCGATATTCGGCGTTAAGGGATTAGGAACGCTACTCTTTAATTTTTATCCATTGGTGTCAGAAAACTTAAGACGCAGATTAACATGGTCAATTTTTTCTAATTGATAGAGACATAAGTACGTAAATATAGGTTGGCTCCCACAACATTCGGAGCAAAACATAAAAGATCTCCCAATTTTTATACGCCCTGATTGGTATATTGCTCAATGGCATCCCATGCTCGTAAATGCACACCACTCCCAAATGACTCAATTACTTGACAAAAAAATTCGCTATCTATAGTCGTGGAAGATCAACGTCTACACTGGTCGATCGCCGTCTCTGGCGCACCATCATGGGAGGCAGCGGCTCCTGCACCGCCGTATCGGACCCCATTGACGTGGGCCGTGTGGTACCACTGGAGGTTGGCCTCGCGTGGCCTTCTTCGCGGCTGCGGCTCAAGAGCCAGTTGACCTGCATTCGAATCATATTGATGCTATTTCTTAGTTCAGAAACCTCTTCCCGAACAGGCATGATCTGGTTGACAGTCCACACATTCTGGCGCTCGAGATTGTTCAAGTTGTGGTGTACTTCGCCGAATCCTGCATCAAGATCCTGCATTGCTCTGACGTCCCTGAATCCAGGATCGCCCGGACGATTAAGGGTACTCGGCCCGGAAATCTGATCGAGCCGTCGGCTTGTCTCGTCTTGCCTGGCTCGTAAATGACGGATGTGGCTTCCCAGGTTGCCGAATGTCTCTATGATCTCGCGCTGGCTGCGTATGATGGCGCCAGAGGGTGAATCTGGGTGAAACGGACAGGAAAGGGCATGAAGTTCTTGGTGAGCTCGTATAATTCTCACAGGACAGCCGACGCTTTGAAAGCGGCATGCCACCTCGATGGAAACACAATCCACGTTTCGATGAACTTCTTCGTCCTCACGGAGAATCATCGCCCAGCAGGCCGCACATCGAGTCTTGCTCCTAGGGCATTGAAGCAAGTGGATATCAGAATCGGCTTCTTCAATAATGGCGTCGCAGAACTCGCAGTTGCTTTCCTGATGCTGGCATTTATCATCAGTTGGCTTGTAGCGAACAGTCTTTTCGCATTCGGCATCCGGACAGGGAAACTCCCGGAAGCCGCATTCAACAGTCGCATGCCGTTCTACCACCTCCCGTTTCATTTCCTCCTCGCAGCCTCTGCCATGGTGAGGGCATTTGACAACCAAGTTATTCAGCTGGGTACGAATCAGCCGTATCGAACTGGAGCAGTCCGTCCATAACAGAGGCTCTCTGTCTATTGGACAGACACCGCCGGCGGGGCTCGACGCCATGCTTCTGCGCAAGCACCGATAGCAAAATGTATGGTCGCAAGGAGTCGTCACAGGGTCGACGAGGGGGTCATGGCAGATGGGGCATAGTAAATTCGGGTCCGGGTCGGTAACGTAGGTGAGCGCATACATGTCGAGGATGGCATTGCTGCCATAGCGCCTTGGTATGTCCAATGAAGATAGATGTGGTTTGATCTGCGGTCCCGGACGGGGGTTACTCGCAGCGTAATATTGTGAATATCTTCCAGCGTATTGCGATCGCAGTCCAGCGTCATCTTCCGTAAGCATCGGCGTCTGGCTTGGCGGGTCAGAGTTGATGGAGTATACGTCGGGCGAGTATCGGTCGGGGTTGAGGGTCATTAGACCTCCTTCGCCATGCGGGAATCGATTACGACGGGAAATGTGCCGCGCGGGCGTTCGATGGGGTTCGCGAAGGTCCTCGTCGCTGGAGTCGGACATGATCACCGGCGGTGGCCAGCCTTCCGAGGACATGTTGTCCATGTGTGTTTGCGTGCTAGGGAGAGATGGGGGTCCAAAGGGTATATAGTCGTCTTCATCTCGTCGCCGTCGTCGTTGAGATGTCGAGGACATGCCGGCGGCGAGCAGCAGCTAAGGCGACGGCGGTGGAGCTGGACTCGCGTTGGGGTTTGACGTTAGAATTGAGCCGAGCCTAGAGCTGAACCTAGATGGCTGATGCCGATTTGCGAGCCACGGGTGGAGACTGATGGAGCTTTGGGGACCAGAGACTGTGCATGAGATATCGGGAAGGGAGCCCCTCAGACAGACACGAGTCTCGATTCAAGGCGCCCCTAGTGGACGAGCATGTGCCAACGGAGTGCTCGTGCAACTTCGCGGGTGGCGGTGGATGAATTCACGAGCGAGGGCGATTTCCACCACGATAAGATTTAGGAGGGTCGGCGGTCTGCTAACCGTGCCTAGCGGCAAGATTGATGGTCTAAGTGGTGCGGCTTGGTGTTTACCTGCTGATTTATGTGCAGTGGCGATCCGGCGGGGTAAACAATATACCGCAAGGGGACACAGCCTGTGCGACGGTAACGTATTACGTACGGTATTAGTCGTAGTAGTGAGGTTGCAGCATGGGACTTTCGAAATATTAGTACATGCAGGCAAAGTCCTCTACAACGTACTGTATCTTACTGGGAAAGCAGAAATAATATCGCTTCATAATTATGGAGGGGCTAAGATTCGTGTCTAACTGGTAGCCTTTGCAACCTGTTACTCAATGGGTACGCATCGAATATAGATTGATATCGTACTACATATGGCCTTTCTTGAGGTAAAAGTTGTATACTATTAAGGCACGCAATTATTGGGCGGCTGTACCCTCTATTGTTCTCAAACTTATATAAATATACATCAAAATACATCTTTCAGGGTATCACTAGTCACTCCAAGATGCATTCAACCAACATTGAGGGCAGGCTGATAACCTATAGTGCATGCGCAGTTTTGCTGAAGCGCCTGGTCATAAATCGCCGAATGTTGGACATGGTCGCAATCTACAAACATAACGGTCAGCAGCTTGGATTAAGACACGGCCAGTCTATCGGCGGGTTTCTGAAAGTGGAAATAATTGTAGGGCTTTTTGGTGAGAAGAAGTATTTGCAGATAACAAACTGTTATTGAGCCTAATTGATATTCAGACTCACAAGACTTAATATAGCGCCTACCCGAGAAGTGAAAAGGCTATTGTAACGCATCTTTACTTTTATGTCTACTTGTCTATTAACATTATTCTACTTCTTAAAAGCCTGTTGGCCACACCGTCATAGTCTGACTAAATATTCCTCTATCCAACAACTATCAAGTCTCCCATCGACTGCTATTCACATGATTGCTCTTTTCTGCTACGAGTGTACTCAGTTCTGCAATGGTTGGCGCTGCCATAATGTCAAACACAGCCAAATCTGCTGCCAGCTCACGCATCAGCCAATATCGAATTACCACAGCAACTAACGAGTCAACTCCATACGCATGCAGTGGCTTTCTCGCATCAATATCTTCTGGCGCATATGACAGCACTTTGGATAGTTTAGAGATTAAGGCTTCGCACGTAATCGCTGCCGCGGCCTCCAAAGATTCGGCAGCTTGCAAAAGATCAATTATACGTTGGTTGGATTCTGCTTCCGTCTTTTCGCCTGTAACAGAATCTGCTGCACGAAGGTGAGAGAAGAGGGGATCACGGATGTAATATGGCTCTTCAAGGCCTTTCTGGCGCATCAATGCAAGCGATTCAATGCCGGCAGTGACCTGAGAAGGCATCGATGGCGATGGCGCGTTGGCTGGGTCAACCGCGTACTCAATCATTGTGAGAAACTCTTCCTCTCGAATGCCCATGAATCCCCAGTCCTTCAAATATTCGGCAGTTTCTGCATGGTTCTCGGCAACATATCCGACGCTGAGTACCAGTCCGAGATCAATGGCAGTGGCATGCTGTCCTTGGCTCACGCGGTGATAAGCCAACGCGTCTTGGTATGTATTTGCTGCAGCATAATTAGCTTGGCCTCTTGTTCCCGTCACGCCACCTGCAGAAGCAAGCATCACGAAAAAGTCGAGATCCGATGGCAGCAGAGTGTGTAAGTTCCATGTTCCATCTACTTTGGGCTTCAGAGCATCTCGGAAATCAGCAGTAGTCATGGATTCAAACATGGCGTCCTGGTACAAGTTAGCATGGAACAATTATATAAAATGGTAATAGATTTGTCTTGCTCGTAAAACCATGACGCTCTGGATGCAGCCACGGATGGGAGACATTTTCTGCTTTGCATCGTCGAGTACAACTGAAAGTCCATCTCTGTTGCTAACGTCGCAGCTATAGACCTCTACCTTCACACCTTGACTTTGGAGGCTTTCGACAGCTGCTTTTGCGGGCTCACTTGTAGCACCAGAACGAGAGACGAGGATGATATTCTTCGCTCCACGATCGACCAGGCATTGGATCATACTGCGACCCAGACCACCAAGACCACCGGCCACAAGATATGACACATTGGGGTTTAACTGAATTGGCTCTGTAATCTGTGGGATCACCTAAAAATAAGGTTAGCATGCTGCTTCATACATCAGTAACAAATTCGACTTACATCAACAATATCCTCGCTTGATGGCTTGAGAACAATCTTGCCAATATGTTTTCCACCTTGCAGCTTTCGGAAAGCCACCTCGAGCTGGCTATATGAGTAAACATCCAACACCGCTTCACGAATTTCGCCCTTTCTCGCTAGTTCAGTGACTTCTGCCCACAATTGAGATGCAAGAGGCTTGTTGATGTCGAGTAACACGGCGTAGTTGACTGCTGTGAATGTCACGTTTTTGATGAACACATCGAGATCAAGCTTGGAATTGGCATCAACGTCGCGCCTACCAAGCTCAACGAATGTACCAAAGGGAGCAACACACTGCCATGATGCCTTTAAGGCTTCGCCAGACAATGAGTTCAGTACCACATCAACGCCACGATCTTGAGTCATTCGCATTATGCCCTTGCTGAATGATAGGTCTCGGCTGTAGGAAGATATGGTCGTCTGGAATACCATATTCTTCTTGGATGAACTTCTTCTTTTCAGCGGTTCCCACAGTGACAAATATTTCGGCGCCTACACGCTGTGATAGAACAATGGCTGCTTGACCAACACCACCAGCTGCCGCATGGACTAAAACGCTTTGACCTTTGCGCAGGCGTGCTTGATACACCAGGCCGTAATATGCAGTGCAATACACCAGAGGGAGAGCAGCCGCCGCTTCAAAGCTCATATTGTCCGGCATCTTCTGGAAAAGTTGTGCCTCGTCGCGGTAATAAGTACGGAACGACCCGTGAGCGACACCGAACACGCGATCTCCCTTTTATCCAAAATGTCATAATTTGTGATGGAGAAAGTTCAATTAGCGAATTATTTGCGCTCGCACGCCAAAATAGTTAGACACCTAGATACCTGCGTAACTATTCCCTGAGAACGATCCATTATGTATATGCCTTCGTATTTCATTATTTCACATCTGATCAACTATCCCTCATTACTTCGCCGACCGCGTCACTTCAGCTTCATAGATCATTGAGCCAATTAAAGTGGTCTCAATTCAGCTTCTCAAATTCAACACCCTTCAGCATAGGCCATACCAGAACCCTTATGGTAGAGAATCGGCCCACTTCAAAATCGCGGTTAAATGCAAAAGAAGTTGTTCCCGGTGCTTCTTCACAAATATGTCCATCCATTTCGTTGGGTAAATGCGTACGTGGCACCCACTTGTCCCCATGCCAAAATTTTCATAGCTTTGAAAATAGCTGTTGGAGAACTCGAAGGCATAGAATCGCATGAATCGGTTTGTCGCCAGTATTGTAATGGACCTGGACACAAATGTAAGAAAGCATACGATATAAAGGACGAGCTACGTACACATTCTACCTTGCAGCAATATTGGTTGATGTCTGGTCAGTTCGTTGCAAAGCAATAGCCTGGGCCACCATCTGGGCCAATACTTCATCAGTTACTTGGAGCTTCCCGTTCACGTTTTTCAGGGTACGTTTTGCTTCCAGAAGAGCAATCTGCCGAAAGTTTCTGTTGCCGGGAGCCCACATTTGAAGTCCGCCGTCATCAGCTGCAATAACATCTTGGTTCAGGCCGCAACTATAACGATACATGACTTTTTCGTCTCGCCAACTTAATGGCCTCATTGCTTGGTTCTTGCTTGAAGTTGATGAGAAATCTTATTGCCGAACTCACAAGATGCACAGTGGCATCCTCTATTAAAGGCGTGCCCACCGGCTCTGTGTATCCCAGCAGGGATCCTGACGAACCGCTCACAACCGACAACGAAGGAGATGTAGGTAATGTAGATCGAAGGACAGGTCCTTCCCGGTGCTGAGTTTTTGTTGCACTCATCGCTTGAATGTTCGCGTTCGCTGTGATAGCTGCTTGCCGCATTGGCCTGAATGAGCCAGCAGGGAGTTGGGGAGCACCAGCGGGAGGCTGAGCTTGAGGAGGCGAGGGCCGTATACATTTATGGCAAATTGTTCGCTTCTGAGAAATGCACCTATTGCGGCCCAGATGTTGCCGAGACCATCGTACTTGCTTTCTCGAACCAAGTTTGGTTCAGACAACCAGTCTAAGTCATTGAAATTGCGAAATCCATCAATAAAAGCCTTGAGACGAGCATTGAGAGTCTGTTCGGTTTCAGGGTAAAATGTCGACAGAGGAGCTATTTCCTCCTTCTCAATCATCAAGATGACTCGCGATGCATACAACTCTTCACTTCCCCAAGTGCTGGCTCTGGATTTCCATTCCGAATCTTGATAGAGCTGGTTAAAATTTCTTTTCCCTTGGGAGCCTTGCCTAAATTCGTGTTCGCTCGCTATGCAATACGACATTACTATAATCTGTTATAAGGGGAAAGTCAATGAGATCATTCGTAGAGGTAGGGGCATAACAATCGTGACAGAATCTTTTGTGACGTACCTAGTCGATATGTCTTGTTTATTCTTCACGTAACTAGACAAACGATGGTAGAAAACGAACCGATGAAGGAAAAAGTTGAATACGCTTGACAAAACGAAGAGATCACGTAGAGGAGAAGATTTGTAGTAAGTCTAGAATTTCCGCTCTCTGCTTGAACTTACATAAATTTGGTTAGCTAAGAAGAGTAATTCTAGCTGTAGAAGTGAATTGAAGATGAATTGGGCTCCGCTTAAAGCTCAATTTCCTGTCAACTGCTATTGAAGAGCGTATTGTTGTTAATTTCAATAGTTACAGCTGCATCTGTCATGCGTCGTTAAGTGGGCCTATAGCAGCAGTGATTCACTGTTACTTCAGCTCAAGTTCAAGAATAACGAACGATAAAAGTGTCTAGAGTATCATAATGTAATAGTAGCTTTAGAAAAGAAATGCTGCGTGTATTTTCCACTTCAGATTCATTTTATTTGAGTGCAAGTTCTTCCATATTACCACTGCTGGAGACATTAACTAGGTAGAACATGTACCCAGGGGCATGGGAAAATTTAATATCAATCATCCGTAGTAGGTCACGGACATTCTAAGTAAAGTAGGGTCGTTTATATAGCTGTAAACTTGTGCCAAGAAGCAATTAAATCTTATATGGGAATTTCAATTCGCATTTTCACATAACAGGAGTAAGTGGTGATATACCGTATATATTCTATTCTTTACAAGCTTAGCCATAGTATCGTCCAAATCACCGTTCGTAGCAATTCTAGTTGCATGTATGCCACTTAGAGCTCATCCATGCGTAATTTCATTCATTTCTTTACTAAACAGCTCTTTCGATGATCAAAATTTTTGTGCTTAAGTCTGTGACCATTTCGAAAGTCTACAAGTGGTAGAAGCAGCTGCATTCCTATCTGCATGCAGTGGCTAATGATAAAAATTACATCAAGTATAATTATGGCATAATTACACTCATATATATAACTAAATTGTATCCGTATTACAGAGTAAGCTCTGCTTCGGTTATCCTATACAGTCTAGCGTGAGAGACTTGAAAGAAAGAAAGAAGAAGGAAAGAAGGAAAGAATATTTTTTACGTCGTTCTAATTATTATATATGTTGCTCAACATACTATGGCGATTGCGATCTACTAGACAACAAAACGTCTCGAGCAGCAGGAGTGTGTGGTATATTTCCATCCTAATCCCTCCTTCGATAAGTTCACTGAAATATCTCCAGCATATAAATGCTTACACAAACTTATAATTACAAACTGGCGATAAATGTTTAAATAGCGAGCCTTGCAATCAACTCCTCTCTCTTTTACGGTCGCTTTCCATCCCCAATGGACGATCGAGGGTAGTCGGAAGCACTAGTGCCAGAATCCGATCACGAAACGTACCAATAGGCTTGCGAGGAATCTCGAAAACTTGAATCGAAATCTGTGGTGTTGTTGGTGGCGCAATAGCAGGGTGATCAAACATGTCTAGAAACGAAGAGGGGATATCCGCCTTGTAAAGATATACGGAGCTTTGTCTTTCAAGCGAGTACAGAACTTGTGACTATGCCGCTATTAGCACCCTTTTGCCACAATATAGCACTTCTGGGAGACAGACTGGATATATTTCCAACGCTGACAAATCTTCTGGCTTTTCTGACGCGAGAACAACCCTTCGATATTGTGCTAAAGCAATCAAGAGCGCTGCTATATATGGATCTTTCAACAGATTTGCAGGTCTGAGTTGTTTCAGCTTTTGGCTAAACATCGCGTAGACGGGGGCATTTTGAGGGCTACAGCGGTGAAGATACAGCGATTGTCTTCTCCATTCCTCAATGCGACCACTATCAATATATGCGCAAATTGGATATTCTGGATATTTTGAGTCCACCCACTCAGAACCTGCCTCGCGAAGCTCGATGTCTTCGTATGATGCCACTGTGTGTAACCTATCTAATTTAACGAAAAAGAGCTTTCCTATATAGTATGTACTAGTCAGCTAACCCTGTGAAAACTAGACAAGGGGAGAGTAACGAACCTGTCAGACGTGAATGGAGAATCAAAGCCGCAGAATAAGGCGTGAATATACTCTTCTCGGCATTCAAGCAGATGAAATCTCCGCAGATAGTCTCTCATAACTCCCTTTCCAGGAAGCTTGCAGCTACGCTTGCTATAATAATCTAGCTTGTCGGTTTCTGGAGCAGGAGATGGTTCATCGAAGGAGATTTGTAGTAGCTCGAGGTGACGGTTGGTCCAGAAAATGGGCCGAACAAGGAGCCTTTCTCTGCAATGGCGACGAACAATTCCATAAAGAGATGACGAAGCGGGAGTTGATGGAGTAGATGATGGTGATCCAAGGCCTTTAGTAGGCTGCGGCGTGTTGGATTCGTCCATGGCGTGCGATGAAAATCAATGACTAAGTTGAGTTGCGCGTGGAATCAATGCTGGATGTATGTTGCCAACGATCAAAATTATAGCGGGGCATGAGAGCCGCTGTTTGTGTACCTGAGGGAGGTACATGTAATGGAATTAAATTGAACTCGCCAGCTGCTGTTGTGTTTTAGCAGGTGCCTAATTAACGCCTAGCACGCCGTAGATGTTACATGTATGTTGAGACAGAAGTGAATTTTCTAGGGGAGAGCAGGTGCGCACCTGTTGGCAATAAAAGCTCCTCAGCAATATTCCCCTGACGCTTGCTCAATTCACCTCGACGATATGCGGTCCAGGACGACTCCACTTCTGCCGATTCAGTTGCAGAGCTAGAGTGAATGGCGGAGTACTAGTGGACAGCCGACGTGCATATGCATGGAGGCTCTCCACAAGCACGCGTGTTGTCGATGACTTCATGTCTTTCAGGGCACCCAAGCAAAATGAGAACTAACTATATGCACCAAAGAATGCTTGAACTGAAGCTGCTCATACAGGACCATCTAGTTTCCTCCATACCTCATCAGCTACACCAAGTCACTGCAATGCAATGCTACCGTTGAAGAATCTTGCAACTAATCTTAATATTTAATGATTCCTCGGCTCACCTGTGTCCATCGAGTGATATAATTCAATGTCTTAAATACACTTACATGCATGGTATGAAGCGAGCAGTAAGATTTGAGAGAGATAAATCAGAAATCCAAAGGGCATAAGCCCTCAACGGATGGCCACAACGGGAACAACGCAGTAAGCCTACACTCCATTTGGCACTAATAGGGTAGAAAAATCACAAACCATATTTGAATGCAGAGAAGGCAAGATAAGATAAACTCTTTACGCATATAAATAAAATCAAGATAATGGGCTATTATACACGTTTCTACGGCGGCAGTTAAAGTTTTGGTGATGTCATCAGCCATAGCTAATTTTTGATGCTCGCCTGCGTCTCATCACAACTCAACACCCCTCAGCAACATACTCTACAGAGATCCGCTTGCTTCGCTTGCTTCGCTTGCTTCGCTACTATAGAGCTTGGCAGGCTTCGCTTAAACGGTATAAAGTACAAGTATTCCAAACGAAATATTACTGAGCACTGCCAACTGGCTGCATGTCCGAACTCGTCCTCTTCAGATCCCCCCGATCCAACCGCATGCCTATCTTGGTAAAAGGTCTTCATGAAACAGATCGCGCGAAGCTTCAATAATAACTATTAGCTGATCGAGCAATCAACGATTAGGAATCTCATCTTACCGAACGGCGGGCTGTCGTCTCGGAGCAGACGGGAGAGCATGTGTCCGATCAACGGCGCCATGGCTAGCACTTTCGGTAAGGCCTCGTGGAGAAGTCACTTGGAGCAACTAAAAAATGAGCAATTGAGCAAGTTGAATTTCAACGTTTCATTGTGACAGATGGTCTCATTGCTGTCAGGATGCCGTCGGCATGTTGTGGCTTTGCGTTCTCCCGCGCCCAATGTAAGCATTACATGTAGCGGCTGCTCTATTAGCAATGCTAGCACCGGCTTAAACACGCCACCCCAGCCTTGGATGCCCGTTAGCTTCCTCCTCTTATCTTCATAATGGCCAAACTTTGTTGAAGCCAGGCATTCTTTCGCTTTTTCTTGACAACGGCTAGGTCGGCACTGTGCTTGTGAGGTAGGGTGGTGTGATGAAGCTGGTAGAGGCGCCTTGGGAGCTGGAATGATATTTCATATAAATGCTTCCGCAGCTCATGTTCCTCTCTCTTTCTCTTTCTTTTTTTTGTTCATCATAAGAAGATCTCTTTTTTTCTTTCAATATTCCTCACCAGAAGATCAATCGTTGAGATACAACAGCTCATAAAATATCTTCAAGATGGCGTTGGGTGCTAATCTCACTAATGGTGGCTTACGAATTGCCTCGTTCGTCTGCTACATCTTCACCTTTATTTCTTCCATTATTGTCACCGCCATCGTGGGAAACCTTTTAATTAAATTTTCGAACCGAAATGTTCGAATTGTATACATGGAAGTCATTGTAAATCTCCCTCCATCCATCTTTCAACCCATTAACCCCTAGAAACCCAACCATCTAACTCATATATTCGCCTAGGCCGTCATTTCCATGGTTGTATATCTTGTCGGATCAGTTGCTCCATGTCTCCCCAAGTATGGAGGGTTCTTGGCGCCTCTCCATCTTATTTTCAGCTATCTCTGGCTCACGGCATTCATCTTTGCCGCATTGAGTTGGAGCCATAACCGATGCCGCAATTCGTTCCCCGCCCCTGGTAACTGCAGCAAGAAGCACGCAATTGAAGCATGGCTCTTTATTGGATTGTAAGCCAACGATTCCTCATCAGCATCTGTCTTTACTCTACTAATCATGTATACGCTTCTAGCTTTTTCATCCTGTGTAACTTGATCATTGAATTATTCCTCATCAGAGCTCACCGACGAAATGGCGTCGTCCGCGAACCCAGGCACCACCATACCAAGGAGCGACCTGATTCTACCATTTCTGGAGAAACTGGCACTACTGCACCACCACCTGTCGCAGCTCCGCCGCAGCACACGGCTGTCCCAGCCACTACTACTGCTGTCTAATCTACGCCAAGCTTGAATGGATCTGAGCCCTCTCTAATTTTGATACCCAGGTGTGAGAGAGGCGTGAGAGTTTTTCCTTTATTCATTCATGTGATGAAGAAGCTTCAAATACGAAAGGAAAAAAAAATTTGGTCATTCAACAAGCTTCAAGTTTTCTTCAGGCTTCTAATTTGATATAAAAAACGGCTCTAACGAGAGGACCTACCACCGTTAATTTCTCGTCAAGCCTCTTCAAGAAACCCTGATTGATAAATAAAAGAGATATTAATCATAATAATGCAACTAGCTAGTAATAATACCTAGTCGCGTGAGTAATATTTTAATAAAATAAAAAACAAACAAAAACAAGAAAAATAAACCCGTCGACGTTGATACAATAATGTGCGTTAAGTGGCTTTGTGATGTGCTCCTCATGTCAGAACTTTGAAAAACTCTGAAAAGGTTGGAATGTGTAAAACTACCCGATAGCTGCCAGCTACAGCTTTCCAAGCTCAGCTCCATTTCCTCCCCCACAGTGAGGACAGTGTAAGATTTCATATATCACGGAAATAAAGTTGTGGCTACGGGTCTAGTCGAGCTAAGCCTAGAAACCGGATACTACGATTTTTCCAAACAGCCTGTCAAGCATTTGGGCCCCTCCGAAACTCCCGAGCTTGTCTGAGCTGACATTCAGATAGTTCGATTCCAGCGCCATTGACGTGATGATGTTTTTGCAAGTGCCTCACCTCGTCTCAGCGCTCTGAGCTTGTAGGGCTGTCAAAAGAGAGTTCTGGGGGTTTCCACTTTTGCGGGCGGTTAATATAGAAGAGAAAAAAAGCAAGTTGTTCGCCTATAAGCTCTGTGTATGTTCGGCGTATGACAGGAAAAATTACGCAATAATCGGAGTGAGATTGAAGCGAAAACGAAAGGAAAATAATTACGTATGACTGGAGAGAATCATTAAGTAGTATGGCAGTATTGACCAGAGTTCATGGCGTTGGGCTCTTGACAGCATCAATTGTGCTCTAGCTCACTGAGTTCGCCGCGTGACTACGAGAGTCTAGATGTATACCACACGCCTCTCAAAGAGTCTCGAATAGCCACCAAGCTATCCACCTGACTGAAATATTTTCTCAACACCACCACCGGAGAAGCTATCACGAGATTGACAGCTTGAGCTTCATGAGGCTGCCACGGCTAACCGCTAAGGTTAATTAGCGGGCGCCATGCCACAATGGGCAGTACGTCCTTGGCTCTAGTCACGTTTTTCCCTTCAAACCAATATCGCCGATCCCACGGCTGGCCAGAAGCCACCATCCTTTGCGCAACTGATAGAAGCATGGTGGCTTGAGTCCGTGAAGCGCTATTGGCCGTTTGCGGATCATGGAGCTATGCGCGCGATGCAGCTCCATCTGCCTCAGCGCTCTGAAGCGAGAGCTGCCTGCTAGCCTGGCGTCTCGACTGGGGGCGAAAGAGGGGATGGTGTTGCTCGAAGATGGCTCGACTCTGTCCCAGTCGGCAACAAGATGCCGACTGTGTTGCCTCATCCAAGAGGCGCTTCTCTGCAGCCTTCAGAGCTCTGTCACCAAGGACAGGGGCGCTCCAATCGGGGCGCTCTCATTAGCCCGTGAAGCTGTTGTTCTCGAGCCAAAGGTCGACTCCCAAGGATCAACGTTTCCTGATCCGCCAACCGGGGGTTCGCACTTGACGGGGCTGAATGTCACTGCAACTGAGTCAACTACTGGACAACTATTGCAAGCCAAGATCCGACTCTACACACATGGCCAGCGTATGTGGGCTTCATAGTATATTAGTCAAGGTTGTTTTAGCTTACAGCTAGCGATAGACAAAGGCCCTCGCCACCGTCATGATATTGTAGGCAGGCCTCCGTTGCAAGGACCAGCGAGTCCCGAGTCGTTTTCCTTGGTCGAAAGATGGCTGGGCGCTTGTAAAAGGGACCATCCATGTTGCTGGGAAACTCTATCGGGGGAGCTCTTAAACGAGTCTCAACTACCAGAGCTACCAAGTAGAGTAATTCGCGTTACGGGCAACAGCGTGAGGCTACTACCGTCAGGAGGCCAGCGCGGAAGATATGCCACCTTGAGTCATTGCTGGGGCTCTTCTGGGAGACAGCCCCTGAAGACAACTCGGGCGAATCTCCAGGACCATCTTCATGATATTCCTTGGGCATCGATTCCAAAGACTTTCCAAGACGCAATTACAGTCACTCGCAATATCGGCCTTGAATATGTCTGGATTGACTCACTTTGTATCGTGCAAGATGACCATCAAGACTGGCTAAAGGAGTCAAAGCGCATGGGCTCTATATACGAGCAGGCAGAGATCACCATCGCCGCTTCTCATACCCCGGGCTGCTGGGAGGGATTTTTTTTCGCTCGCCGTCCACCGCCTCCCCCGGTAGAGATTCCCAGCTTCTTCTCCCACGAGACAGACGCATCTAAAGTACAGGTTTTCGCAACTATTCGGCGGGATACTGCCACCAATACATTTCCGGAGTTTGGTACACTTAACAGTCGTGCCTGGGCTACTCAAGAATGGCTTTTATCTAGGCGCATAGTCTTTTTTACCAAGGGAACCATCATCTGGTCTTGCAAGGCCATTACTCAGCGTGAGACAGGAGAGCGGTGCTACAGTGTATCACGAAATACGCGCTGGAAGAATATCATAGAACAGTACAGCGACCGCCAGTTGACTTTTCCAACGGATAGATTGATTGCACTAGAGGGTCTGCGAAGAGAGCTGGGAAAGAAGATTGCATGTGAATATGCCTTTGGTGTATGGAAAGAGTCTCTTCCCAACCAGTTACTATGGCAAGTAACCAAACGGATAGGGGGGACTGATATTTCAGACCCTCTCAAGCTGCCAACGTGGACATGGGCGCATGTCCCATCTGGAGTGCGGTTTCTGACGATTGATAGAGCCAAGAATTTGTGCGATTCAATTGCTTTTGAGGACGACGATGCAAGACGCATGAGTCTCCAAGGACGAGCGAAGCGTCTTTCTCACCTGACAACAACGCTGGACTTCAAACAAGGAGATGCTGTTACTGAAGCTATATACGCGGATATAACATCATCTCACGCCAAATCAACCAGGTCCATGGCTCAGTTCATATTGGACCAAGGTGGCTCTCCCATAGGATGGGTTGTCTTTGACCTCGCCTCGGAAGATACAACTTCTGAACCCATTATGTGTCTTGCTCTTATGGGCAGCATTGGGCGGCGAGAAGAACAAGCTGAGAGACGCACCGGCAAGGTCGTTTCAAAGAAGCTTCGACATTATTGGGTGCTGATGGTACGGCAGCGGGGTGATGGTAGATACTATAGAGTTGGGATTGGAAAGACATATGGATCAAAGTGGTGGCAAGACGCTGAAAGCAAGACTCTAGAGTTGGTTTGAAGGAGAATTGGCCAATGTGAAGAATTGGCTGAAGATGTGACATTTGTATGTTGTTGTTTTATGCTTGTATTGGTGTGGGTCCAGTGTTGAATAATATGGCTGGCTCGATTCATGTACTCGGCATGATTTTATAGGTACAATCTAGTACTACGGCTGTTATGAAATAAAGAGCGATTGTCTCAAATGACCAAATCCAACATGTTCCCCAAAAAGATCTGATATAAATAATATGCAATATGCTTATTTGAGGCTGTACAGCGCGTCATCGATGAAACTCTGCAATCCGCATGTGCAGCTTCTGAGTTCCAAAAAGACCCCGCCATCAGATAGCGGCGCTGCACGCTCAGGGGTTGAAAAACGTTGATGCCTTGCGGCCTCACGAGCTGCCGCGCCCTCTGATTGGCCGGCGTGCTAGTCTAGCAGTAGATCCCAGCGACAGCATACGGACACCTATTCGCCAGAGCTTCTGTTGAATACCTGAGAATCGTCACCTCCTCAACAAGGCGAGCACGGCGATAACAGTCGATTTACGTGGCAAAAGGGCTACCAGACAAGCTAGGCGGGGAATCAATACGCCCCAGC